>NC_135806.1:7646445-7946445 GCF_964213995.1 Mustelus asterias
GGTAAGTATCAGTAGTCATGGCGGAACCATCATAGTTTGCAATTTAAATCACATTTTCGGACGATAATGTCCGGGGCTTATTAAATCAGTGCAAATGCAATTTCGAAATGATTTAAATAACTGTTCAGCCTTGTGCCAGCGGCTGACCTCTCTAGGTATCCGGTGATGGTAAGATCGCGAGAGGCGGGAAATCAGACGTGAATGTATTGAATGTATTCAAGAGGCGGCTGGACATAGCACTTGGGGCAAACGGGATCAAAGGTTATGGGGAGAGAGCAGGATTAGGCTATTGAGTTGGACGATCAGCCATGATGGTGATGAATGGCGGAGCAGGCTCGAAGGGCCGAATGGCCTCCTCCTGCTCCTATCTTCTATGCTTCTATGTTTACCGACTCGCTCCACCCATTGGCCAGGGGAACGCAATGGTAAGATCGCCTCCCCCTGAAGTGGGGGTGACAGGGGGCTCTGGAGGGCGAGAGGGTGAGCTGTGGGATTAGTTTAGAATGGCTCTCGCAGTTCCTCTTGCATTGTGAACTTCCTTTGCTCTCCGTTTCAATGTCCATTCATTTTTTCACCAAGCTGCTTCTTTGCAGAGTGTTTTTTGCTGTTGTTACTGGCCATGGGTGAGAGTTCACTGAAGCATGGCTGGAAAACATCCTTGTTTCAATTTGACTAATCCCCGTCTGTCAGACCGAATAAAGATAAATGTGGTGATGCGTTTCAGTGTTTGGTCGCTGCGGAGGTTGAAAGTGGTACTTCAATCAGGACATCTTCCAGAACGTTGCTCTCCTGTGGTCGGTCAGGCATGACTTAGAAAGTCAATGAACAAAGTAAGGCGACAGGACTCTGGCAGGCAACATGGGAGGGACAATGAGATGTTCGATTCCGGCCTCGGATCACTGCCTGTGCAGAGTCTGCACATTCTCCCCGAGTCTGCACGGGTTTCCTCCGGGTGCTCCGGTTTCCTCCCACAGTCCAAAGATGTGTGGGTTAGGTTGATTGGCCATGCTAAATTGACCCTAGTGTCAGGGGGATTAGCAGAGTAAATGCATGGGGTTACGGGAATCGGGCCTGGGTAGGATTGTGGTCGGTGCAGACTTGATGGGCTGAATGGCCTCCTTCTGCACTGTAAGGATTCTATGATTTTAGGATTCTATTTTATGGTGCATTGACCCGAATAGGCGCTGGAGTGTGGCGACTGGGGGAATTTCACAGTAACTTCATTGCGGTGTTAATGTGAGCCTCACTTGTGACTCATAAATTAACTTTAACTTTATGTACAGCCATCTTCAGACTTGCTTGTTTCAAGGTTTTTTCATAAAGACGCCCAGATCATCAATCTTTCTGCCTGCCCTTATTGCTGTCCGTGCTTCCAAGTGGAATTATGAGTGCATTGTATCCCTCCTGGCATCCACAGCCCTTTCTGCAACAACTTAAAAAAAGTACTGTACAGGATTATTGGAGTCAGGGAGGCCATTCAGCCCTACAAAGCTCCTAGAATCATAGAATCATATGCCAATCAGGGCTGATCTTTATCCTCATTCTATACACCCGCATTGGTTCCGTAACCTTTACCGAATACAAAGTTTGAAAATTTGCAACCGACACTTCAGCATCAATAACTTCTATGGGGAGAGGTTTCCAGATTCCCATGACCCGCTGTGCTTCCTGACAGTGTCCCTGAACGTTTAACTCTCATTTCAAAGTTTTGCCCCCTTGTTCCGTATCCTGGCCACCAGAGACGGATAGATAGTCTCTCTCTATCTGTCCCATCAATTCCTTTAGTCGCCTCAAACATCCAAGCTCCGACTTCAAGACGTGAGCACAAAAATCAAGGCTGACACTCGAACATAGCGGTGAGGATGTGCTGCACTGTCAGCGGTGCATCTTTTGGATGAGATGTTTAACCGAGATCCTGTCTGTTTTTCTGGGAGGATGTGGAAGATCCTATGGCACTATTCCGAAGAACAGCATGGAGGTCATTACTGGGGTCCTGGCCAATATTTATCCCTCAATCAACATCACAAAAAGACGGATTCTCTGGTCACTTATCACACAGCTATTTGTGGGATCTTGCTGTGTGCAAATTGGCTGCTGCATTTCCTGCATTACAACAATGGCTATACTTTAAAAGTATTTCATTGGCTGCAACGTACCTTGAGATGTCTGGTGGTCATGAAAAGTGCAACAGGAATGCAAGTCCTCCTTACAGCTTAGACCTTGATCTTCCATGCTTAACGATAAAGCAAGTAGTACTCGTAATTTAACCCTTTAAGCCCCAGGATGTTGTCTGCGATAGTGAAATCAAGGGAACTATCTAGAGAAAATCTGAAATGTAACTGGAGCTCATATTGCTGTATAATTTACATATCCCAGAGCAAAGCAGAGATGACAATTGTTTGTAAACCTGCAACCGTTCATTTAAAGAATCAAACATCCTCTACACTCATGCCCACAGCTCATCTTCTTATACTTTCTGTGAGGTCTGTTTACTTTGCTCTGGGTGCACTCACAGGCTTAACCAACAAGGACAGTGAGTGTGGATCAGTTATCAGACTCACATTACCAAACACAGAGCTGCTGAATAATTGATAATCTAATAACACTAGAAGTCAAAGGGACCCAGATAACCAGTGATAGGCCTCACAGTTGAAAGAGACAAGGGTTGCCTAAGCTTTTCATTTTTGCACTCTGAAGTGACATACATTCACTGGCAAGGACCCGTTCTCCGCAAACAAGAGAAACGTGTCCAAGTCTTGAGCCTTTTTTTAAATTGCCCTGGGGCTCAGGGAGCCAATAGTTTCCTGTTACTTTCTCCATGCCAACGCTTCAGCCAATCAGAGTTGACTTGCCAACCAATCAGCACTTTTTCTCCTGTAGTTGTGATTGTTTGAAATTTGGTATTCTTGATTTTGACCTGATGAGTGCAAGATGAAAAGCTTCAGCAACACATCCCTTTTTTTTAGCAACATTCAAATTCTGTGAAACCTAGCTGTCTTAACAAATCTATTACAGAATACTTGACTCCTATTTTTCAATTATTGGTATTTTGACAATTAGCACAAGCAAGCATAAATGTATTTACAAACTTCCCTGTTACAAACAATTCGTTATTGTATGTGATTGGAACCATATGTAACCAACTAAAAAACATGTGCAGTAAATATGTTTTACTGAAAGATTTCAAAAAGCCTAAAATGATCACATGTAAACAGTTAATTACTACATTATTTTCCAAAACAGACCCTGCCCCGAAGTGGCTCCGGGCCATGTTAGCAATCAGGAACACTGTGGTATTAATAAAGCACCGCTGTGTCACATGCATTTCTGAGTAAGTTCCGAAAAAATCACATCCCATGATTATTATTTCATGGGATGTGAGCCTCGTTGGCAAGGCCAGGAGTTATTGCCCTTTCTGCATTGCCCCTGAGAAGGTGGTGGTGAGCCACCTTCTTGAACCGCTGCAGTCCATGCAGTGTAGGTACAGCCACGGTGCTGCTAGGGTGGGGGGGGTTCCACGATTTTGACCCAGTGACAGTGAAGGAACGGCCGATATATTTCCAAGTCAGGGTGGTGAGTGGCTTGGAGGGGAACTTGCAGGTGGTGGTGTTGCCCATGCGTCTGCTGCCCTTTTCCTTCTGGCTGGTAGAGGTTGGTGGCTTGGAAGATTCTGTTGAAGAAGCCATGGTGAGTCGTTGTTTGGCGGGATTTTACAAGCCTCGCCTGAGCGGGGTCGTAAACTCCCGCTCGAGGCCAACAGAGAATTCCGTTCTGTGAGCCTCGCCCACCCCGATTCTGGAGCGGGCGAGGTGGTAAAATTACGGCACTTGTGCCCAATTTCTGAAACGGGGCGTGGAATTTAATGAAGAAATGGGAAATGTGGCTATTATGTATGGGGGGGCGTGGCTCCTTTAAGAGGATGGGTCAGGTGACCCGGGCCATGGGATGACGTTGCTGGGAAACCGTCCCTACAGCCACTCGGGGCCTGGACTGTGAGGAGTACTGTTATAGGTGAGCTGCCCATTCTGCATTGCAAACATGGCAGCTACACACTGTCCCTGCTTCACATTGCTCATTATTTTGCAGAGGATGTATATCTTGCGTCTGTGCAATGATGAATTGCAGTTCAGGGCCTTTCTGTATTTTTCTTGCGTTTTGAGAGTTATATACATATTCATATGGCTGTATTAAGTGGTTAGCACGGCTGCCTCACAGCGCCAGGGACCCGGGTTCGATTCCCAGCTTGGGTCACAGTGTGGAGTTGGCACATTCTCTCTGTGTTTGCGTGAGTTTCCTCCCACAGTCTGAAAGACATGCTGGTTGGGTGCACTGGCCATGCTAAATTCTCCCTCAGTGTACCCGAACAGGCACTGGAGTGTGGCGACTAGGGGATTTTCACAGTAACTTCATTGCACTGTTAATGTAAGCCTACTTGTGACACTAATAAATAAACTAAACTAAACTAAACAGTTCATCAATAAACCCTAAAGTTCCTGTGGCTTGCCTTTCCATGTGACCTCTTTGGCGCTACCTCCCCTGTAGTCACAGACTTAACAGTGACGGGCAGGGGAAATTTATTATGTGGAAGCTGTGACTGTGGGTACAGAGTGAAGATGAAGTCATTGGCGTGGCAGTGTAGGGTCAGGACTTACGCCATCCTCTGGTTCCTGCTTCCACATTTGTGTGCCACTATATTAAAACATTGTGAAATCAAGTCCTACGGTCAAGATAAAGTCTAGGGTGCACTGGAACCTCACAGGACCTGGTCTGCGTCCGTTTAAAGCTGGCGTGTGCCAGTCTTTATTGTACCCTACAGCACAAGGGTGGGCAACAGGAGAATGGAAGCCTAGGAGTCAAGACTAACAAGGGCAAGTTGGGGTTGAAGGCGGTTGAGGAGGTTGGAAGGGCACTGCAGAGGACTGGAAGAGGGTTTCGAGAGAGAGTGGGTGGGGTGTCATGTATTGGGGAAATGTGCCTTTGGAAGGGCTTGGCATCTTGGGTGTAGTCACCGGGGCTGGGGAAGTCAGCGGAAGTAAATGAAATCAGCGGCTTAAAGGATGGGGTCAGTAAATATTACATAGCGCAATGCCCGCAGGAGAGACAATCCCAATGCCACCGTGACACTTACCGGGGCAGATTCAAGGTGGTCATCCTCTTCACCTGACCAGGATTTCCAGAGGATCTGAAGGTTGCTAACGTCTCTGTAATCTTTCTTCCAGTTGCTTTGGTCAGTGGGGAAGGACTCTTGACATCATCGTTCTGGAGAAGCACCTCTCACAATTCCCTGAGGGCCTAGACCCAAATCTACAGGAGTAGGGTGGGGGGGTTGGACTGAATCAGTCTCTGATACCGATCTAATGTGAAAGAGACTTGGAGGTGACAGGAGGCAGGACGAAGTGGGTGGGTAGGAGGGATGTCCCAGGATATTAAAGATTAGCATTGGAAGGAGTAATGGTCGGGGGAGGGGGGTGGGGCGGTGGGGGGGAACATGAGGAGTTTTGGGAGTAGGGCTGAAGGTGAGATTTCTGACAGAAGAGAGGGGCCACAAGGAACAAAAACAGAAAATTCCGGAATATCTCAGCAGGTCTGACAGCACCTGTCGAGAGAGAATAGAGCCTGTGTTTAGAGTCTGGATGAGCCTTCGTCAGAGCTGTGGACAAGGAATTTGGGGCCTTGTTGCAGTGCCTCTCTGCTTGCCAAGGTGGCTCCTTTATAGCCTGCCTGGACCTGCTAAACTGTCACCTAACAGAGGCATTCTCAATGGAAAGCCTTCCCACCATTTAACTACAGTGTATCAAATTCCCGCCATTGGCCTTTAAATTTTCATGTCAATCGCTTGGGCACCACTCCCGATGTGACAGTGGAAGTGATGCCCACTTCTGGTTCAGCCATCTTTAACAGCACTCCTCCCCATGTCAGCCTTGTATTGTGTGGCAATGGTTAAACATCTTGACGTTTTCTGGGATGTATGAAGATCCTAATCATAGAATCCCGACAGTGCAGAAGGAGGCCATTTGGCCCATTGAGTCTCCAACAAAGCATCTTATCCAAGTCCTCTCCCCTGCCCTATTCCCATAACCCCACACATTTACCATGGCCAATCCACCTAACCTGCACATCTTTGGAGTGTGGGAGGAAACCGGAGCACCCGGAGGAAACCCACGCAGACACGGGGAGAACATGCAAACTCCGCACAGATAGTGACCCGAGGCCGGAATTGAACCCGGTTCCTTTGTGCTGTGATGCAGCCCAGAACCACTGTGCCACCATGCCATCCACAACAACTGTGCCACCATGCCGCATACAACCACTGTGCCACCGTGCCATCCAGAACCACTGTGCCATCATGCCACCCACAACCACTGTGCCACCATGCTGTCCACAATCACTGTGTTCACCATGCCACTCACAATTACTGCGCCACCATGCCACCCACAATCATTGTGCCACTGTGCCATTCACATGGCAATGGAAGAGGTGGTTCAAGATCCTTTGACGGGATTATTACATGGTCTTTGGCGATATGGCCGGCCTTTGTCCAGCCACTTTCAAGTCATACTCAAGAACTCGAGTAACCATTTTGCTACCTACTTTCTAGCTAGTTTCAACTTCCATGTTAAAATGGCTTGCTCCTGATAACTTCTCCATGTGTCTGTTATTGGCATCCAAGCTCAGCACTGTTCCGTCAACCTTTCACTTACAAATCAATGCGTACTGGCAGAGTATTAGACTGGAAACTTCAAACATATGTTGAGAGCCTGCACCACATTCCGGATCATCTGAAGTTAGCCCTCTGGAGGATAAAGAGGCATCAGAATAAATCACACGTTGCTTTTTTTAGAAAGTGTCAGAAAATTCTGATTTATTAATGGAAGTTTCAGCTCTCATGTTGCAGTGCAAAGGTCGATCCCATTGAGTAAATGGCTGGCTTCCGATGTTCCTCTTTACAGGATGCATATGTGATTACAACTCGTGGAAGCCGTGTATTGAAAAAAAATCCAAAGAATTTAGGCAGATGGTTTGTCAGAAGGTTAACACGATGGTTGCAGACATGGGAGAAATCTCTGAGGCTTCGAAGGAGTAGGCCGGGGAATTTATTTAACAATTGAGTTGCAAACTAGTTTTTGCTTTCTGTGTCATCCGTCTGTTCTGCTTGCTGGCTTTACACTTTGAGAGACTATCAGCCCAGCTTTAACAATAATAATGGCAGGAAAATTGTCGTTCATTCGCATTTCTCTTCTGAAACTTCTGGAGTCTGCACATGAAGAGTTCAACATTTTGTTTTATTTGTTCAGGGGATGTGGGCATTGCTGGCTGGGCCCGCATTCAGACGTTCAATAAGATATAGGAGCAGAATTAGGCTCATCGAGTCCGCTCCGCCATTCGATCATGGCTGATATGCTCCTCATCCCCATTTTCCTGCCTTCTCCCCATAACCCTTCAACCCATTACCAATTAAAAATCTGTCTAACTCCTCCTTACATTTACTCACTGTCCCAGCATCCACCGCACTTTGGGGTAGTGAATTCCACAGATTCACAACCCTTTGGGAGAAGTAGTTTCTCCTCAACTCTGTTTTAAATTTGCTGCCCCTTATCCTAAGACGATGACCTCTCGTCCCAGAATGCCCCACAAGAGGAAGCATCCGCTCCACGTCTACTTTATCCACACCTTTTATCATCTTGTATACCTCAATTTGATCTCCCCTCATTCTTCTAAATTCCAGAGAGTGTCGGCCTAAACTGTTCAATCTCTCTTCATACGACAAACCCCTCATCTCTGGAAGCAGCATTAATTGCCCATCCCTGAGGACATTTAAGTTTTAAAGTTTATTTACAAATAGGCTTACACTGACACTGCAGTTACTGTGAAAATACCCTTGTCAACACACTCCGGCGCCTGTTCGGGTACACAGAGGGAGAATTTAACATGGCCAATGCATCTAACCAGCACATCTTTTGGACTGTGGGAGGAAACTGGAGCACCCAGAGAAAACCCACACAGACACGGGGAGAACGTGCAGACTCTGCACAGACAATGACACACATTGCTTTGGGTCTGGAGTCACATGTAGGCCAGGCCAAGTAAGGATGGCAGATTTCCTTCCCTAAAGGGCATTAGTGAACCAGATGTGTTTTTACAACAATTGAGAATGGTTTCATGGTTATCAATAGACTTTTAATTCCAGATTTTTATTGAATTCAAATTTCACCATCTGTGATGGTGGGATTCGAACTCAGGTCCCCGGAGCATTACCCTGGTCTCTTGGATTACCCGTCTTGTGACACGCCACTGCTTCCCCTGGAAGTCTAGAAGCTGCTGTCAGTGATTTTTTTTTCCTTTCCCATATGGAGCACTGTTGAAAATCCCCCAATCTGCAAACAATTAGAAATCACTGAACTGATGAAAACATCCACTTGATCAATGTAAAAACTCTGATCAAATTAAATTTAACTGGGTGGTTAAAAGAAATGCTTGCATTTCTATAGTACTTTTCACAAGCATTAGACATCTCAAAACACTTTACACTCAATGTCATACTTTTTGCAGTGTAGTCACTATTGTAATGTCGGAAACATGGCAACCAATGTGCACAAGTTGAGGGGAGGCGATGGCCAAGTGGTATTATCGCGAGACCATTAAATCCAGAAACTCAGCTAATGCTCTGGGGACCCGGGTTCAAATCCCGCCACGGCAGATGGTGGAATTTGAATTCAATAAAAATCTGGAATTAAAAGTCTAATGATAATCATGAAACCATTCTCGATTATCACATGCAGTAACCCTTATACATGGCACCTTATTGAATACCCTTTGAAAATCCAAATACACTACATCTACTGGTTCCCCTTTATCCATCCTCAAAGAACTCTAATAAAATTGTCAAACACGATTTCCCTTTCACAAAATCATGTTGACTCTGCCTGATAGTATTCTGGTTTTTTAAATGTCCTGTTGATACCTTCCTGATGAGGGATTTTAGCATTTTTGCAATGACAGACGTTAGGTTAACTGATCCACATTTTCCTGCTTTCTGTCTCTTTGCTTTCCTGAACAGTGATTGTACATTTGTAGTTTTCCAATCCACTGAGGCAGTTCCAAAATCTCGAGAACTTTGACAGGTTATAACTAATACACCAACTATCTCTGCAATCACTAGGGCGGCACGGTGGCACCGTGGTTAGCACTGCTGCCTCACAGCTCCTGGGACCCGGGTTCAATTCCAGCCTTGGGGGATTGTCTGTGTGGAGTTTGCACATTCACCCTGTGGGTTTCCTCCCAGTGCTCTGCGTTACCTCCCACAGTCCAAAGATGCACAGGTTAGGTGGATTGGCCATGTTGAATTGCCTCTTAGTGTCCCAAGATATGTAGGTTAGCTGGATTAGTTGTGGTAAATGTGTGGTGCTACAGGGATAGGGTGGGGAGGGGATCTGGGTAAGATAGTCTGCAAGAGAGTCAGTACAGACTCAATGAACAAAACGGCCTCTGTAGGGATTCTATGACTTCCTTTAAAACCCAAGGATGCAGGCCATCTGGTCCAGCGGATTTGTCAGCCTTTTGCCCCGTTAATTTCTCCAGTGTTTTTTTCTGTAATGATCATGATTTAAGCTCCTTCCTCTCAATTTCTCCCTGCTTTTCTATGATTGGTGGGAAGCTTTCCATATCTTCAAAGTGAAGACCGATACAAAACACTTGTTCAAAGTCCCTGCTATTTCCTTGTTTCCCATTATTAATGCCCCAGCTTCACCCACTAAGGAAAAACTCTTGTTTTTGCTATTTTTTTCCTTTTGATATACTTCTAGAAGCTTCCACTGTCTCTGTTTATATAAACAGTTTTGATAGTTTTGTCCCATACTCCAATTTTTCCCTCTTTTTTTTCAGTCAGTAAATGTCCTACAGTGCAGAAGGAGGCCATTCAGCCCAGGCCCTATCCCCATAATCCTAGCTAGTCTCCCTGACACTAAGGGACAATTTAGCATGGGCCAATCCACCTAACCCGCACATCGTTCGGACTATGGGAGGAAGCCAGAGCACCCGGAGGAAATCCACGCAGACACGGGGAGAATGTGCTGACTCCGCACAGACAGTGACCCAAGCCGGGAATCGAACCCTGGTCCCTGGTGCTGTGAGGCAGCAGTGCTAACCATTGTGTGTGCATAGCATGTGAGTGCATTTGTGTGTGTGCACATGGCCAGAATTCTACCATCCCGTCCACCACGGGAATCGGAGCGGGCGAGGGGCGGACCATGGAAAGATCCATTGACCTCGGGTGGAATTTTCACGGTGGCACAATGGTTAGCACTACTGCCTCAAAGCGCCAGGGACCCGGGTTCGATTCTGGCTTAGGTCACTGCCTGGATGGAGTCTGCACATTCTCCCCGTGTCTGCGTGGGTTTCCTTTGGGTGCTCTGGTTTCCTCCCACAGTCTGAAAGACGTGCTGGTTGGGTGCATCGGCCGTGCTAAATTCTCCCTCAGTGTACCCGAACGGGCGCCGGAGTGTGGCTACTCGGGGATTTTCACAGTAACATCATTGCAGTGTTAATGTAAGCCTTACTTGTGACACTAATAAATAAGCTTTACTTTCCGGTTTTGGGACGAGTGAGGCCGGATAATCCCACTGCAAATGTCTATCAGGGGGTGTTCACGACCAGTTCCTCACGTTCTTTAGCACTACAGAGCAGTATTGACATTAACCCATCAATTATTTTTAAATCATCCTCTGAAAAGTCCCAACTCTGGGCCAGATGTGTATCCTTACCTTCACCTCTGGCAAGGAACCATTTGGAAAATTCCCCCCAGATGTGAATTGGATTCTGCTAATCGATGTGTCACACCACCCTGCACATGTTGACAGGCCAGTGTTCGGCGCACCCACCAACCGGAGGACAGGACCACCTGGGAGGGTTTATGTTGGGTTAGTGTTTGTCTGATGTGTGTGGCAGGAGATGAAAGCAGTTTATTTTTCATTCATGTTTCAGATGACGGCGTTTGGTGGACGGGATAGCAGACTGCTGTGAGGGGGTGCTGTGAGGGTGTGCTGTGAGGGGGTGCTGTGAGGGTGTGCTGTGAGGGGGTGCTGTGAGGGGGTGCTGTGAGGGGGTGCTGTGAGGGGGTGCTGTGAGGGGGTGCTGTGAGGGGGTGCTGTGAGGGGGTGCTGTGAGGGGGTGCTGTGAGGGGTGCTGTGAGGGGGTGCTGTGAGGTGTGCTGTGAGGGTGTGCTGTGAGGGGGTGCTGTGAGGGGGTGCTGTGAGGGGGTGCTGTGAGGGGGTGCTGTGAGGGGGTGCTGTGAAGGGGTGCTGTGAGGGGGTGCTGTGAGGGGTGCTGTGAGGGGTGCTGTGAGGGGGTGCTGTGAGGGGGTGCTGTGAGGGGGTGCTGTGAGGGGGTGCTGTGAGGGGGTGCTGTGAGGGGGTGCTGTGAGGGGTGCTGTGAGGGGTGCTGTGAGGGGGTGCTGTGAGGGGGTGCTGTGAGGGGGTGCTGTGAGGGGGTGCTGTGAGGGGGTGCTGTGAGGGGGTGCTGTGAGGGGTGCTGTGAGGGGGTGCTGTGAGGGGGTGCTGTGAGGGGGTGCTGTGAGGGGGTGCTGTGAGGGGGTGCTGTGAGGGGGTGCTGTGAGGGGTGCTGTGAGGGGGTGCTGTGAGGGGGTGCTGTGAGGGGGTGCTGTGAGGGGGTGCTGTGAGGGGGTGCTGTGAGGGGGTGCTGTGAGGGGGTGCTGTGAGGGGGTGCTGTGAGGGGGTGCTGTGAGGGGGTGCTGTGAGGGGGTGCTGTGAGGGGGTGCTGTGAGGGGGTGCTGTGAGGGGGTGCTGTGAGGGGTGCTGTGAGGGGTGCTGTGAGGGGGTGCTGTGAGGGGGTGCTGTGAGGGGGTGCTGTGAGGGGGTGCTGTGAGGGGGTGCTGTGAGGGGTGCTGTGAGGGGGTGCTGTGAGGGGGTGCTGTGAGGGGGTGCTGTGAGGGGGTGCTGTGAGGGGGTGCTGTGAGGGGGTGCAGTGCTGGGAGAATGTCCTGCTCGGGCTGCGGAATCTAGAAGTCAGGCTCCGAGTGCGGGGGGGTTGGGGGGGGGGGGGGAGTTTTGACTTGGGGGGAGAGGGTTGCCAGAGGAGAGTGATGGGGGAGGGGGTGAGCAACACACAGGGAAAAAGGAAGTAAGTGTAACACGCCTGGCTTTTTAACCCAGTCACTGTATTTGCATCTGACCACAATTTACAAAATGCACACAGTCGAACTCACCCTGTGCCCATGGGAAACCAGCCCAAACTGCTAACGCCAGTGCTTGCTCATAGAACATAGAACATAGAACATGGAACATGGAACATGAAACATGGAATAAAGAACATAGAATATAGAACATAGAACAGTACAGCACAGGAACAGGCCCTTCAGCCCATCCAGTTGTGCCGAACATGATGTCAAATTAAACTAATCCCTTCTGCCTGCCCTTGGTCCGTATCCCTCTATTCCTTGCATATTCATGTGCTTATCTAAAAGCCCCTTAAACACCCCTATTATAACTGCCTCTGCCTCCACCACCCCGGCAGTGCATTCCAGACACCTACCACCCTCTGTGCAAAAAAACTTGCCTCTCACATCTCTTTAGAACTTTCCCCCTCTCACCTTAAGTGCATTGCCCCCTAGTATTAGACATTTCAACTCTGGGAAAAAGATTCTGACTGTTGACCCAATCTATGCTTCTCACTGTGACTGCCATCTTCATTGGCAATGCCTACCTAGCAAACATGGCATCAGTCACTGCATTGCATCTGTGAAATCCTACAGGTGGTTGCTTCCCCCCCTATTCCCCTGTTTCCCCCCGCCCCCGGCCCCCCACCCCCATCACCCCTACCCCGGGACACTGGTGTTCAGGCACACCTGGAAAACTGAGCCACTCGCTGCCTGGAACGACCACCCTCCTGTGAACTGCGGCTCTCTGTTCATCCTCTCTCTCCTGCAGTGTGTGTGTGGCTCACTGAGGAATATGTTCCTGTTGCTGCTCCTGTTGCCTCTCTCAGCCCCTTGTCTCCTAGCTGAGTGCAGGCAGCAGAAGCTATATTCCTGCTGATCTGATCTATCACAAAGGCAAAATGGAGCTCAAGTGAGAAATGGTAGAAATTATAGAATTATCGAATCTCTACAGTGTAGAAGGAGGCCATTCGGCCCATCGAGTCTGCATCGACTTTACGACAGAGCATCTTATTCAGGCCCACTTCTCGTCCTATCTCCATAACCCCACACATTTACCCCACTAATCCCCCTTACCTAAACCTCTTTGGACATTAAAGGGCAATTTAGCACGGCCAATCCACCTAATCGGCACATCTTTGGACTGTGGGAGGAAACCGGAGGAAACCCACGCAGACACGGGGAGAATGCACAAACTCCGCACAGACAGTGACCCAAGGCCAGAATTGAACCCGTGTCCCTGGGGTTATGAGGCAACAGTGCTACCCACTGTGCCACCGTGCTACGCATCATGTGGAAGGAAACTCTCAGAATGCGTACTTTTGAAAAAGCATCATACACAGTTATGCAAGGATTCAGCAGTGAGGTTTCAGCAATTCTGGAAATATTTTCTGTCCTTTTCTTAACCTCTGATTTGCCACTGTCCTCTCATCTCGCTTTCACTGGCCAGTTCCAGGACGCCTTGGAAACAAGAGCAGGGATGTACTTCTGAGGCTGTATAAGGCTCTGGTCAGACCCCATTTGGAGTATTGTGAGCAGTTTTGGGACCCGTATCTAAGGAAGGATGTACTGGTGTTGGAAAGGGTCCAGAGGAGGTTCACAAGAATGATCCCTGGAATGAAGAGCTTGTTGTATGAGGAACGGTTGAGGACTCTGGGTCTGTACTCGTTGGAGTTTAGAAGGATGAGGGGGGATCTTATTGAAACTCACAGGATACTGCGAGGCCTGGATAGAGTGGACCTGGAGAGGATGTTTCCGTTAGTAGGAAAAACTAGAACCAGAGGGCACAACCTCAGGCTAGAGGGACGATCCTTTAAAACAGAGATGAGGAGGAATATCTTCAGCCAGAGTGTGGTGAATCTATGGAACTTTTTGCCGCAGAAGGCTGTGGAGGCCAGGTCATTGAGTGTCTTTAAGACAGAGATAGATAGGTTCTTGATTAATAAGGGGATCAGGAGTTATGGGGAAAAGGCAGGAGAATGGGGATAAGAAAAATATCAGCCTTAATTGAATGGGGGAGCAGACTCGATGGGCCGAGTGGCCTAATTCTGTTCCTATGTCTTATGGCCTTATGGTCTAAACCCCCATGCCGCCACAGTTAAATCCCCCCAAACCCCCGGTTAAAGTAACTCTTAATGAAATAGTTTAAATACTCAACTTGCCAGTTCTCCCGAGGAGATTTGTTCCCACACAGCCCCGTGTCAGAGTTAAAGGTGCAAGTTAGAATCGCCTTCCCAATAACAGCATGTTCAAACCTTGTCAAATCCACTCACTGCTGGAAGGTAAAACAAACCCTCCCCCTGCCCCTCCCCTACTCTGCGACCAACCAAAGTTTCACAATAAGGTGTCTTAAGTTGTAGGACAGTCAAGATCTGATATCTTTCCCCCTCAAGCTGACACAAGGGACAGAATTTTACAGCCCCCTTGTGGTGGGGGAGGGGGGGAGGGAGTGCATAAAATGCCGTGAGCCATTCCAAAATTAATTGCCATTGGTGGAACCGAAAAATTCCACCCACAGACAACAGAAATCTACACTTTATATTTTTGAGTGCGAGTATAAAAAGCTGGTTCTTATTTGTTTAAATATCCTACTTTTATCTTCTAAGTGGATTTGAAGTTCTTGTTTACTTTTAAGTAAATGCATACCTTATATAAAGATGAATTAGTTTATCTTGCATTCACTCTGTAATATTCAAAGCATTCTTACAATACAATCTAAGGTATTATTAAGTTTTTGATTTGATTTGATTTATTATGTCACATGTATTGGGATACAGTGAAAAGTGTTGTTTCTTGTGTTATACAGACAAAGCATAGAACATAGAACAGTACAGCACAGAACAGGCCCTTTGGCCCACAATGTTGTGCCGAACCTTTTCTGAAATTAAGATCAAGCTATCCCACTCCCTATCATCCTGGTGTGCTCCATGTGCTTATCCAATAACCGCTTGAAAGTTCCTAAAGTGTCCGACTCCACTATCACAGCAGGCAGTCCATTCCACACCCCAACCACTCTCTGAGTAAAGAACCTACCTCGGACATCCCTCCTATATCTCCCACCACGAACCTTATAGTTATGCCCCCTAATAACAGCTACATTCACCCGAGGAAATAGTCTCTGAATGTCCACTCTATCTATCCCCCTCATCATCTTATAAACCTCTATGAAGTCGCCTCTCAACCTCCTCCGCTCTAAAGAGAAAAGCCCAAGTTCCCTCAACCTTTCCTCATAAGACCTACCCTCCAAACCAGGCAGCATCCTGGTAAATCTCCTTTGCACTCTTTCCAGCGCTTCCACATCCTTCTTATAGTGAGGTGACCAGAACTGCACACAATATTCCAAATGTGGTCTCACCAAGGTCCTGTACAGTTGCAGCATAACCCCACGGCTCTTAAACTCAAACTCCCGTTAATAAACGCTAACACACTATCGGTCTTCTTCACGGCTCTATCCACTTGAGTGGCAACCTTCAGAGATCTGTGGATATGAACCCAAGATCTCTCTGTTCCTCCACATTCCTCAGAACCCTACCTTTGACCCTGTAATCCGCATTCAAATTTGTCCTACCAAAATGAATCACCTCGCACTTATCAGGGTTAAACTCCATCTGCCATTTTTCGGCCCAGCTCTGCATCCTATCAATGTTTCTTTGCAGCCTACAACAGCCCTCCACCTCATCCACTACTCCACCAATCTTGGTGTCATCTGCAAATTTACTGATCCACCCTTCAGCCCCCTCCTCCAAGTCATTTATAAAAATCACATACCGTTCATAGAGAAGGAAAGGAGAGTGCAGAATGTGGTGTTACAGTCATAGCTAGGGTGTAGAGAAAGATCAGCTTAATATATGGTAGGTCCATATATTAAATTTGCACTGCTGCCTCACAGCACCAGGGATCTGGGTTCGATTCCCGGCTTGGGTCACTGTCTGTGTGGAGTTTGCACATTCTCCCCATGTCTGCGTGGGTTTCCTCCGGGTGCTCCGGTTTCCTCCCACAGTCCAAAGATGTGCGGGTTAGTTGGATTGGCCATGCTAAATGCCCCCTTTGTGTCAGGGGGACTAGCTAGGGTAAATGCATGTGGTTACGGGGATAGGGCCTGGGTGGGATTGTGGTTGGTGCAGACTCGATGGGCCGAATGACTTCCTTCTGCACTGTAGGATTCTATGATTCTGGAAGTCTGACGGCAGCCGGGGAGAAGCTGTTCTTGACTTGGTTGGTCCGTGACCTCAGACTTTTGTATCAATTTCAGACTGAGATGGAGAAATTTTTTCACTCAAAGAGTTGTAAATTTTGGAGTTCTTTATCACAGAGAGTTGTAGATGCTCCGTCATTGAAAACATTCAAGGCAGAGATCGATAGAAGAACAATGATCTTATTGAATAGAGCAGCAGCAGAGGCTAAATAGTCTATTGCTGCATCTGGTATTGTTGAAATTGAGCAGAATGATGACTGAATGATGTCACTCTCAGTGCACAATAACCAGTCCCATCAACCCTCTCGTGTCTTGGGTTCGAATCTGATTGTCTCTTTGTGGTTTTCCTCTTTTATTGCGTAAGAAGTCTCTGATGTGGGGAGTTCTCAGTCCTCTTTATAATGTGCTTGTTCTGCAAGGGGCCAAATCTATCGTTCCCGAGGGACAATGAAACACTTTCAGAAATCTGTTAACAAAGAGTACGCAGGGTCCTATATTCTGAGACTTGCCTGCCTAATAAGCCACCAGATGGAACCAAGAAAAGGAAATAGAATCCTCCAGTGCAGAAGGAGGCCATTCGGCCCATCAAGTCTGCACCGACCACAATCCCACCCAGCCCCATCCCCGTAATCCCACTCATCTACCCTACAAATCCTCCTGACACTAAGGGGCAATTTAGCAGGGCCAATCCACCTAACCCGCACATCTTCCAGACTGTGGGAGGAAACTGGAGCACCCGGAGGAAACCCACGCAGACACAGGGAGAACGTGCAGACTCCACACAGACAGTCACCTGAGGCTTACCCATCACTTACTACAGAATCCACCATGTGCCCATTTCATCCCCCCCCCCTTTCTCCTGCATTCCACATGCAGGTATTTCTTCATTGCGATCTCAATCCCTCCAAAACCTCGGCCCTACCTCCTCAGGGCCTCCAACTCTCTGGGACATCTGCACTCCTCCAGCTGCTGCCTCTCCGACTCCAGCCATGCCTCAGCTGCTTATACTGTCACCTCAGAGTTAGAGGGTTGTGAGTTCAATTCCCACTTCAGAGAAATGCGCATGGAAATCCTCGGCTGAGACTGCAGTGTGGTACTGAGTGAGTGCTACACAGTCGGAGGCACCGTCTTTAGTCGGACGTTAAACCAAGAATATGCTCCCACAGGTGAATTCGAATGATCCCATGACACTTTTATTCAGCAGATTGGTGTCCCGTCTAATACTCAACCCTCAACCAAGATCACTGAAGCAGGTTAATCTGGTCGTTAACTCATTGGTACATGTGTGGGATCATACTGTGCACAAATTGGTTGCTAAACTTCCTGCATTTCAAAACTGACTACACTTCACATATAATTTGCAATTGGCTATAAAGTGCTTTGGGGCACCGTCAGGTTCATAGAATAGAATCATAGAATCCCTGCAGTGCAGAAGGAGGTCCATCGAGACTGCATCGACCACAATCCCACCCAGGCCCTATCCCCATAGCCCCCACGTATTTACCCTGCTAATCCCCCTGACACAAAAGGGCAATTTAGCATGGCCAAACCACCTAACCCGCACGCCTCTGGACTGTGGGAGGAAACCGGAGCACCCGGACGAAACCCACGCAGATACGGGAAGAACGAGCAAACTCCACACAGACAGTGACCCAAGCCAGGAGTCGAATCTGGGTCCCTGGCGCTGTGAGGCAGCAGTGCTAACCGCTGTGCCACCCAAAAGGGTTGTGAGAGATGCTATATAAATGCAAGTTTGTTTTTTGGATGGCATGGTGGCACAGTGGTTAGCACTGCTGCCTCACAGCACCAAAGACCTGGGTTCAATTCTGGCCTCGGGCGACTGTCTGTGTGGAGTCTGCACGTTCTCCCCGTGTCTGCGTGGGTTTCCTCCGGGTGCTCCAGTTTCCTCCCACAGTCTGGCAGATGTGCGGGTTAGATGGATTGGCCGTGCTAAATTGACCCTTAGTGTCAGGAGGATTTGTAGGGTAGATAAGTGGGATTACAGGGATGGGGCTGGGTGGGATTGTGGTCGGTGCAGACTCGATGGGCCGAATGGCCTCCTTCTGCACTGGAGGATTCTATTTCCTTTTCTTGCAAAACATTGGTGATCATGTCTACCCTGAAATCCAAGGACCAATTTTGGACAGAGCCTGGGCTGAGTTTTTTGGACACATTCCAGTGGTCCAATTCCACATCTGGACTTGTGCATTGTGAAGTTGTTCTTCCTCTGTGTACAGAGAGAGGGTTCTGAGTGACAATACTTACTGAGAATTCTGCAGGCCAATATCTGATATACACTGGATAAAAGCAAATTCCTGCGGATGCTGGAATCTGAATCCAAAAGAGAAAATGCTGGAAAATCTCAGCAGGTCTGGCAGCATCTGTAAGGAGAGAAAAGAGCTGACGTTTTGAGTCCAGATGACCCTTTGTCAAAGCTAAAAGACATAGAAAGTGGGAGATATTTATACTGCAGGGGGAGGGAATGAAAGATGAGTCATATGAATGATGAGTATAAATATCTCCCACTTTCTATGTCTTTTAGCTTTGACAAAGAGTCAACTGGACTCAAAATGTCAGCTGTTTTCTCTCCTTACAGATGCTGCCAGACCTGCTGAGATTTTCCAGCATTTTCTCTTTTGGTTTCCGAGTGATAGTACTTATTGAGAATTCTGCAGGCCAATATCTGATACACACTCTTGTCAAGTCTTTTGGATCAGACGTCAAACCGAGGTCCCATCTGTTCTCTCGAGTGAATGCAAACAATCCCATGGTGCTATTTGGAGGAAGAGCGGCGGGGGCGGGGGCGGGGCAGGGCGTTATTCCCAGTGTCCTGGTCAGTGGTTATCCCATAGCCAACATCACAAGGACAGGTTATCTCATCATCATCGCATTGCTGTTTGCCTTGCATCCACCTCTGACACGAAGACGCTGGAGTGCCATCCCAGATTTTTGTGCTTAGGTTTCTGAGACAGGACTTAAACCCATCGCCTTTCTACCGTCAGGAAAAAGATACAAGAGTCTGAGATCACACACCAACTGACTCAAGAACAGCTTCTTCCCTGCTGCCATCAGACTTTTGAATGGACCTACCATATATTAAGTTGATCTTTCTCTACACCCTAGCTGTGACTGTAACACCACATTCTGCACCCTCACCTTTCCTTCTCCCCTATGTACTCTATGAACGGCATGTTTTGTCTGTATAGTGCGCAAGAAACAATACTTTTCACTGTATCCTAGTACATGTGACAATAATAAATCAAATCAAATCAAAACTCTTTGAATCCTTTGGGGCGGCACGGTGGTTAGCACTGCTGCCTCACAGCGCCAGGGACCCGGGTTCAATTCCGACCTCGGGTCACTGTCTGTGTGGAATTTGCATGTTCTCCCCGTGTCTGTGTGGGTTTCCTCTGGGTGCTCCGGTTTTATCCCACAGTCCAAAGATGTGCGGGTTAGGGGGATTGGCCATGCTAAATTGACCCTAGTATTAGGGGGAGTATCAGAGTGAATATGTGGAGTTACGGGGACAGGGCCTGGGGTGGGATTGTGGTCGGTGCAGACTCAATGGGCCAGATGGCCTCCTGTACTGGAGGGATTCTATGAATTCAGAGAGAAAAGTGCTACTCGCTGATACACAGTTGACGGTGATCCTCATGCTGTAGTTTAGAAAATATGACCCAGTTAACCCACGGGCTTGGAGGGCTGAAGGACCTGATCCCGTGCTGTACTTTTCTTTGTTCTTTGCACTTGTACATATTGTGAAGGAATTGTGTCAAGGAGCAATCAAGACAGCACATAGAAAGAAATCATAGAAACCCTACAGTGCAGAAGGAGGCCATTCGGCCCATCGAGTCTGCACCGGCCACAATCCCATCCAGGCCCTACCCCCACATATTTACCTGCTAATCCCTCTAATCTACGCATCTCAGGACTCTAAGGGGCAATTTTTAACCTGGCCAATCAACCTAACCCGCACATCTTTGGACTGTGGGAGGAAACCGGAGCACCCGGAGGAAACCCACGCAGACACGAGGAGAATGTGCAAACTCCACACAGATAGTGACCCGAGCCGGGAATCGAACCCGGGACCCTAGAGCTGTGAAGCAGTAGTGCTAACCACTGTGCTACCATGAACAAGATTCTCACAGCACATGAACAAGATTGGCTGACTGGTGTGGAAACTGGCTGATTTGTATCACCGTTGTGGGTGTGAAAGTTGGATAATTTCTGTAACAGGCACCCAATGTCCAGATTTCAGTCTAGGCCTGTGTCGAAAGCTAAGCCAGGCTGTCCAGTTTCTCCGACATTGGAAGATCCTGATATTTCTTCTGGGATATGTCTCCATCTAGTGGTGCAACATTACCTCTACAATACTTGTGCATCATTTCTTTATTTTGCTGCACCCAGGTATTTATTATAAACTCTAGGATATTTTGACCTGCGGGACCGGCCCACGTATGGATTTCTTGTCATTTATTTTTTTTCTCTCTCATTCTGTCTCACTCTGCTCTCGATCACTCTCCTTTTCTTAGTCTGGATCTCTCTATTGCTCTCTCTCTCTCTCATTCTCTCTTTCAGTCCACCTCTCTCTCTCCCTATTCCTCTCACACTGTATCTCTCTGTCTTGTTCCTCCACTCTCCCTTGCTTTCTGAGCAGAATGTAATGCCTTCCCCGGTGATGAGTTTGGTGGGGGGACGGAGAAGGGTTGGGGGGGGGGGGGGGGGCGTTGCCGATAGGGACCCCGTTATCCTCCTGCCTCTGCCTTGATTAGGTTCAGGGTGAAAAGGGTCTGAGGTGACCTTTCTATCCTGCTGCTAATTTAAGTCGTGACCCCCTCCTCCCGCCGTCACTCACCTAACGGCTGCATTGCTGGCAGCTGCCACCTGTTGGCGCTGTCTGCAATGCACAGCGGTTAGCCTCTGATTGGCTAGTAGCTCTTGGGGAGGAAGGGGTAGGGTTGCCCCCCGAGTCCTTGATGCTGGGACGACTTCCTCCACTGCCCAGTCGAGTGCCAGAGAAGGACTTACTGTGATAACTCACTACGGCACGGTGGCACTCCTGCCTCACAGCTCCAGGGACCCGGGTTCGATTCCCAGTTTGGGTCACTGTCTGTGTGGAGTCTGCACGTTCTCCCCGTGTCTGCGTGGGTTTCCTCCGGGTGCTCCGGTTTCCTCCCACAGTCCAAAGATGTGCTGGTTAGGTGAATTGGCCATGATAAATTCTCCCTCAGTGTACCCGAACAGGCGCCGGAGTGTGGCACCTAGGGGATTTTCACACTAACTTCATTGCAGTGTTAATGTAAGCCTACTTGTGACTAGTAAATAAACTTTAAAACTTTAGTTCTCCAGCTGACAGATGTGACCACCCCCCCATTAATTATATCCTCCGTCAATTAAAACCCATTTACTTACAGAAAGTTAAAATCAATGCAGTTCATCTTTGTCTGTCGGCTTCTCCCTACACCTGCCACTCTCTTTCTTAGAATCATAAAATCCCTACAGTACAGAAGGAGGCCATTCGGCCCATTGAGCCTGCACCGACCACAATCCCACCCAGGCTCTATCTCCGTGACCCCACATATTTACCCTGCTAATCCCCAGACATTGGGGCAATTTAGCATGGCCAATCAACCTAACCCGCATATCTTTGAAGTGTGGAAGGAAACCGGAGCACCCGGAGGAAACCCACACAGACACGGGGAAAATGTGCAAACTCCACACAGACAGTGACCCGAGGCTGGAATTGAACCTGGGTCCCTGGCGCTGTGAGGCAGCAGTGTTAACCACTGTGCTACCGTGCTGCCAGCTTCTTGCCCATGTAACGCCATGCTGGGAGCTAACTTTCACTACTTCAAGGTTCAGATTTTAAGTCTTTCTCACAGCTATGGCTCATGATTTAATAATTTAATGGCTCATTGAAGCTGGTATTGCATGCGTGGGTGCGTGCGTGCCTGTGTGTGTGTGTGTGTGTGTGTGTTGGGGTTTATCCCCAGTAGTTATCCTCCAATTAACATTACCCAAAGCAGAGGATTTACACATGGCTGTTTGTGGTTGCTGTCCTTCCAGCTGCTTTAGAATCACTTCATTGGTTGTAAGGTCTTTTGCTGGCTTCACATGGAGGGAGAATCCACAATGCCCCAGCAACTGAATACAGTGCGTTCACCAGACACACAGCTATGGCTCGTGTTTTAACACTGAAACTGGTATTGCCGCCCCGTGTCACAATAACTGTGCATCAAACCTGCAACCAATACAGAACTGCCTAGAATTAACAGCATTCATCAGAACTGGTTCATTCCCTTGTCTATGCTGCAGATAATTATCCTTACCCTCCTCATTCATCAAGGTCGTAGGATGATAGGAATTGGAGGAGGCCATTCAGCCCCTTGAACTTGTCCATCATTCAATAGGATCACGGATGATCTACATCTTAACTCCACCCATTCACCACGGCTCCATATCTTTCAACTGGACTCATCACATCAATGGGGACGAAGTAGAAAGGGTCGAGAGCTTCAAGTTTTAGGTGTCCAGATCACCAACAACCTGTCCTGGTCCCCCCATGCTGACACTATAGTTAAGAAAGCTCACCAACGCATTTACTTTCTCAGAAGACTAAGGAAATTTGGTATGTCAGCTACAACTCTCACCAACTTTTACAGATGCACCATAGAAAGCATTCTTTCTGGTTGTATCACAGCTTGGTATGACTCCTGCTCTGCCCAAGACCGCAAGGAACTACAAAAGGTCATGAATGTAGCCCAATCCATCACGCAAACCAGCCTCCCATCCATTGACTCTGTCTACACTTCCCACTGCCTCGGCAAAGCAGCCAACATAATTAAGGACCCCACGCACCCCGGACATTCTCTCTTCCAACTTCTTCCCTTCGGGAAAAAGATACAAAAGTCTGAGGTCATGTATCAACCGACTCAAGAACAGCTTCTTCCCTGCTGCTGTCAGACTTTTGAATGGACTTACCTTGCATTAAGTTGAGTCTGCACCAACCACAATCTCACCCAAGCCCTATCCCCATAACCCCATGCATTTACCTTAGCAAGTCCCCCTGACACTAAGGGGCAATTTAGCATGGCCAACTCACCTAACCCGCACATCTTTGGACTGTGGGAGGAAACCGGAGCACCCGGAGGAAACCCACGCAGACACGGGGAGAGTGTGCAGACTCCACACAGACAGTGACCCAAGCAAGGAATTGAACCCAGGTCCCTGGCGCTGTGAGGCAGCAGTGCTAACCACTGTGCCACCAACTTGAGAGAAACAAATGAAAATCCAGCTGTAGTAAAAGTCCTTGTCTTTGTACTCTGTCATTCTAAATAACATTCCATTAGCCTTTTTGGTTATTTCTTGTCATAGCATCTATATTTTGGTGATTGGTGCATGGGTCTCTTTCTTGTTTTCTATCTCCATAGTTCCAGGCTTTTCCCCATCGAAATAACACTAGAATCTGTCTAGCTTTGGTGCAAAATAGATAGCCCCACACTGGGGAACTGGGTTCGAATCCCACCACAGCAGGTGGTGGAATTTGAATTCAATAAAAAATATCTGGAAATAAGAATCTACTGATGACCTTGAAACCATTATTGATTGTTGGAAAAACCCATCTGGTTTCTTTAGGGAAGGAAATCTGCCATCCTTACATGGCTTGCATGTGACTCCAGAGCCACAGCAATGTGGTTGACTCTCAACCGCCCTCGGGCAGCTAGGGATGGGCAATAAATGCTGGTCAGTCAGCGATGCCCGTAGCCCTCATATGAATAAAAACACCTTTGTGCCTTGCTCGATCATTTCAGAGTCAACCACATTTTTTTTATTCAATCATGGGACATGGACTTCGCTGCTTTTCTATTTTAAAATCATTTAATTTGTGATCAGTGTGAGACATATCACTTTTTTATTTGTTCTCCCTGGACAGACGGAGAATGAGGGGAGATCTAATAGAGGTGTACAAGATTATGAAGGGGATAGATAGGGTGATCAGTGGGAAGCTTTTTCCCAGATCAGAAGTGACGATCACGAGGGGTCACGGGCTCAAGGTGAGAGGGGCGAAGTATAACTCAGATATTAGAGGGATGTTTTTTACACAGAGGGTGGTGGGGGCCTGGAATGCGCTGCCAAGTAGGGTGGTGGAGGCAGGCACGCTGACATCGTTTAAGACTTACCTGGATAGTCACATGAGCAGCCTGGGAATGGAGGGATACAAACGATTGTTCTAGTTGGACCAAGGAGCGGCACAGGCTTGGAGGGCTGAAGGGCCTGTTTCCTATGCTGTACTGTTCTTTGTTCTTTGTTTGTTCTTTGACATGGGCACCGTTGGCCAATGGCTTTGATTTTTGCCTCTAATTGAGGTTACTTCTCCTCATCGCGGCCTCTTGCTGGGAGCCGTTACAATTTTCAAAATTTAAATTGTCCTTTGCCCTTTTGGGAAGTGCAGGCAACTAACCTGAGCTGCTCTGTACCCAGTGGGGCCCCGGTGGCCACTGTGAAGGCCAGTTTTCCACAGCTCTCTTCAGTACCCTACTGGGCAAGGGTCGGGAAAACATCCAACATAAAGAATGTGTCTATCTCTGCCGCCCATCGAGCCTCTTGTGAGGAGTGAGAGGATCTTTCGATCCTTACCCGGAGCTCCCATTGACAGCACCTTCAGGTTCATAGAATCCCTACAGTGCAGAAAGAGGCCATTCGGCCCATCGAGCCTGCACCAACAGCAATCCCACCCAGGTCCCATCCGCTAACCCCACATAGTTACCCTGCTAATCTCCCTGACACTTAGGGGGAAATTTATCATGGCTGGTTGACCTAACCCGCACATCTTTGGTTCCTGCCCACTTCCAACCAGCCTTCCATCCATTGACTCCGTCTACAGTTCCCACTGCCTTGGAAAAGCAGCCAACAAAATCAAGGACTCCACGCACCCCGGACATTCTCTCTTCCACCTTCTTCCATCGGGAAAAAGATACAAAAATCTGAGGTCACGTACCAAGCGACTGAAGAACAGCTTCTTCCCTGCTGCCATCAGACTTTTGAATGGACCTACCTCACATTAAGTTGATCTTTCTCTACACCCTAGCTATGACTGTAACACTACATTCTGCACTCTCTCCTTTCCTTCTCTATGAACGGTATGCTTTGTCTGTATAGTGTGCAAGAAACAATACCTTTCACTGTATACTAATACATATGACAATAATAAATCAAATCAAATCAAATCAAATCAAAACAGCCCCCAACGTCCCTCCCCCCCACCCTTGGTGATATCAGGAGTCTGACAGGCTTAAGAAAATTTGAGACATAGGCCTCACTTGAGCCAAACGCTTGCCTGGAAAACAACCCTTGTTATATTGTGATATGATGGTAACACAAGATGGCGCTGCAATCACACGACACATGAAGTGGCAGCCTTATCGATCAGGCCCGGGTGTCGTCGTGGTAACCAATGGTGAGAGCGTTGAGGCACCAGCAACAGCCCAGAGTTGGAGCAAATTATTGACACGTGTCCCAGTGACATGTCTGCTGACTTATCCTCCTGGCTAATCGCAGCAGAGGATCGATATGGAGGGTGCACGCTGCTAAGCTCAACTTGAGTTTTCCAATTTCTCCCAATTGTGGCAACGTAGTGAAGGGCTGTGGCCTACACTGGCACCAATGGCATGGGCGGCACGGTGGCACAGTGGTTAGCACTGCTGCCTCACATCGCCAGAGTCCCGGGTTCGATTCCCGGCTTGGGTCACTGTCTGTGCGGAGTCTGCACGTTCTCCCTGTGTCTGCGTGGATTTCCTCCGAATGCTCCGGTTTCCTCCCACTCTCAAAGATGTGCAGGCTCAGTGGATTGGCCGTGCTAAATTGCCCCTTAGTAACAGGGAGGCTAGCTAGGGTAAATGCATGGGGTTATGGTGAATAGGACCTGGGTGGGATTACGGTCGGTGCACACTCGCTGGGCCGAATGGCCTCTTTCTCCACTGTAGGATTCTATAAGCAATGCCACAACCTTAAGATTCTCACCTTTATTTTCAAATCCATTTGTGCCTCCCTATCCCCTTCAGCTCCACAATCCTTGGAGATCTCTGTGCTCCTCCAATTCTAACCTCTCAAGTGTCCCTCCTTTACTCGGTTCCGCCCGTTGATAACATGCTTTCAGCTGCATGGGCCCTAAACTTTGGCATTCCTTCCCTCAACCTCTCCGTCTTTCTCTTTGACTAAGCTTTTGACCACCTGCCTGGAATCTCCTTATGTACCTGAATTTTACTCAAAATACTCCAGCACTTTGGGCACTTTGGCACATTTCATTACATCGTAGGATAAGCTGCTGTTGTAAAATGGTCGAACGACACGTTGCCGGCTGGAGTGAAGGTCCAAGAGACCTGTTGCTGAAACATGGGACTCACAAGCTAATTAAAGTATTCAGCTTTTACGTGTGTGCTTTAATTAGCTCGACATGCAATAGATCTGCTATCGCCTTATTCAGTCTTGCTGTTCAGTCAGATAGGAAGTTCATTAGCGGGTGCAAAGTCAGATATCTCTGGAGCGAGTACTTAGTGCATACTTAATATAAGCCAACACATCCGGTCACGTTTGGTCACAGCGCTTCACACAGACTCATAAAGCTATGGCACTTAGCGAGGGCAGCAGACAAAGCACAGAGCGCCTGTTCAAGGAATTATTCTTATGATTTCACACGACTAACTGGTTGAAAAGCGGAGAAAATGTGAAACGTCGTATGGGTCAGTGTGATAAGGGTGGTCATTGGCGGCTTACGCAAGAGAGCCTTAAGCCACAAGAGAGCGGATTAAAGGGCAATTCCTGCCCCCATTTCATAGAATCATAGAAACCCTACAGTGCAGAAGGAGGCCATTCGGCCCATCGAGTCTGCACCGACCACAATCCCACCCAGGCCCTACCCCCACATATTTACCCGCTAATCCCTCTAACCTACACATCCCAGGACTCTAAGGGACAATTTTTAACCTGGCCAATCAACCTAACCCGCACATCTTTGGACTGTGGGAGGAAACCGGAGCAAACCCACGCAGACACGAGGAGAATGTGCAAACTCCACACAGACAGTGACCCGAGCCGGGAATCGAACCCGGGACCCTGGAGCTGTGAAGCAGCAGTGCTAACCACTGTGCTACCGTGCCACCCTTTGAGCTATCGTGCTTTTTAAATAATCGCCCCCAGCCTCCAGATATTCCATGAAGCTGTTTTGAATTGTGCTATTGTGAAATTCGGCTGCTAAGAGCGTGCCGTATTTCTCCTTTGTGGGGATGCTGTTCAGATCCATTCAGACAAGGCAGCATCACTTTAGTCACCTTGATCTCTGCACTCCCACTGAGTTTGGAATGCTGAAATGGAATAGGCCGTGTATTATTTTTCCGATGGGTCAAAGCCTCGGAGAGAGTTTGTAACTGGCGCTGGTTACAGATGTCCCACTTGCTCAGAATTTGCCCTTGAAGTAACAGAAAGGCTGACAGCACTCTCCAAGGTTTAAGCGCAATTAGACTGCACCACCAGATGATCACATAGCAGAATGTGAGGCCCCCCATGCACCACCCTGGACATTCTCAATTTGATTTGATTTATTATTGTCACATGTATTAACATGCAGTGAAAAGTATTGTTTCTTGCGCGCTGTACAGACAAAGCATACCGTTCATAGAGAAGGAAAGGAGGGAGTGCAGAATGTAGTGTTACAGTCATAGCTAGGGTGTAGAGAAAGATCAACTTATTGCAAGGTAGGTCCACTCAAAAGTCTGACGGCAGCAGGGAAGAAGCTGTTCTTGAGTCAGTTGGTACGTGACCTCAGACTTTTATATCTTTTTCCCGACGGAAGAAGGTGGAAGAGAGAATGTCCGGGGTGCGTGGGGTCCTTAATTATGCTGGCTGCTTTGCCGAGGCAGCGGGAAGTGTAGACAGAGTCAATGGATGGGAGGCTGGTTTGCGTGATGGGATTGGGCTACATTCACGACCTTTTGTAGTTTCTTGCGGTCTTGGGCAGAGCAGGAGCCATACCAAGCTGTGATACAACCAGAAAGAATGCTTTCTATGGTGAGTGTTGGTGAGAGTTGTAGCGGACATACCAAACTCCCTTCCTTCCCTCCAGCACTGACGCACTGTGGCAGCAGTGTTACCATCGAGAAAGATGCACACCAGCACTTCAACAAGGCTTCTTTGTCAGCAATTCCAAACGCGTGACCTCTATCCCTGAGAAGGACAGGGGCAGCGACAGCAGCTTGGGGAACACCACCACCTGCAAATTCCCCTCACGCCCACACGCCATCCCGACTCGGATATATATCGGCTGCTCCTTCACTGTCGTTGGATCAGAATTATGGAACCCCCTCTCTAACAGCACTGCGGGTGTACCTGCATCAGATGGACGGCAGCCGTCCGAGAAGGCGGCTCACCACCACCTTCTCAAAGACAATTAGGGATGGGTAATAAATGCTGACCTATTAATGAACACATTCCAGCAAACAAACAAAACATTTTCTGCTTGTAATTTAAACCTTAGAGTCCAGGTGTCATCCTATACTGCAGTCCTTCAAGACCAATACGTCCTTCTTAAGGTGCGGTGCTCTGAACTGCTCCCAGTATCGTAGACATTGTCTAACCAGGGTTGTGAACAGATGAAGCATGAATCCAATCCATTGAAAGTTAAGTCTGTGTAGCCCTGATGTGAATGAGTTTCTCCCCCAAGGACTCTTATGTTTCACTGATACTTACACATGTGCAGAATACTTGCGCCACATTTTGTTGGTAAAACAATGGTGAGGCGATTGGCACAAGCTCAGCATTATTTATACATAAACTGCACAGCAACTTTCAGGCGGAGAACAGATGCTGGGTTAAATGTGCTCCATTGACAGCACTTTCCAAATCCACAACTGCCACCATCTAGAAGAGTAAGAAGTTTAACAACAGAAGGGGAGAACCTTCTTCAGAAGGGGCTTAGAGCTCCGAAAGCTTGTGTGGCTTTTGCTACCAAATAAACCTGTTGGACTTTAACCTGGTGTTGTTAAACTTCTTACTGTGTTTACCCCAGTCCAACGCCGGCATCTCCACACCATCTAGAAGGACAGGGCAGAAGTTAAAGTTTTATTTATTGGTGTCACAAGTAGGCTTACATTAACACCTCAGTGAAGTTACTGTGAAAATCCCCTCATCGCCACACTCCGGCGCCTGTTGCGGGTTCACTGAGGGAGAATTTAGCACGGCCAATGCACCCTAACCAGCACGTCTTTCGGACTGTGGGAGGAAACCGGAGGAAACCCACGCAGACACAGGGAGAATGTGCAAACTCCACACAGACAGTGACCCGAGCCGGGAATCGAACCCAGGTCCCTGGCTGTGAAGGCAGCAGTGCTAACCACTGTGCCACCGTGCCGCCCCACAATGGGATATCTGGGAATACCACCACCTGGAAGTTCGCCTCCAAGTCACACATCATCCTGACTTGGAAATATGGCATCATTCCTTCACTGTCGCTGGGTCAAAATCCTGGGACCCCCTTCCTAACAGCACGGTGGGTATACCTACACCACAGGGGCTGCAGCGTTTCAAGGAGAGAGCCCACCCACCACCCTTCTCGAGGCAATTAGGGATGGGCAATAAATGTTGAACCTAGCCAGCGAAGCCCACCTCCCTTGAACGAATGAAACAAAAACCCAAGTGTTCCTCTCCGTGTTGTGTCTCCGCTACCAGCCAAGTAAAAGTGATATCCGACTGTCTACCTTGGCAGCGAGATCTCTGTATCTATGAGGGAGACACGGACAGGACTCAGCGCAGAAAGTTGGAGAGGGGCTGAAAGGACGCTAGTGTCCTGTCTTGGCGTGAGTGATGCTACGCACATGTTTAACTGAGCCTGGATTCAGACAAAGCTGATTATCCATTTTCCTGAAAGCTAGTAAAATCTTTACAACCGCACAAAGTGTAAAGCAGACAGTCGTCAGTATAATCCTTGTGTCGGCAATAATTCGGAAAAAAAATTGGGCAGTACACTCCCGGATTAATGTAAGGTCAAACCAGCTGTGTGGTATCAACTGACAGCAAGTTATCGATTTGAGGCCATTTGCTCTTCAATCCCTAGTTTCGTTTTCCCCTCAAAATATTTACTCGTTTCAAAATTACTCATTCATCCGATGGCTTTTGCTGTCAGATCAAAAAACGATTGACTCTGCGGCACTGAAAGGAAATAAATTGAAGCCTTTAACAGGCTCCAGCTGTTTTGAGACGAGTGTGTTTGTGAATGTGTACAGCAGCGGTTCACTGGCGCAGGCACTGAGATTTGTCAAATTTAGTTTACATAACGCATCCTCCCCCCCCTTAGCAGCCCCCATCTCCCTTGCCAAATGGAATAACCGAGGTCAGAGGTTAACTGTCTTAAACTATCTGCACGTTGAACCTCACTTTAATGCGTGAATGTAACATTTCTGTTTTGGAATCCTTGTCAGTGCAAGGATAATGTTTGTGAGTGTATCCAGTTAAAGGTTGATGGATGGGTGGCCCTTTCTGCACTCAGGGTCGCGATAGTTCTGGGGAGCAGCTCTCATGCCCCAGGTTAAGCTGCGGATCAGTACGTTGCTCCCGCACCTCCCAGTCCCAATGCTGGAGGCTCAATTTCCATGTCAGAAACTTGAGCACAAAGGCTCAGCTGACCTTAAGGTATCGAGCAGAATTAGGCCACTCGGCCCATCGGGTCTGCTCCACCATTTGATCATGGCTGATAGGTTTCTTAACCCCATTCTCCCGCCTTTTCCCCTTAACCTTTGATGCTCTTACCAATCAAGAATCTATCTATCTCTGTCCTAAAGACACTCAATGACCTGGCTTCCACCTTCTGTGGCAATGAATTCCACAGATTCACCACCCTCTGCCTGAAGAAATTCTTCCTCATCTCGGTTGCAAAGGGTCATCCCTTTACTCTGTGGTTGTGCCCTCTGGTTCTAGTTTTTCCTACTAGTGGAAACATCCTCTCCACGTCCACTCTATCCAGGCCTTTCAGTATTCTGCAAGTTTCAATGAGATTCCCCCTCATCCTTCTAAACTCAATCGAGTACAGATGCAGAGTCCTCAACCGTTCCTCAGACGACAAGCTATTCATTCTAGGGATCATTCTTGTGAACCTCCTCTGGACCCTTTCCAAGGCCAGCACATCCTTCCTTAGATACGGGGCCCAAAACTGCTCACAATACTCCAAATGGGGTCTGACCAGAGCCTTATACAGCCTCAGAAGTACATCCCTGCTTTTGTGTCCTACACAGTGCTGAGTGGGTGCTACACTGCTGGAGGTGCTGCTGCCCAGATAATACCTTAAACCAGGCTTGTCCAACCTTTTCCCTTTGGGGGGGTGGGGCGAGGGGTGGGGGTGGGGGTGGGGGGTGGGGGGTGGCAGGTGGGGTGGGGGGAGTGGGGGTGGGGGTGAGGGGAGGTGGATTAGTGGGGGGGGGAGGGGGAAGTTTAGTGGGGGGGGAGGGGGGAGTTTCGTGGGAGGAGGGGGGGAGTGGCATGATTTCAATATTATTCTCACTCAAAGTGCCGATAAGCAAATTCCTTTGGGGACAACATTAAACATGAACTAAACCGAGGTTTGAAAAGAAACAGTTTGCAGGGTGAAAGGAATGATGGATAGAGGAAGCTGAGTGTTGGAGTGTCACAGTGTGAGAGTGCACGCTTTCACCTCACTCCCAGGCTCAGAGTGCCGCTCACACAGACAGCCCCACCCACTCAACCCTCACACCATGGAATCTTCCAGTCACGCTGATGTGACAGAGATTTCATTCTCTCCCTCTCTCTCACTCTCACACTCACTCTCTCACTCTCACTCTCACACTCACTCTCTCTCACACTCACTCTCTCTCACTCACTCTCTCTCACACTCACTCTCTCTCACACACTCACTCTCTCTCACACTCACTCTCTCTCACACTCTCACACACTCTCACTCATTCTCTCACACTCACTCTCTCTCACACTCACTCTCACTCACTCACTCTCACACTCACTCTCACACTCACTCACATTCACTCTCACATTCACTCACTCTCACTCACTCTCTCACACTCTCTCACACTCACCCCCTCTCACACTCACGCTCACACTCACTCACTCTCACTCACTCTCTCACACTCACTCCCTCTCACACTCACTTCCTCTCACACTCACTCACTCTCTCACACTCACTCCCTCTCACACACTCTCTCACTCATTCTCTCTCACACTCACTCTTACTCCCCTTCACACTCACTCTCTCTCACTCATGCTCTCTTTCTCACACTCACTCTCTCTCTCACAGTCACTCTCTCTCACACTCACTCTCTCTCACATTCACTCTCACACACTCTCACACACTCACTCTCTCTCACACTCACTCTCTCACACTCACTCTCAATCACCACGCTCTCGCTCTCACACTCACTCTCTCTCACAGTAACTGTCTCTCACACTCACTCCCTCTCACTCTCCCTCACATTCACTCTCTCTCAAACTCTCTCTCTCACACTCACTCTCTCACACTCACTCTCTCTCTCACTCTCTCTCTCTCACGCTCACTCTCTCTCACGCTCACTCTCTCTCACACTCACTCTCTCACACTCACTCTCTCTCACTCACTCTCTCACACTCACTCTCACCCACACTCACTCTCACACTCACTCACTCTCACTCACTCTCACTCACTCTCTCACACTCACTCCCTCTCACACTCACTCTCACTCACTCTCACACTCACTCCCTCTCACACTCACTCTCACTCATTCTCTCTCACACTCACTCTTACTCCCCTTCACACTCACTCATGCTCTCTTTCTCACACTCTCTCTCACACTCACTCTCTCTCACTCTCTCTCACATTCACTCTCTCTCACACACTCTCTCTCACACACTCACTCTCTCTCACACTCACTCTCTCTCTCTCTCTCACTCACTCTCTCTCACACTCACTCTCTCTCACACTCACTCTCAATCACCACGCTCTCGCTCTCACACTCACTCTCAATCACCACGCTCTCGCTCTCACACTCACCTTCTCTCACACTAACTGTCTCTCACACTCACTCTCTCTCTCACTCTCTCTCTCTCACACTCACTCTCTCACACACTCACTCTCTCTCACACTCACTCTCTCTCACACTCACTCTCTCTCGCACTCACTCTCTCTCGCACTCACTCTCACTCACTCTCACACTCACTCTCACTCACTCTCACACTCGCACTCACTCTGTCACACTCTCTCTCACACACTCACCCATTCTCTCACAATCACTCTCTCATTCACTCTCTCTCTCTCACACTGTCTCTCACACTCTTTCACACTCACGCTCACTCACTCTCACACTGTCTCTCACTCACTCTCTCTGACACTCACTCACTCACTCACTCTCACATACACTCACTCTCTTTGTCTCTCTCCCACTCACTCCTCTCTCTCTCCCCCTTACTCTCTCTCCATCCCACTCTTTCCTTCCCAGCCTCAAGTCACTCACTCACTCAGTGGCCCAGTGGGCCTCGTGCATTGCTCCAGTTTGCCTGACTCTGCTCCCCACCATCTCTGCTCCCCAGATTCCACCCTCCAGCTCCCTGGCCCTCAAACCCTCCAGCCCCTCAGGACCTCAGCCTCTCCAGCCCCTTGGACACTATTTCTCGACCCTTCGGACTCCGGCTCCTCAGACTGGCTATGAGGCCACATATGAGACAAGTCTACCTTGAACCAACATCCTGTCTGCCTTTCCGGGTGGATGTATGAAATATCCCATGGTTCCCATTCAAAAGAGGACAAAGGAGTTCTCCATCGTGCCTGGCCAATAGAGTCATAGAGGTTTACAGCATGGAAACAGCCCCGTCGGCCCAACTTGTCGATGCCACCTTTTTATTTAAAACCCCGAAGCTAGTCCCAATTGCCCGCATTTGGCCCATATCTCTCTATACCCATCGTACCCATGTAACTGTCTAAACGCTTTTTAAAAAACAGAATTGTACCCGCCTCTACTACTACCTCTGGCAGCTTGTTCCGGACACTCACCACCCTCTGTGTGAAAAGATTGCCCCTCTGGACCCTTTTGTGTCTCTCCCCTCTCACCTTAAACCTATGCCCTCTAGTGTTAGACTCCCCTACCTTGGGAAAAGATATTGACTATCTAGCTGATCTATGCCCCTCATTATTTTATAGACCCCTATAAGATCACTCCTCAGTCTCCTGCGCTTCAGAGGAAGAAGTCCCAGTCTATTCAGCCTCTCCTTATAACTCAAACCATCAAGTCCCGGTAGCATCCTAGTAAATCTCTTCTGCACTCTTTCTAGTTTAATAATATCCTTTCTATAATAGGGTGACCAGAGCTGTACACAGTATTCCAAGTGTGGCCGTACCAATGTCTTGTACAACTTCAACAAGACGTCCCAACTCCTGTATTCAGTGTTTTGACCGATGAACCCAAGCATGCCGAATGCCTTCTTCACCACTCTGTCCACCTGTGACTCCACTTTCAAGGAGCTATGAACATGTACCCCTAGATCTCTTTGTTCTGTAACTCTCCCCAATGCCCTACCATTAACTGAGTAAGTCCTGCCCTGGTTCAATCTACCAAAATACATCACCTCGCATTTGTCTAAATTAAACTCCATCTGCCATTCGTCAGCCCACTGGCCCAATTGATCAAGATCCCATTGCAATCCTAGATAACCTTCTTCACTGTCCACTATATGCCACCAATCTTGGTGTCATCTGCAAATTTACTAACCATGCCTCCTATATTCTCATCCAAATCATTAAGATAAATGACAAATAACAGTGGGCCCAGCACCAATCCCTGAGGCACACCACTGATCACAGGCCTCCAGTTTGAAAAACAACTCTCTACAACCACCCTCTGGCTTCTGTCATCGAGCCAACTTTGTATCCATTTGGCTAACTCACCCTGGATCCCGTGAGACTTAACCTTATGCAACAACCTAACATGCAGTATCTTGTCAAAAGCTTTGCTAAAGTCCCTGTAGACAACATCAACTGCACTGCCCTCATCTACCTTCTTGGTTACCCCTTCAAAAAACTCAATCAATTTTGTGAGACATGATTTTCCACTCACAAAGCCCATGCTGACTGTCCCTAATCAGTCCTTGCATCTCTAAATGCCTGTAGATCCTGTCCCTCAAAATACCTTCCAACAACTTACCCACCACAGATGTGAGGTTCACTGGCCTGTAGTTCCCAGGCAGCCCTTTTTAAACAAAGACACAACATTTGCCATCTTCCAATCTTCAGATAATTAATGCGAGGTAGGTCCATTCAAAAGTCTGACAGCAGCAGGGAAGAAGCTGTTCTTGAGTCGGTCGGTACGTGACCTCAGACTTTTGTATCTTTTTCCCGACGGGAGAAGATGGAAGAGAGAATGTCCGGGGGGTGTGCGGGGTCCTTAATTATGCTGGCTGCTTTGCCGAGGCAGCGGGAAGTGTAGACAGAGTTAGTTAAACTTTTTTTAAAGAGAAACTTCTAATAATTTAGAAACTCAACTTTACGTCTGTGCACCTCGGAATAACTTGTTGATATTCTGTCCAGTTCTGGTGACAGTCAGGTACTGAGCTTCCATGAAACATTTCTTATTAATCTACATTTAAAATATGGTTCAAAACACCTCCAAGTGATTTAAACTGGAAGAAAAGCCTCGTGCACGCTAGGTTTTAAAAGCTTTTTCATGCTTGAACTCATTGTAATAAAATAAATTTGTTTTTTGGACACTTTCCTAAGGAACGCACCACAACGACACAAACAGTTAATTTTCCCATTTCCTAAGAGAAGTCTCCTGGAATTCATAGAACATAGAAAAGCTACAGCACAAACAGGCCCTTCGGCCCACAAGTTGGGCCGAACAATTTCCTTACCTTCTAGGCTCATCTATAACCCTCTATCTTACTAACTTCCATGAACCTATCCAAAAGTCTCTTAAAAGACTCAATCATAGATTTGGATAGATTCAGACTCCACACAGACAGTCACCCAAGACAGGAATTGAACCCAAGTTCCTGGCGCTGTGAAGCTGCCATGCTAACCACTGTGTCACCATGCCACCCTTCAATTGAAGGTTGAATCTTGGCTGCCTTGAATCATTTCTGTTTTTCAGAAGGGGGAATGTTGAAATATATGATTTGCAAACGGGCGGGACAATGGTTCGCACTGCTGCCTCACAGGGCCAGAGTCACACTGGCCGTGGGTCACTGTCTGTGTGGAGTTTGCACATTCTCCCCCGTGTCAGCGGGGGGTATACTACGGGTGCTCCGGTTTCCTTCCACAGTCCAAAGATGTGCGGATTAGGTGGATCGGCCATGCTGAGTTGCCCCTTAGTGTCAGGGGGACTAGCTAGAGTAAATGCATGGGCTTATGGGGATAGGGCCCGGGTGGGATTGTGGATGTCGCTGGCTGGCCAGCATTTATTGCCCATCCCTAGTTACCCTTGAGAAGGTGGGGGTGAGCTGCCTTCTTGAATCAGTCCATGCAGTCCATGTGCTGTGGGTTGACCCACAATGCCGTGCAGGTTAGGTGGATTGGCCATGCTAAAATGGTGGGATAAATACATGAGGTTACAGGGATAGGGCCTGGGTAGGACGCTCTGTCAGTGCAGCCTCAATGTACTGAACGGCCTTCTTCTACGCAGTAGGGAGTTGATGATTCTACGAAACAGTTGGCACGTGTGGCTTTTCCAAATGTTATATTTGAACCTTAAAGCTGCTTTGATGTGGCAAATACACAGAGGGTAACATTCTCCTGTCCCATTGACATATCGTTCAGTCTTGCAAGTTCTAGTGATTCTACTGTAGCCTGATACTGTTACATCTCTATTACAGCTTGGTGTCTGATATAGCACATGGCCCCCTCAATGCATCAATGGCCAAATCAAACAAGCTGTTTATAATGTCCCTTTTCTATTCCAGTTATTTTTGTATAACTCCCAATGCAGAGTGGAAGACAGAACTGCTGGCTACACAAATAAAAGCCTATATTTAACTTGCAATTTTATACTTTGATTTAAGGACTTTCAAATCAAATCCCTCTGGTGACTCTTTCGATAGGAGGGCATCTCCTCAATTTTAAAATTCAGAACATTGTCTCAAATCCCATCACCATCTCTCACTCCCCCCCCCACCCCCCACCCCCCCACTCCCCCCCCCCCCCCCCCCCCCCCCCCCGCACTCCCACCACCCCTGTCCAGCCTACAGTCCTCCGAAATCTCTGCACTCCCCCAATTCTGGTCTCTTTGCAAATCCGCCATTTTAAAAATGTATTTGTACGTAGGAAGCATGGCACAGTGGTTAGCACTGCTGCCTCACAGCGCCGATGACCCGGGTTCAATTCCGGCCTTGGATCACTGTCTGCGTGGAGTCTGCACTTTCTCCCCGTGTCTGCGTGCGTTTCCTCCGGGTGCTCCGGTTTCCTCCCACAGTCCAAAGACGTGCAGGTTAGGTGGACTGGCCATGGTAAATTGCCCCTTAGTGTCCCAAGATGTGTAGGTTAGGGGGGATTAGCAGGATCAATACGTGGGGTTATGGGGATAGGGTCTGGGTGGGATGCTCCATTGGAGAGTAGGTGCACACGTGATGGGCCGAATGGCCTGCTTTTGCAGTGTAGGTATCCTACGATGAGGCATTGAATTGTTGTATGTCCCGTGCTCTGATCTGGATGACACTGATCAACTTAAACGAAGCCATGGACCTCTTCATCACCAGAATGGGCAAATCATCAAAAGTCCAATAGACCTCATTATATCAATGTAAAACCTCAATGTGAATGGACAATATGCCTACACATCACAACAGTGATCACTGGTTGCAAAGAGTGTTGGTGGTTGGGAGGGGGGGAGGTGGGTTGGGGGGGGGGGAGGGGAGGGTGGCAGTGAAAGATGCTATATAAATGCAAGTCTTCTTTTAACAAAAATGTCCTTGGCTAAGTTATTGCATTTTCTTATTAAGAATAGTTTTCAGTTAAAATGGCACGGGCGTCAAGAGTTATGGGGGAGGTTTATTTATTTATTAGTATCAAAAATAGGCTTACATTAAGACTGCAATGAAGTTACTGTGAAAATCCCCCAGTCACCACACTCCAGCGCCTGAGGGAAAATTTAGCATGGCCAATGCACCTAACCAGCACGTCTTTCGGACTGCGGGAGGAAACCGGAGCACCTGGAGGAAACCCACGCAGACACGGGGAGAACGTGCAGACTCCACACAGACAGTGACCCAAACTGGGAATTGAACCTGGGTCCCTGGTGCTGTGAGACAGCAGTGCTAACCACTGTGCCACCGTGCCACCTGTGGGGGTAGTTGTGGGAAGGTGGGGATGGAGGGCAGGCAGGAAAGTTAAATTAAGGCCTCAATAGTATGAGCCACGGTCTTATTGAATGGTAGAGCAAGCAGACATAAGGGGCCGAATGGCCTACTCCTGCTCCTGTTCCTTATGTATGTTATCATCTATTGGGCCCCTGTGGAATGCTTTGCCCATGTTTAGAATTAAAATGGTCAATGTCGATTAAATATCACATTCGTTGATCTTTCAAAATTATTTCAGGTTCTGTAAGATAATTCTAAATAAACTTGATTAGCGGCCATTAGAATGTTTAAACCCTTAACATTAAAGCATTAATAGATGGTGCAAAACCTCAAACACATTATTCAATAGGTATGCATTCAGTTGCGAGCACTCTCTGCTCAGAGTCAGAAGGTTGTGGGCTCAGGTCCTGATCCCAGGCCCCGAAAACCACAATCTAGGCTGGTGCTCTCGTGCGGTACTGAGGGAGCACTGCACTGTCAGAGGTTCCATCTTTCAGATGAGGAATCAAACTGAGGCCACATCTGCCCTTTAAGATTGCGTAAAGGAGGCGATGGCCTAGTGGTATTATCGCTAGACCATTAATCCAGAAACTCAGCTAATGTTCTGGGGACCCGGGTTCGAATCCCACCACGGGCAGATGGTGGAATTTGAATTCACTAAAAAAATATCTGGAATTAAGAATCTACTGATGATCATGAAACCATTGTCGATTATTGGAAAAACCCCATCTGATTCACTAATGTCCTTTAGGGAAGGAAATCTGCTGTCCTTACCTGGTCTGGTCTGCAGGTGACTCCAGAGCCACAGCAATGTGGTTGACTCTCAATTACCCTCAGGTAACTAGGGATGGGCAATAAATGCTGGCCCAGCCAGCGACGCCCGTGTCCCACGAATGAATTTTTAAAAATAGAAACACAGAAAATAGGAGGAGGCCCTTCGAACCCGCTCCATTCATTATGATCATAGTTGATCATCCAACTCAATATTCTGATCCCAACTTCCCCCCCATATCCTTTGATCCCCTTCACCCCAAGAGCGATATCTATAACCTTCTTGAAAATATACAATATTTTGGCTTCAACTGCTTTCTGTGGTCGTGAATTCCACTAGCTCACCATTCGCTGGGTGAAGAAGTTTCTCCTCAACTCAGTCCTAAAAGGTTTACCCCGAATCCTCAGATTGTGACCCTTGATTCTGGACACTCTGACCATCGGGAACATCTTTCCTGCATCTACCCCACAATCGCCTGCAACACTTCAAAGACCAGTGGAGTTCTCCCCGGTGTACTGGCCAAATTTATCCCTCAATCAACATCGGGATAGCAAAATATATGGTCGTTATCATCTTGTGGGAGCTTGCTGTGCACAAATTGGCTGTCATCTTCCGGCATTGCAAGAACAACAACACTTCAAAAAATACTTCATTGACTGTAAAGCACTTTGGGAAATGAAAGGTGTGATAGGGCGGCACGGTGGCACAATGGTTAGCACTGCTGCCCCACAGTGCCAGAGACCCGGGTTCAATCCCTAGCTTAGGGTCACTGTCTGTGCGGAGTCTCCCCATGTCTGCGTGGGTTTCCTCCGAGTGCTCTGGTTTCCTCCCACGCTCTAAAGATGTGCGGATTGGGCGGATTGGTCATGCTAAATTGGCCCTTAGTGTCAGGGAGATGAGCAGGGTAAATACATGGGGTTATGCGGATAGGGCCTGGGTGGGATTGTTGTCGGTGCAGGCTCCGAATGATCTCTTTCTGCACTGTAGGGATTCAATGATATATAGATTTGATTTGATTTATTGTTGTCACATGTATTAACATACAGTGAAAAGTATTGTTTCTTGTGCACTATACAGACAAAGCAGACTGTTCATAGAGAAGGAAAGGAGAGAGTGCAGAATGTAGTGTTACAGTCATAGCTAGGGTGTAGGGAAAGATCAACTTAATGCAAGGTAAGTCCATTCAAAAGTGATGGCAGCAGGGAGGAAGAAGCTGTTCTTGAGTTGGTTGGTACGCGACCTCAGACTTTTGTATCCTTTTCCCAACGGAAGAAGGTGGAAGAGAGAATGTCCGGGGTGCGTGGGGTCCTTAATTATGCTAGCTGCTTTGCTGAGGCAGTGGGAAGTGTAGACAGAGTCAATGGATGGGAGGCTGGTTTGCGTGATGGATTATATATAAAGCATTTCTTTTTGTAGCTGTAGAAAATGTCAAATTAGATTTTTATGTCAATATTTTTAACAGGTAATTGGTTATTTAATAAAATGCAGCATTCAGTTATGTCGGGAAACAAAGTTATCACCTTTTAAGAAGACTGGTAATCTAATATTCCTGACTTAAAATAAACCTATGCCCATCGTTAATCAGGCAACAGGTGAAACTCTACACAAAGGCTGTTGGATCTGCTAGAATAATATGTTTCAATTCGAAGTCAAGGCTGTGGTCACCGAACGTACCTATTGTCATCACTTAACTCTCCTTGAACCCAACATTGTTATCCGAAAATTGAAAGCTCATAATTGTTGAAGGATGATGGCTTAATTTATTGGAAATTTTAGCAAAAGACTATTGTTGTGTCTAATCCCGTGCTGCCCAGTTGAGAGATCCACTTACTCTTGTTACAGGAGGCTTACGTACCAGCAGATGGCTGGGTAGGCCGTAATGACGGGGAGGGGAAATCATCTGCTCACGTCCATCATTTCCTGGTTCCAGTCTTTTGAAAGTTCCTATTTATACTTAGATCCACCAGTGCCTCTTTCTGGGATCTGTATGTGAGAGAGAGAGAGAGAGAGTCCTGAGACATTGTCGGCTATAAACACGGGATTGAACACGGAATACGAGGGTGGTTTGGCAGAAGATTTCTTTTTCTCTTTTGTCCGCCACTTATCATGACCTTTCCCCCAGTCGGCCTTCCATTCCTGACGATCTTCTTGATGGCAACCGGGAGCTCGGTAGACCGGACCCTTCCCAAAGGTTTGCTTCAGTGATTGAACTGTTCTGTTTGACAAATTGCTTTGTATTGGGGTGGATTTCCATGGATGGTTCTTGACAGGTTTTCTTGTACCCCCAGAAGTGGTAATTTAACCATACCCGGTTAGTGGTGAGTTCAACTTAATGAAACAAGATGCTACCATTAGCTAAAATAGCCCAAAGCTGTCAACAAGCGTGGCACTGGGTACAATATATTACGTGCTTATATTTTGCCATGTTAGACTTGTATCAACATTAATTAATTTACTGTATATGTATTATTTATGACAGGATGTCTTAAAGTTTATTCATTAGTATCACAAGTAGGCTGACATTAACACTGCAATGAAGTTACTGTGAAAATCCCCCAGTTGCCACACTCCGGCGCCTTTTCGGGGACACTGAGGGAGAATTTAGCATGGCCAGTGCACCTAACCAGCACATCTTTCAGACTGTGGGAGGAAACCCACGCAGACACAGGGAGAACGTGCAGACTCCGCACAGACAGTGACCCAAGCTGGGAATCGAACCCGGGTCCCAGGCGCTGTGAGGCAGCAGTGCTAACCACTGTGCCGTCCCTATCACTGTTGTGCCTAGAATTCATGAGTCATAAAGTCATTTTGATCAATTAACTAATTGCAAATTTTAATACCAAAAGAGACCACACTGGCATTGGCTGAAAACGGCTCGGATCAGGAAAACTCAGGAGGCAGACACCAATGGGAATGCCCGCAGCACGATTATAAAAAGGAACTTTGTTGTTTACAGTAGCTGGGCCTGTGTCTGAATGGGTCACAGAGGGTGCTGAGCTATTACTGGGCCAGTGGCAACAGGATATCAGGCACCCAGTGTGAAATTCACTGCCACTTTCCCAGGAGTCAGTGGGGGAGGGAGGCGGAGTTCTCGACACCAGAGGCCTGCTGGCTGTTTCAGCCACTGGGCCAGGTGAAGAATGCTGACCCAAAGATCCCCCCCCTCAATACCCTTCCCATACGCACTCTGCCTGAGAAAATATCAGCGATTCTGAATCATGCTGCACAAGCCTGTGGGCGGGGCTTAACAGGCCCAAAATCCTGCAGCTCCGATCAGCGCCTCCAACCGCGCATGAGCAGAAAAATTTGCCACATCCCTCCCGGGCCGGATAATGCCTCCCCCTGGCCCCCACAGACATTGCCCCACCCCCACAACATTACTGATCCCCTTATCCCCCTACCCCCCACCACCCAGACCGATCACAGACCCCTCCCCCCCCCCCTTCCTCCCTCCACTGATCTCAAGCAGAGAGCCATCGGACGCTCGGCACTTACCTCCTCACTAACTGGAGCGCCCAAATTGGACTTTTGTGGAGCATGTCTGTTTTGTGCCGATTCTGGATGGGTGAACGCGGTGGTAAAGGGGGAAGTGCTGGTAAGGTTGGGCCTGCAGCCCATTAAGTTAATTTAAATGCATGCAAATACATTTAAATGGCCCTTGCTCACGTTTTGGGCGCAGCCCCGATCGCGCCCATTTTTGGGCCTTGGTAAAGGGGGAACCGGCACGGAGGCAGGCGTGGATCGCACTACTCCCCTCAGGCCCAACTTTGCGACGTTTTTGCGCCCGGGAATGGGTGCAACCTGATGGTAAAATCGGGCCCACAGTATCTGCACCTGGTTCCTATGATCTAAAATGCACGCAAAATTAGTAAAGGTAAAGTCGCCATAGTCCCAGGTGACTATAGGCTGCTCAACCCCTCAAAGAGGGTGAGGTTATTCACGAAGGCTCCACCTTCTCAACCTAACACCTCGCCTGAGGGGTGGTGACCCTCAGGTTGAATCACCACCAGTCAGGCTGAGAAGGCGGGGCCTTCGTGAATAACCTCAGCCGGTACGGGAATTGAACCCACGCTGTTGGCATCGCTCTGCATCACGAGCTAGCCGTCCAGCCAACTGAGCTAAACCGACTGCAGGGTTAGTATTAGATTGTAGAGTCACTGTTAGTCAGCAGTGGCTTTTTTTTCTATTCATTTGTGGGACATGGGCATAGCTGGCTGGTTAACCACATGGCTGTGGCTCTGGAGTCACATGTAGGCCAGACCAGGTAAGGACGGCAGATGGGTTTTTCTGACAATCGGCAATGGTTTCATGGCCATCAGTAGTTTCTTAATTCCAGACAGTTTTTATAGAAGTCCGATTCTACCATCTGCCGTGGCGGGTTTCGAACCGGGGTCCCCAGAACATGAGCTGAGTTTCTGGATTAATAGTCCGGCGATAATACCACTAGGTCATTACCTCCTCTGCAGGTATATATGGTGTAACCCATGTCTGTGTTCTATGTCCACTGCAAGCTGACAAAAGATTGTTTGTTCCAATGGTGAAGGAGACAGCAAAATGATGGTTGTCGAGGTGGAGAAGACGGCTGGTCGGATAGACATAACCAGACATGAATTTTAACATTGGCCAGACACAGAGCCTCGTATATGGAATAAGTATAGGGTGGTTCTGCAGTACTTGGCCAAGCATAATCATGGACCAATCCAATGGCAGTCCAGCCTCGCCAACATCCTGTGAGAGCATGGTCGCAGAAAGATTAGGAGGGGAGAGTGGTTAGGATTTTTCCGGCAATCGGGCAGTTGCAGATGAGGCACAGATGTTGTTCAGAACAGCAAAGAATGTGAAGAAATTCTTCCTCCATTCAGAGCAGCTCAGGAACCTGAAATACAAAGCTAACTGGAACATAGGGCTGATGGCCGGAAGGGGTAACTGGATAAACAAATGAGGGAGAAAGGAATGGAAGGACATGCTGAGAGGGTGAGATGAATATGAGTGCAGGGAGGAGGCTCGTGTGTAGCACAAAGACCAGCATGGAACAGATGGGCCGAACGGCCTGTTGTTTTGCTGTACAATTCTCTGTAACCCAAGCTGTTACAATCATCATTCTCACTCTCCCCTTCACAGGTGAAACAAACAGTCATAGAGTCATAGAGATTAACAGCATGGAAACAGGCCCTTCGGCCCAACTTGTCCATGCCGCCCAGTTTTTACCACTAAGCTAGTCCCAATTGCCTGCGTTTGGCCCATATCCCTCTATACCCATCTTATCCATGTAACTGTCTAAATGCGTTTTAAAAGACAAAATTGTACCCATCTCTACTGGCAGCTTGTTCCAGGCACTCACCACGCTTTGTGTGAAGAAATTGCCCCTCTGGACGCTTTTGTATCTCTCCCCTCTCACCTTAAACCTATGCCCTCTCCTTTTAAATTCTAACCTTAACCTCTTACTTTAACCTCTTACCTCTAACCTTAACCTCTTAACCTTTGGGAAAAGATGTTGACTATCTACCTTGAAAATGCCCCTCATTATTTATAGACCTCTATAAGATCCTCCCTCAGCTTCCTACGCTCCAGGGAAAAAAGTCCCAGTCTATCCAGCCTCTCCTTAGAACTCAGTCTTTCATCAGATTGCAGTGGACACAGAACGCAAACATGGGTTATACAGTATATACCTGCAAGGGAGGCGATGGCCCAGTGGTATTATCGCCAGACTATTAATCCAGAAACTCAGCAAATGTTCTGGGGACCCGGGTTCAAATCCAGCCACGGTAGATGGTGGAATTTTAATTGAATTTTTTTAAAAATCTGGAATTGAGAAACGTTACAGCCCAGTGATGGAGGTGTAACTGTTTACTGTGCAAACATTCAACGCACACATTCCGGGAATTTTCCAAGAAATGAGGCAAGGAAATATTTTCAAAGGTCGTGCGTGGAGGTTCGGGAATGCTGTTTCCGATATTTTGAATAACGTGAGGCAGGTTCCAAAAAAACTGTGCGGACGGAAGCTGGAAGTCAGAAAGAGAGAAAAACAGACAGGGTGGAAAAAAAATCCGGAGGGAGAAGGAGTTCAAAGAGGGGAAATGTGAGGTCATCCAGGTTACCTCCAAGAAATAATTCAGGGTATTTTCTTCACAGTAACAGTGTGAGAGCTGCCTGGGAGTCAAGTTATTTTAATGTAATCAGTAATCAGAATGGTGACTGCTCCCGGATGTCAACGTGATAACTTGCATTTGTATAGCGTCTTTAATGCAGTAAGTTATTGGTGTTGTTGTTTCTGCGGTTTCCCCACTGCCGTTGTGGTAAACAATTGGAAAGATTAGGACAGGGGTTTGATCCCGCACTGTAGGCAGTTTGTAGGGCAGCACGGTGGCACAGTGGTTAGCACTGCTGCCTCACAGCTCCAAGGACCCGGGTTCAATTCTGGCCTCGGGTCACTGTCTGTGTGGAGTCTGCACATTCTCCCCGTGTCTGCGTGGGTTTCCTCCGGGTGCTCCGGTTTCCTCCCACACTCCAAAGATGTGCGGGTTAGGTTGATTGGCCGTGCTAAAATGCCCATAGTATCCCAGGAATAAGTAGGTTAGAGGAATTATGGGGATAGGGCCTGGGGTGGGATTGTTGTCGGTGCAGACTCGATGGGCCGAATGGCCTCCTTCTGCACTGTAGGGTTTCTATTAGAAATCCATGAATCCAGAAGAAATTCCCCAGAAAATAACAGGGTTTCCGTTTTTGGGAAGGGGGTTTTGGTGGGGGACGGGGGGGGGGCAGTGTTTGGATGGTGTTGGAAGGTAGTGATGGATGTTGGGGTGCTGATCGAGTGCGAGAGCTGGTCAGGGGTTTGTTGGGCTGGGCCTGAAGGGGGTGAGGTGATTGGGTCAGGCCTGTGGGGCGGAATGGGGTGGGGCATCGGGGGCTGGAGCTGGGAGGTGATGGTGGTTGGGGGCGGGGGTGGGGGAGGGCTGGTCAGGTGGGGTCTGGGGAGGAGGGCATCAGGACCAGGTCTGGGGTGACTGCAGGGGAGGGGTCAGTGAGCTGGAAGGGTTGGCTTAGGGTCAGGCAAGGGAGGGAGGGTCGTCGGGTTGAGGGGGGTAGTATGTATAGTAATGCGGGGAGACGTGGGGGTTTGGGATCCTGTGAGGTTTAGGGTGGGTCAGCGCTAAACTGTCCCAGAAGCTAGAGGTGATATTAATTCTAAAGTATAAAGTTTATTTATCAGTATCAGAAGTAGACTTACATTAACACTGCAATGAAGTTACTGTGAAAACCCCTGTCGCCACTCGCCAGTGCCTGTTCAGGTACACTGCAGGAGAATTTAGCATAGCCAATGCACCTAACCAGCGCGTCTTTCAGAATGTGGGAGGAAACTGGAGCACCCGGAGGAAACCCACGCAGACACGGGGAGAACGTGCAGACTCTGCACAGACAGTGACTCAAGTCGGGAATCGAACCAGGGTCCCTGGCGCTGTGAGGTAACAGTGCTGACCACTGTGCCACCGTGCTGGCCCCTGTGGTATAATAATTAGACAATAATATGTGGCTGGAAGTTCATCTCAGGGTCACTCTGATGTTGTGAACAGTCTGGTTCAGCCTCAGAGAAATGCAAAGAGAATGATAGAATTGGTGGCAAAGGAAGGGATTCGGAAATAGTTAGTCCGACATCTGCTCTGTCTACAGAAATTTCATTTTTAAGTGATTGTCCAATTCTCTCTTCTGAGAGTTATGTTCGAATTTGCTTCCATCATTCTCCCAGGCAGTACTTTCCAGATTATAATAACTCGTTCCATTAGAAACAATTCACCTCAACTCCCTCTCAACATTTCTGCTCATTACCTCACAAGGGTTACTAACCCTCTAGCCGTTAAGACATTGTGCCTGAGTTTTGGGATGGGGTACCTGGGGGGCGGGGGGGGGGGGTTATGGGGGGACAAAGACACACTGGGGAACTACCCACCCACCCCCCACCCACCCCCATCTCCACGGGCAGTACCTGAGTAAGGATTACACAGCAATTGCCAGGAAGCTACTTTGAGTAGGTGCAGGGAACTGTCCGACAATACACCTTAAATCACAAACTTTGGATGGTTCTGACTCACACAACAGTGGCAACACAGAAGAAGTTCGGGCGGCATGATGGCACGGTGGTTAGTGCTGCTGCCTTACAGTGCCAGGGATTCAGGTTCGATTCCCCGGATTGGGTCACTGTATGTGCGGAGTCTACGCATTCCTCCCACAGTCCGAAAGGTGTGCTGGATTAGACCCATAACCAGCTGACTCAGAGGTGAGGGTGTCACATTCTGGGCCAGAGTTGATGCGGGCCACAGGCTACTCGGGAGGGCTGGGAATCTGGAGGAAGGGTCCGGACTTAAAGACTGCTTGCAGCCTCTGAAAGGAGCTATGATCTTTCCAATCACCATCAAAAGATTACCCAATGATGGTCAGTGATACAGTGAGAGAGTTATTCCTAAATTGGAGACAATGTGAAGATTTTCCTCCCCCCACACCCTCCTAGAAGATCCTGAGGGGATTTCACTGTGTGGAGGCTGAGAGGATGCTTCCCTGTGTGGGAGAATCGAGAACGAGGAGACGGTATATAAAAATTTAGAGGTCGCCTGGAGATGAGGAGAAATGTTTTCTCTCAGAGGACAGTTAGTTTGTGGGTTTCTCTTCCCCGGACAGCAGTGAAGGCTGCGAGTGATCGGATATATTCCCCGCTCAGCTCAATCGAGTTTAATCACCAAGAGAGCAGACAAGAAAGTGGAGTTGGAGCCACAATCACATTAGCCACAAGGAGCAGGCCCGAGGGGCTGAATGGTTCACTCCTACTCCTATTTCTGACGTTCCTTTGATAGAAAAGTCACAAGAAACCGCCCCTTGCCGAAAACAAATGTGTTGCTTAAAACCCGTTAAGGTTTTGGTGGAAGGGAGCCAATGGGGAGTGTGGGTAGGCGGTGGGAAGAAATTGAGGGAGAAGTTAGCTGGTTCCTGGGTGTGCTGGTAGGACCCTTGCCCAATTCCCCTTTCGGTTTTCTCAAGTTTCTGCTCAATTTCATGGCTTACAGCAGTGATGGCCCAGGGACCACATGTGGCCCATCTGGGTCCTGAGTGCGGCCCACGAGACATTTTGTTTACTGTTGCCCACACGCAGAGTTGCCACATTCCGCTGATTTCCATCCATGTAGTTTTTTTCCGACCGGTCTGACTGAAGTGACTCGCACATAAAGCAAGGACAAGTGAAGTGAGGTGTGTGCTGATTGCTCACAACACTGACTGTGAGAGCCGTGCGCTTCCTCTGTGTCCAAAGCGTAAATATTTGATTTGATTTATTACTGCCACGTGTGTTGGGATACAATGAAAAGTGCTGATTCTTGCGCGCTATACAGACTAAGCGTACCGTTCATCGAGTACATAGAGCCATAGAGGTTTAAAATATGGAAACAGGCCTTTCGGCCCAACTTGTCCATGCCACCCTTTTTTGAAATAGGGGAGAAGGAAAGGAGAGAGTGCAGAATGTAGTGTTACAGTCATAGCTAGGGTGTAGAGAAAGATCAACTTAGTGCGAGGTAGGTCCATTCAAAAGTCTGACAGCAGCAGGGAAGAAGCTGTTCTTGAGTCGGTTGGTACGTGACCTCAGACTTTTGTATCTTTTTCCCGGTGGAAGAAGGTGGAAGAGAGAATTTCTTTTGATTTCTTTTGATTGAAAGTTGAAGACAGTTTTATTAATGTATAAATGGTTAAGTATTTTCTATAACTGGTTATGAATTATTGTTATTCATGGGGTGATGGTTAGTGAACAAGCCCGATTGCAATCCTGTGATCCACTGAGATGAAGGAGGGCCACTCATGTGGCTCACCTACTAGTCTAGGTTGCCCATTCACTGGCCTACAATGTGAACTGAACTAGCCTCAAACCTTCCCTCTTTCATGCAGAGAATGGGGAGAATGTGGAAGTCTCTACCACGGGAGTGTTGAGGTAAATACCGCAGGTACATTTAAGGGGAAGCCTTATAAACTCAAGAGGGAGGAATGAAAAGAAGATTATGCCAAGACCAGGTGAAGAAGGGTGGGAGATGGTTTGTGTGGAGCATGAACGCCAGCAGTGACTCATCGGGCCGAATGGCCTGTTTCTGTGTTTTAAAATTTAATGTAAATTCTGCACCTTTATTGGTCGATCACACAGGAGAAGACTAAGGAAATTTGGCATGTCAGCTACGACTCTCACCAACTTTTATAGATGCACCACAGAAAGCATTCTTTCTGGCTGTATCACAGCTTGGTATGGCTCCTGCTCTGCACAAGACAGCAAGGAATTACAACAGCTCGTGAATGTAGCCCAATCCATCACACAAACCAGCATCCCATCCATTGACTCTATCTACACTTCCCGCTGCCTCGGGAAAGTAGCCAGCATAATGAAGGACCCCACGCACCCCGGACATTCTCTCTTCCACCTTCTTCCGTCGGGAAAAAGATACAAAAGTCTGAAGTCACGTACCAACCGACTCAAGAACAGTTTCTCCCCTGCTGCTGTCAGACTTTTGAATGGACCTACCTTGCATTAAGTTGATCTTTCTCTACACCCTAGCTATGACTGTAACACCACATTCTGCACTCTCTCCTTTCCTTCTCTATGAACGGTATGCTTTGTCTGTATAATGCGCAAGGAACAATACTTTTCACTGTATACTAATACATATGACAATAATAAATGAAATGAAATCAAATCAAATCAAAGCAAATGGTGCAGTTACTAATCGATCCACTGGGGGAGCTCTGACGCAGCGAGGAAACCAAGAATTCCTTCTGTAACTCTCTGCCAAGCCACCTGTAACCCGTCAAAACCAAACAGTTCAGGTATATACCTAAAACAATCCTTTAACTGGAACTGAGAGGTCAGAGTAACAAAAGAAAAGTTTCATAAATCTTCACCCGAGTGGGCTTACATTAACACTGCAATGAAGTTACTGCAACTGGGGGATTTTCGCAGTAACTTCATTGCCGTGTTAATGTAAGCCTCATTTGTGACAATAATAAATAAACTTAAACTTAGAACTTAAAACTTGGACTTAGACATGTATAATTACAGAATGATCTGGGGTTGGTTTTGTCCGTTTTCTTAAATCACTGAAACTCCTCAAACACGAACCCAGCCTGACTATATTTTACTGTAATACTAAAACTATTCCAAACGTAAAGAATTCGTCATGAGTGTTGCTCGCTACTGTAGCTGTGCTGTATTTTTGTGCTATATAACTTTTTATTTGTTTATGGGACGCAGGTGACATTGCCAAGGTTTGTTGACCTTTCCCTAATTGCCCTTGAGAAGGTGGTGGTGAGCTGCCTTCTTGAACTGTCACAGTCCCTGTGGTGTAGGAGCACCCACAGTGCTGTTAGGGAGGGAGTTCCCCAGGATTTTGATCCAACGACAGTGAAGCATCGGTGATAGTTAGGATGGTGAATAACTTATAGGGGAAGTTGAAGGTGTGTCTGCTTCCCTTGTCCTTCTAGATGGTCGAGGTCATGCTCCCCTTCTGGGTCATAGGTGCGATCTTACCAGCCATTCACTGCAACTGGACCAGAAAATCCTGCCAGCGTGAATGGCCTGAAGATTCTGCCCCATGTGTCTGCTTCCCTTGTCCTTCTAGATGGTAGAGGCCGTGGGTTTAACTTTGAAGGAATTTTGGAGAGTTCTTGCGTATATTTGCCATGTATTGGCCGTATGCCCCTTTAAGAGAAGGGGTCAGGTGACCCGGGACACAAGCTCCAACCTGGCCGGAGCTTGCAAGGTCAGCCTCGTGCTGACTGTCCTAATGACATGACATTGAATAAACCATTCCTGTTCCTTTACACTTGCCTCGTGGTCTCTAGGGAGGCTTGGTGGCACAGTGGTTAGCACTGCTGCCTCGCAGTGCTAGGGACCCGGGCTCGATTCCCGGCTTGGATCACTGTCTGTGTGGAGTTTGCACGTTCTCCCTACGTGGGTTTCCTCCGGGTGCTCCGGTATCTTCCCTCAGTCCAAAGATCTGCAGGCTAGGTGGATTGGCCATGCTAAATTATCCATTAGTGACAGGGGAACTAGATAGGTTAAATGTATGGGGTTATGGGGAAAGGGTCTGGGTGGGATTGTGGTCGGTGCAGACTCGATGGTCCGAATGGCCTCCTCCTGCACTGTAGGATTCTATGATTCTATGATGTGACTCTTATTAGTCCATTGTGAGACCTCATACTTAACAATATTCACTATGTGGTATGGCCCATAAACAGACTGTGACCTGGTATTATCCTGTATTATAGCGAGGGTGTACTATCCCCTGTAATGGCATTGTGCCAGAATACAACATCATCATAGTTTAACTAACACAATGCTACATCCTGTCAGTTTGAATCATTTGATTCTGTTTCAGGAGCCCAGCACCCAACAGTGTTCAGCAAGAAACCTTCTGGAGGCAGGGATAGAACATAACGTACACCAAAAACCCACTTCCTCCCACTGTCCATCGAATCATAGAATTCCTACAGTGCTGAAGGAGGCCATTTGGCCCATCGAGTCTGCACTGACAGCAATCCCACCCAGGCCCTATCCCCGTAACCCCACGTATTTATCCTGCTAATCCCCCTTACACTAAGGGGCAACTTAGCATGGCCAGTCATCCTAACATGCACATCTTGGGACTGTGGAAGGAAAGCGGAGCACCCAGAGGAAACCCACACAGACTCCACACAGACAGTGACCCAAGCCAGGAATCGAATCCGGCTCCCTGGCGCTGTGAGGCAGCAGTGCTAACTACTGTGCCATCGTGTCGCCCTTGTAAAGTACCTTGGGATATCCAGATAGAAGGAACTGCTATTTTTGTTCTCTTAACAGTGTCAGAGAGTCCACTTTACTGTATGGCTTTGTGAAGGTCAATGCTATATGAGTTGAGGGTGAAACTGTTGGCGGGTACTGGGTTTTATCAATAATCTATGACGTTAGCTGTGTGAGGTGTTCCATGATTCGGTTCACTTAAGCTACATTTTTTACTGGATGCATCTCCAGGCGGACAGAAGAGGAAATTAAAAATGAAGGAAGGCAGAATCTCGCGTCAGTATGTCTGAGCTTCGCTGCAGCTTTTGTCGAATGACAAACTGTAATTCCTGAATCTGTGTTTAATTTGCTAGCTCCTCAGATTACCAATCCCTTGGAGACAGTGGACGCGCTGGTCGAAGATGAAGCCTCTTTCCTGTGTGGAGTAGATTCATATCCAACAGCTGAGATAATCTGGACTCGTAATAACATTCCGATAAGGTGAGGACACACCAAGGCTCGAAAGAAGCAGAATTTGGCTTCCACCAGAGTCAAAAACAGGACAAAATGATATAGGATACTCCAGGCAAACTCTGACCGTTGGATGTTTTGCCTTCCATAAAATTGGACTATGATCCAGAAATTCTCTGACAGGAATACTCACAAGACTGTAAAAATGGAAAAGCTGGGAACAGGTGTAGGCCATTCAGTCCCTCAAGCTTGTTCCGTCATTCATTATGATCCTAGCTCTTTTTTTTAACCTCAAACCGCCTTCCCTGCCCCATCCCCAATCCCACAATTCCCTTCACAGACAAAAACCTTTCAATCTCAGCCTTGAACTTACTTGTTGACTGAGCATCCACAACTCTGCGATAGAGAATTCCAAAGATTCACAATCGCCTTGAGTGAAGATCTTTCTCCTTGTCTCAGTCCTAACAGCCAGTCTATCATCCTAAAACTAAGCTCCTAGTTCTAGAGACTCTGGCGGAAGCAGTGGCGCAATGGTCCAGCAATCCTTTTACAAGAACTGGGAACTGGGTTCATAAACCCACCAGGGCTGGTGGTGAAATTAGAATTCGATAAGAACCTGGAATTAAAAGTCATTAAAATGATGCCCATAAAACCATTCCTTCCCTAAATGTCCTTTAGGGAAGGAAATCTGCCGCCCTTACCCAGTCTGGCCTACGTGTGAGTCTAGAGCTACAGTGATGTTGTTGACTCTCAAATGTCCTCTGAAATGGAGGGCAGTTAGAGATGGGCAATAAATGCTGACCCAACCAGCGATACTCATGTCACATGAAATGAATTAAAAATACCTCTCAACAACCTGTCAAAGCCCTCTAGAATTTTATGCATTTCAATGAGATCTCCTCTCACTCTTCTAAACTCCAGAGAATATACTCAATCTCTTCTCACAAGGCAAACCTCTCATCCCAGTACTAATCTGTCACAAAGTCACAGCATGGAAACAGGCCCTTTGGCCCAACTTGGCAATGCCATCCAGGTTTTACCACTAAATTAGTCCCAATTGCCCACATTTAGCCCATATCCCACTATACCCATCTTACCCATGTAACTGTCTAAATGCTTTTTAAAAGACAAAATTGTACCCGCCTCCACTACTACCTCTGACAGCTTGTTCCACACTCACCACACTCTGTGAAAAAATTGCCTCTCTGGACCCTTTTGTATCTCTCCCCTCTCACCTTAAACCTGTGCCCTCTAGTTCCAGACTCCCCTACCTTTGGGAAAAGATATTGACTATCTAGCTGATCTGTGCCCCTCATTATTTTATAGACCTCTATAAGATCACCCCTCAGCCTCCTACACTCCAGAGAAAAAAGTCCCAGTCTATCCATCCTCACCTTATAACTCAAACCATCAAGTCCCGGTAAATGTCAATGAGAAAGTTTTAACACCACAATTTGTTTATTAGACATGTTCTTCCTTGCGCTGCCAAAGGAGGTTGTGGATTTGGAATGGAGTCAGAATGGCAGTGAAGTTATCAGCCTTTGTTGTTATTTTTCCTGTGAAACTGACGGCCATGCCTGAAGTCTGCTGTTAAACATGGAGATCCAAAAGTTGTTGCCAGTGATCCTACGTTTCTCCAGAGGCTGCGCCATTGAAACCCATGCACATCGCAATCAATTAGAAATCACTGAATTGATGAGAGCTGACACTTTTATACTGTTAGTCTCTGTAAAAGCCCTGAAAAAGTTACACCTCGTCAAATGATGTACGACTGGTATTTGACAGTGTACTAAGTTCACACTTACTCCTGAACAATCTCTCTGGCACTTAAAAACAATTTTACATTTGAGGAATGTAAATTTTCTCATTGCAATTGGAACAATATCCACATTTCCAAAAAGAAGCTTGTTTATAATGTTTCAGCTTCTATCTTCATTTGCATGTGTGTGCCCCGCACTTTAGTTTACTCTACGTAAAATGACAGTAAAAAAACATGAAGGGCGATCAGTGCATTTGACTTCCTGGTTTGCTGTCTGTGACAATACTTCAACGCTATTGGTTGTTTACGCTGCTTGATGACATCGCTGTTTCTCATTCCTGGTGATCCCCTTGACTTGGTTCCAGGTTTAAACTGATGTTGGGGCAGGGGGAATCCATTGCCAGAGAATAGGTTCATAGAATCCCTACAGTGCAGAAGAGGCCATTCAGCCCATTGAGCCTGCACCGACTCTCTGACAGAGTGTCTTACTCAGGTCCTGGCCCTACCCTATCCCTGTAACCCTACACATTTCCCATGTCTAATCCATCTAACCTGCACATCTTTACACACTAAGGGGCAATGTAACATGACCAATCCACGTAACCCACGCATCTTTGGAGTGTGGGAGGAAACTGGAGGAAACCCACGCAGACACGGGGAGAACATACAAACTTTACAAAGACAGTCACCCAAGGCCAGAATTTAACCCGGGACTCTGGTACTGTGAGGCAGCCATGCTAACTATTGTGCCACCATGCCGCCCGTAAAGCGATCATTGGATCTTTGTGAATAGCTTTCTTTGAGGAAAGCAGTGAGCACTGTTATTTTGCTGCTGACTGCACAGTACGATGTGGAAATGTTGGGTTATGTTGAGCTGCCCACTTTAATTTACTGGTATTTCCATTTATGGATTAGTAATTTGACAAATAAATGGCATTGACTTTTCTTGTCACAACCTCCAGGCCGTTTGACACCCGTTACAGCACAACAGAAAATGGCCAGATATTAACCATACTCAGCGTTGAAGATACGGACAATGGAGTGTACTGTTGTACAGCTAACAATGGCGTGGGGAGCTCAGTGCAAAGCTGTGGAGCTCTACAGGTGAAAATGAGTAAGTAGGAGATATTCGAAACTAACTCAGTTTGCACAATAGAGGGATTTACTGTATGGCGGCACATTGGCGCAGTGGTTAGCACTGCTGCCTCACAGCGTCAAGGACGATTCCCGGCTTGGGTCACTGTGTGCGGAGTCTGCACGTCCTCCCCGTGTCTGCGTGGGTTTCCTCCGGGTGCTCCGTTTTCCTTCCACATCCAAAGATGTGTGGGTTAGGTGGATTGGCCATGCTAAATTGACCCTTAGTGTCAGGGGGACTAGCTGGGGTTATGGGGGTAGGGCCTGGGGGGGATTGTGGTCGGTGCAAACTCAATTCCCGGTTTGGGCCACTGTCTGTGCAGAGTTTGCATGTTCTCCCCATGTCTGTGCGGGTTTCCTCAGGGTGCTCCAGTTTCCTCCCACAGTCCGAAAGATGTGCTGGTTTAGTGCATTGGCCGTGCTAAGTTTTCCCTCAGTGTACCCAAACAGGCGCCGGAATGTGGCGACCAGAGGATTTTCACAGTAACTTCATTGCAGTATTAATGTAAGCCTACTTGTGACACTAATAAATAAACTTAAACTTAATCCATTGTCGATTGTTGGAAAAACCCATCTGGTTCACTAATGTCCTTTAAGGAAGGAAATCTGCCGTCCTTACCCTGTCTGGCCTACATGTGACTCCAGAGCCACAGCAATGTGGTTGACTCTCAACTGCCCTCTGAAATGGCCGAGCGAGACACTCGGTTCAGGGGCAACTAGGGATGGGCAATAAATGCTCGCCAGCCAGCGACACCTATGTCCCATGAATGAATAAAAATACAATAATGCCTGTTGTTTTCTCAGAGGCTTTAACCCACTTTTTTAACCGTTGATTAATTGTTCCAGTAAAATAACTCAGAGAAATGTCAACTGGACAGACTAAACATTCACGGAATCATTTAGCGAAGAATCTTTCGCAGGTTTTGATCCTTGCTCTAGGTAGGTCAGTTTAGCTGATCTCAGCTATGATGGGATGGTTGAACAATATAGGTACAGGAACGCACCTGGAATGTCGGGAATGCATGCATGCCTCACTCTCAGATGTTGTGGAGCCTTCCACTTGTTGAATGAGCTGGCTGGCTTGAGACATCAGGAGAATGAACAGGGTGAGATATTAAATGTTGCTTGCCGCATGTGGAACCAATCCCCAGAAAGAACCCAATAGCTACATCAAAGAGGGAGAGGGGGTTGGAGGAATGAGCTTGTTCTGGAATGGAGTCACACAGTACTGAAACTGACCATTCAGCCCATCATCCATGTACTAGCTCCCCAAAAGAGCTTCCCATTTGTCCCACTTCTCCTGTTCTTTCCCCATAGCCCTGCAAATTTTCTTTCTCAACCTAATATCCAATTGCGTTTTGAAAGTTATCATCGAACCTGCTGCCACCATCCTCCCAGGAAGTGCATTCCAAATTGTGACAACTCACTGCATAAAAACACTTCCCTTCTTTTCACGACTAGTGATTTTCCAATGATCAAAGGGATTTGGGAGTCCTTGTTCAAGATTCTCTTAAGGTTAACATGCAGGTTCAGTCGGCAGTTAGGAAGGCAAATGCAATGTTAGCATTCATGTCGAGAGGGCTAGAATACAAGAGATGTACTTCTGAGGCTGTATAAGGCTCTGGTCAGACCCCATTTGGAGTATTATGAGCAGTTTTAGACCCCATATCTAAGGAATGATGTGCTGGCCTTGGAAAGGGTCCAGCGGAGATTGAAAGGATGATCCCTGGAATGAAGAGCTTGTCGCATGAGGAACAGTTGAGGACTCTGGATCTGTACTCGTTGGAGTTTAGAAGGATGAGTGGGGATCTTACTGAAACTTACAGGATACTGCGAAGCCTGGATAGAGTGGACGTGGAGAGGATGTTTCCACTGGTAGGAAAAACTAGAATCAGAGGGCACAACCTCAGGCTAAAGGGATGATCCTTTAAAACAGAGATGAGGAGGAATTTCTTCAGCCAGAGAGTGGTGAATCTGTGGAACTCTTTGCCACAGAAGGCTGTGGAGGACTGGTCATTGAGTGTCGTTAAGACAGAGATAGATAGGTTCTTGATTGATAAGAGGATCAAGGGTTATGGGGAAAAGGCAGGAGAATGGGGATGAGAAAAATATCAGCCATGATTGAATGGAGGAGCAGACTCGATGGGCCAAGTGGCCTAATTCTGCTTCTATGTCTTTTGGTCTTATGGTCTTATATAATTCTCCATTTGGGAACCAACTCTATTGCCAGTGAAACCATTAAAAAAATTTGTTTGGGGGACATGGGCGTTGCTGGCTGGCCAGCATTTATTGCCCATCCTTAGTTGCCCTTGAGAAGGTGGTGGTGAGCTGCCTTCTTGGATCGCTGCAGTCCATGTGCTGTGGGTTGATCCATAATACCGTGAAGGAGGGAATTTCAGGATTTTGACCCAGTGACTGCAAAGGAATGGCGATAGATTTCCAAGTCAGGATGGTGAGTGGCTTGGAGGGGAACTTGCAGGTGGTGGTGTTCCCATGTATCTGCTGCCCTTCTCCTTCTAGATGGAAGTGGTCATGGGTTTGGAAGGTGCTGTCTAAGGATCTTTGGTGAATTGCTGCAGTGCATCTTGTAGATAGTACACACTGCTGCTACTGAGTGTCGGTGGCGGAGGGAGTGAATGCTTGTGGATGTGGTGCCAATCAAGCGGGGCTGCTCTGTCCTGGATGGTGTCGAGCTTCTTGAGTGTTGTTGGAGTTGCGCTCATCCAGACAAGTGGGGAGTATTCCATCACACTCCTGACTTGTGCCTTGTAGACAGTGGATAGGCTCTGGGGAGTCAGGAGGTGGGTTACTTGCCACAGTATTCCTAGCCTCTGACCTGCTCTTGTAGCCAATGTGTCCTCCCTATCTACTTTCTCAAACATCTTCATTATTTGAACATCTTGATTAAACATCACCTTAACTTTGTCTACTCCACGGAAAACAACTCCAGCTTCTCTCCATGTAACTCAAGTCCATCACCTGTGGTAGAATTCGGGTAAATATCCTTCTCCAAGGTCTTGGCTTTGTTGAGAAAGCTTTTTTCCTTTATTTTTCCGAAGCTGTGTGAATGGCGATTTTACTTCTCTGATGAGGTGAACCCAATAAGGCCTAAACTTTGATCAATAAATACATTGATTACTTCTCAAGAGAAAAAGGAAATTTGTTGCGGTATTTCCCAAGTGTCATTTCCTTTACTTCTTCTCTCCTCAGAACCAAAGATCACACGACCACCCACCGATGTCAGAGTGTTGTTAGGGTCAAAGGTCGTGTTACCCTGCAGTACAATGGGCAACCCAAAGCCAGCCATTTCGTGGATCAAGGATGAAACTGCGCTCAAGGTAAGCAACGCCTCTTCTGGAGCTCTGCAAGCGTGGTGTTACCGTGCACAGACTGGCTTCCCTTGCCACTGACTGGGAATTGGCATGAAATGTAGCCCAAGGATTTGGAAGCATTCACGAACTGTTCCTGTTTCAAAGTGGCTGGAACAGACTCAACCTCTCTTCCATCTGACACGGTGTCTGAAATCTTCCAAAATTGGAAAAACCCAGGGACTTTTTGAATTGAGTCACACTTGGCGATTAATCAACTCCAATGGAGAAATAAATCACCAGCGCACCACATAAAAATATATATATTTTTTTAAATAGCATGTTTCACAACCTTAAGGTGCCTCTGCAGCCAATGGAGTACTGTTGGAGCCCAATCATTGCCCTGATGTCAGAAATACGGCAGCCATTTTGTGCACAGAATGCTCCCACAAACAGCCATCTGATCGGGGTGGCACGGTGGCACAGTGGTTAGCACTGCTGCCTCACAGCACCAGGGACTGGTTGATTCCCGGTTTGGGTCACTGTTTGTGTGGAGTTTGCACGTTCTCCCCGTGTCTGCGTGGGGTTCCTCCGGGTGCTCCGGTTTCCTCCCACATTCTGAAAGATGTGCTGGTTAGTTACGTCGACCCGAACAGGCGCCAGACTGTGGCAACAAGGGGAATCTCACAATAACTTCATTGCCATGTTAATGTAAGCCTTACTTGTGACTAATAAATAAACTTTAACTTTAATAATGATCAAATCATCGCCTCCAATGATGGAGGGAGAATAATTGATCTGGATGCTGGTCTTCTCCAAAATAGACCATAAGACACAGGAGCAAAAGTCGGCCATTTGGCCCTTCCAGCTTGTTCTGTCATTCAATGAGATCATGGCTGGCATCATCCTGCCACGGCAGATGGTGACATTTTAATTCAAAAATAAATCTGGATTTAAGAATCTACTGATGACCAGGAAACCATTATCGATTGTTGGAAAAACCCATCTGGTTCACTAATGCCCTTTAAGGAAGGAAATCTGTTGTCCTTACTGGTCTGGCCCACATGTGACTCCAGAGCCACAGCAATATGGTTGACTCTCAACTGCCCTCCAAGGGCAACTAGGGATGGGCAATAAATTTTGGCCAGCCAGCGACGCCCATGTCCCACAGATGAGCAAAAAAAAGTGTCATTTATTGTATGAAGAGAGATTGAACAGTTTAGGCCTATATTCTCTGGAATTTAGAAGAATGAGGGGAGATCAAATTGAGCTATACAAGATGGTAAAAGGTGTGGATAAAGTAAATGTGGAGCGGATGCTTCCTCATGTGGGACATTCTAGGACGAGTGGTCCTAGTCTGAGGATAAGGGGTAGCAAATTGAAAACAGAGTTGAGGAGAAACTACTTCTCCCAAAGGGCTATAAATCTGTGGAATTCGCTGCCCCAAAGTGTGGTGGATGCTGGGACAGTGAGTAAATTTGAGGAGTTAGGCAGATTTTTAATTGGGAATGGGTTGAAGGCAGGAAAACCTGTTGGACTTTAACCTGGTGTTGTTAGACTCCTTACGGGGCATCTCAGCCAAGATTGAATGGCAGAGCGGACTCAATGGGCCGAATGGACTAATTCTGCTCCTGTATCTTATGAACTTGTAAGTGTCATGGGGGCTCCTAGATCTACCCGAGGGATTAGGAGGGGTCTTGACTGAACATTCATTTTAATCAAGTCAGGAAAAAGATACAAAAGTCAGATACAAATCAGATACAGATTCAAGAACAGCTTCTTCCCTGCTGTCATCAGACTTTTGAATGGACCTACCTTATATTAAGTTGATCTTTCTCTGCACTCTAGCTATGACTGTAACACCACATTCTGCACCCTCTCCTTTCCTTCTCCCCTATGCACTCTATGAACGGTATGCTTTGTCTGTATAGCGCACAAGAAACAATACTTTTCACTGTATAGTAATACATGTGACAATAATAAATCAAATCATTTGAAAAATGGCGCCGCTGACAAGGTAGCACTTACTCAGTGTCAGCCTGAAATCCAACTTAACCTCGGAAAACCTCTGAATCAATTCCTTTTTTTAAAAAAACTTTCTCAATGAAGCGATGTTTTGCAGGCGTGAACTAATAATGAAATATGTTCTGTCCGTAGAAGGATCGCCCTCGAACCTCTGTCCTTGAATCTGGGAACTTAAGAATCCGCAGTGTTCAAATTGAGGATGCGGGACAGTACCGGTGTCTGGCAAAGAATAGCCTGGGCTTGGAGTATTCCAGATCCGTAACTCTGGAAGTGCAGGGTGAGTCTGATACTTCAAGTTTCAAATAACTGTACGTTGGGGAAGAAATAGAAATTTAACGTGTATTTATTAGTGTCACAAGTAGGCTTACATTAACACTGCAATGAAGCTACTGTGAAAACCCCCTAGTTGCCACACTCCGGCGCCTGTTCGGGTACACTGAGGGAGAATTTAGCGTGGCCAATGCACCCTAACCAGCACGTCTTTCGGACTGTGGGAGGAAACCGGAGCACCCGGAGGAAACCCACGCAGACACGGGGAGAACGTGCAGATTCCACACAGACAGTGACCCGAGCCGGGAATCGAACCCTGGTCCCTGGCGCTGTGAGGCAGCAGTGCTAACCATTGTACCACCGTGCCCCTCGAATACAGATGAATCCTTCTGACTGACCCATTTTGTCGATTTCTTTCTGTAAAAATCATCTGAGAATGATTATGTAAGAAATGTGTCTGTCCCCTGCTTTAATGAAGACGTCGAACTATTTAATGGCCTCATTCCATGACTATAATAAGTGGAATAAGGAAATGATCGCTTTTGTTGCTAATGTTGTTCAGAGTCATTTTGATACAAATGCGCTTGGATAATTAACACGCAAACACACAGCTAGTTATCCTAACGAAGAGAAAGTTGTATCACTAATCAGAGGCAGTAACATGTTGACAAGACAGCTTCAGTCGTCAACATTCAGCCTTTGGAAGGGAAATGTTAAGTCTGCCTGAAAAAAAAAGGATTTTAAATCGAAATCCCATAAACGCTGACAATCAAAGGGCAGCAAGTTTAATGCAAGCCTCAAAACTAAAGTTGTCTGATCAGACCATCTCCCACAATCTTCTTGGTCTTCAGTTCCATCAACGGGGCAATAGGGACACAAACTTCCAAACCCAGTGAAGCATCCTCCTCTGCAAGTGTGGTTGTTCTGTTTTTTTTTGCATGTCAAATCATTTTCCGACACTTAATTTGCTTTTCTCCCCCACTGTGCAGATTTTAACATGACAAATGCGACTGAACGAGGTATTTGGCCAATTAAGGTTGATGCACGTGTGCTGTGAATGCTGCCACTAACGCAGTGAATGCAACTTATTGGGAGACTTCTCAAGTAATGCATTTTGTTCACTCAAAGCTACAGTGCATTGCTCAATGCAAAGATCAAAGGAGGGATTGGATAAATGAGACACTTTTCTCACTCACGGACTCCTCCCAATAAGAGGCTTTTGCTACACAAAAATGATTGTTACAGCTTCTATTATTTGGAGGTCTTGTGGTGTATTGGGTAGCATAACTGCCTTTGAGCCAAGAGCTCTGGGTTTGAGTCTCACCCCAGGACTTGAAGGCCAAGGAAGGTGTGTTCGAAACGCGGCCAGACAGGTTGAGTGTCAACCCGCAAAATCTTTCCAACACACCAGTGGCAAGCGGTAAAAGCAGGAGAGATTCCTGGTCAGCCGTGTGATGGAAAGAACATTAGAGACTCAGCCACCACTATCCAAGGCTCCAGACTACAACGTGCATGAAAAAGGTGCATGTTGCCATGGCAACTTGGACTCCCTGGATGAACTACAATACATCACCACAGCCTCTAAATATTGCGTTTGCTGTTTCCCGGCCTTTTGGCAAAGATTAAGCCTCAGATCAAGTGCAAGATGGGATGCAATGCCTCATCTTATTGGCTTGGATCTTGTTTGTCTGTCTTGTGGGGACCTTGAGTTGGATTTGATTTGAATTTGGTTTTTTTTGGAGCGAGCAAGGAGATGGATTCGGCTTTGTCCGATCCATCCTGAGCATTGTCTTTGTAAGTTTACAGGAAAAATGGACCAACAATTTAAAGATTTTTTAAAAAGTCACCTGTTACTGTTGAATGTGGTTCTCTTTGCAAGGAAAGCATTTCTGGATTCTCTGTGGCTTCTGCATGTCCAGATAAATCTTGCTCATATTCTTGTGTGTTCATTGTAAGCAATATCTTTACTCTCGATGTCCTCTCCACCATTGGTGGAGACGGCAACGCATTTCATATGCTGCTTCTGAAAAAGTTAAAAAAGCACGGCATAATTTTTCTGGGTGGATAAGAACACTTATTGCACATAGATATGGATCTCCACAACCTTTTACTCATTTCATAACAATTATCTGACAGCACAAGTCAAAGTAATAATGTAAAATTTGCCACATAAAAACAGGCCATTCAGCCCAACTGGTCCATGCTAGTCCCTGTGCTTCATACAAGCCTCCCCTCCCCCAATCTTATCATTATATCCTTCTATTCCTTTCTCCCACATGTGTTTATCCAGCTTTCCCTTAAATGGATCCATACCATTCACCTCAACCACTTCACGTGGGAGCGAGTTCCACATTCTCACCACTCACTGGATAAAGATGTTTCTCCGGAATTCCCTGTTGGATTTGTTAGTGATTACCTTACATCCCATAGCTTAGGTCTCCCCGACCAGTAGGAATATCTGCTGTACCCCTAGCCTGTCGGACCCCTTCATAGTTTCAAAGACTCCAATCAAGTCACCTCTCCTGTCTTCTCTTCACAAGGGAAACAACACTCAGTAAAACAGCACAGGAAGGATAGAGAACAATACCGTCCCAATAATCGGTTTATTCCAAAATGTTTAATGGCTGCCGCACCCAGTTAGTGTGTGATTATGAGGCACACCTTTAACGCTTCTTTAAAATTGCTAATGAAAAGAAAGCATTGAGGTAATGAATACACAAAGTGGCTAAATATGCTAGGCTGCTGCACTGAATCTGATGTATCTAATTAACCAGGGGGCAGCACGGTGGCACAGTGGTTAGCACTGCTGCCTCACAGTGCCAGGGACCCGGGTTCGATTCTGGCCTCGGGTCACTGTCTGAGTGGAGTTTGCACGTTCTCCCCATGTCTGCGTGGGTTTCCTCCGGGTGCCCCGGTTTCCTCCCATAGTCCAAAGGTGTGCGGGTTAGGTTGATTGACCGTGCTAAATTGCCCCTTAGTGTCAGGGGATTAACGGGATAAATATGTGGGGCTGCAGGAATAGGGCCTGGGTGGGATTGTGGTCAGTGCAGACTCGATGGGCCAAATGGCCTCCTTCTGTACTGTAGGGATTCTATGTATTCTAACTAATTATGTCACAGTAAATGGACCATCAGTTCATGAGACTTAAGATGAAAAAGAGAACAATATATCTGATAGGTGTAGCACATTGGAACACACAACATCGGAGAACTGAAGGATGTACCCTGAGTATCAGGAATCAGTGTAAGAATATGCTCCCCAATAGCTTCAAGACAAAATCCTTGGAAACATTTAAAAACCAACAAGAGGGGAAACATTTGGATCTCTCAGGATGGGTGAATGGATGACAAGCGGCACGGTGGCACAGTGGTCAGCACTGCTGCCTCACAGCGTCAGGAACCCGAGTTCGATTCCTAACTTGGGTCACTGTCTGTGTGGAGTTTGCACATTCTCCCCGTGTCTGCGTGGGTCTCCAGTTTCCTCCCACAGTCCGAAAGACGTGCTGGTTAGGTGCATTGGCCATGCTAAATTCTCCCTCAGTATACCTGAACAGGCGTCAGAGTGTGGTGACTAGGGGATTTTCACAGTAACTTCATTGCAGTGTTAATGTCATCCTACTTGTGACACTGATAAATAGACTAAAAAAAACTAACTAAAAATTAAGATGGTCTTTCTCATTTGTAATTATCTTGTTATTGAAGCCCTCATGAATATAATCATTGTTTTCACATAACTTCCATATTCTCTTCATTGTTTTTATTTATTGATGTGGGAGTCACTGGCTGGGCCAGCATTTATTGTCCATCCCTTATTGCCCCTCGACTGAGTGGCCCTTTCAGAGGGCGTTTAAGAGTCAGTGGCCGGAGTTTTACTGGCTCACCCGCCCCGATTTGGGGGGCGGGCGAGGCTCGGAGAACGGCATTCTTTGTTGGCCTCGGGCGCGATCGTACGAAACTCGGGCGGACGTGCCGGTAAAATTCCACCCAGTGGGTCTGGAGTCACATGTCGACCAGACCAGGTAAGGATAGCAGATTTCCTTTCCGAAAGGGCAATAGTGAACCATTATTAGACTTGATGTGGAGATGCCGGTGTTGGACTGGGGTGGACAAGATGCGAGATCACATGACACCAGGTTATGGTCCAACAGGTTTATTTGGAATCACGAGCTTTCGGAGTGACTCACGTGATGAAGGAGCAGTGCTCTGAAAGCTCGTGATTTCAAATAAACCTGTTGGACTATAACCTGGGGTCGTGTGACCTCTCATCATTATTAATTGTAGATTTTTACTGAATTCAAATTTCACCATCTACCATGGTGGGATTTGAACCCGGGTCCCCAGAGCATCTTACCAAGGCTCTTTTTAATCTTTGCAAGTAGTCTTTTACATCTAATCCTTTAGCTCCCATTTTGCAAACTTTTACCTCTGCACATTTTGTGATTAAAACAATTCCGCAGTGAGGTTTTTTTAAAAGTTTATTTACTAGTGTCACAACTAGGAGTTACATTAACACTGCAATGAAGTTACTGTGAAAATCCCCTAGTTGCCACACTCCGGTGTCTGTTTGGGTACACTGAGGGAGAATTTCCCATGGCCAATGCACCTAACCAGCACGTCTTTCAAACTGTGGGAGGAAACTGGAGCACCCGGAGGAAACCCAAGCAGACATGGGAAGAACGTGTAGACTCCGCACAGACAGTGACCCAAGGCTGGAATTGAACCTGGGTCCCTGGCACTGTGAGCCACACAGACAAAGGAAAAACATGCAGACTCCACACAGACAGTGACCCCAAGCCGGGAATTGAACCGGGGTCCCTGGCGCTGTGAGGCAGCAGTGCTAACCACTGTGCCACCATGCCGCACCATGACTGTTCATGATGTCATTGCTGTAGCCAAACAAATAATTGACCCCGGGCCCTACAGGGAGGTGGGAAGTGCAGGGAGAGAATGGTTAGGTGGTGGGCTGGGCGGGGAGCCAGAAATGCCAAATCTGTGGGGTCTAACAGCCGGACTTCATCTTGATTTTCTTCCCTGCTTCCCTCCGAGCAGACAGATCAACAGTAAGCTGTAAATATAGCAGCAGGAAGGCCCAGGGGACGTTCCCCAATGATTGTGACCTTTGGATAGAGCAGGGGTTGGGACTCGAGGGGTGGGGGGGGGGTAGTATCTCTAATCGCGAAGGGTAGGTTGAAGTTCAGCATGGCTCAGTTAGCAGCATGGTTGCCTCTGAATCAGAAGTTGCAGGTTCAAGTCCCACTTTGGGGCTTGAGCACAGGAATGAAGTTAGACGGCTCATGAGGGAGTGCTGCACTGATGGAAACGTGGTCTTTTGGATGAGACTTTTAACCCAGTCTGCCTGCTTGAGTAAGTCATAAAAGATGCCATGACACTATTTCAAAGAATAACAAGGGGAGTTCTCCCTGGTGTCTTGGCCAATATTTATCCCTCAATCAGCAGCACAAAAAAAACAGATTATCTGCCTCTTATCGCTCTTGGAAAAGCACGTGATTGGCTGTAAATTGCTTTGGGACATATGGCTTGTGGAAAGCGTTATTTAAATGCAAGTCTTTCTTTTTTCTTTCTTTGGGGGGGCCTGGATGGGGCAATGGGGTGGGGGGGGGGGGGGGGGGGGGGGGGGGAGATCGGGGGGATATGTGGAAGAGCTCTTCTGTTTCCTCTGGCCCACAAGCAGTGCTGGAAAAGGCACTTATATTCTGAAAATAAACCCAATTCCCACCTTAATTTCCCTCCCGGGTTTTCTGAGCTCTGGAAAATCTTGCTGGTGACTCTTAAATTTAACTCAGATTCCCAATTGCACGATGGATGCCCAATTTAAAAATGTTCATGAAGGGTTCTGGGGCGGCTCGTGGTTAGCACTGCTGCCTCACAGTGCCAGGGACATGGGTTCGATTCCCGGCTTGGGTCACTGTCTTTGTGGAGTTTGCACATTCTCCCAGTGTCTGCGTGGATTTCCTCCGGGTGCTCTGGTTTCCTCCCACAATCCAAAGATGTGCCGGTTATGTGGATTGGCCATGATAAATTGACCCTTAATGTCAGGGAGATTAGCAGCGTAAATATGTGGGGTTACAGGGGGTAGGGCCTGGCTGGGATTGTAGTTGGTGCAGGCTCGATGGACTGAATAGCCTCCTTCTGCACTGCAGGGATTCTATGATTCTATGTGCAGGTTAGGTGGATTGGCCATGCTAAATTGCCCCTTAGTGTCAGGGGGAATAGTAGGGTAAATACGTGGAGTTACGGGGATAGGGCCTGGGTGGAATTGCTGTTGGTGCAGACTCAATGGGCCAAATGGCCTCCTTCTGCACTGTAGGGATTCTATGATTCTATATCTTAAGGTGGGACCCAGACAAGTCATCCAAAGCCACATCCTGCTTTTAAAAATACCAGCAACTGGTGTGTAAGCGTCTGGTTGGGAATGTGTTCCCCAGTTTTTTAGGTTTTGAAGACTGATGCACCTCAATGAGCACCCGGAAACAAGGCTTTAGTTCTGAAGGCTTTAATACATTAACAATGAAACTACTAACACAAATTCACCCGTTCAGACTGAAGGGGTCCTGCCGGAGCAGGGGGTCTTATACCCTGCCACCGGAGGCGGGACCCCACTGGAGTGTGCCATGATACACTTAGGACAGGTAAACACCCTAACCCAACAACATAGTACAACCCCCATAACAACAACACCCTAGCCCAACAGTAACACAATAACAACCCCAGTGGTGAACCAACGATGGTTCACCACAAAGACCCAACCCCTCCCAGACTGGGAGTGCGTGGGAGGTGGTTAATACCTGGGCCATCATTAACACATGCTCGCTAATATCGCCTGGTGAAAGTATTCCTGAATAATTGGCTAGCTTGGCAGAGCTTGTCCACTCTACACCTGCTGTACACATCAGAACTCACTGCTTGACAACATGCTAATTGGGGTGGGGGGGGGGGGGGGGGGGGTCAGGGGTCATGTCACCATCACAACCGCCAACACCATAGCAGATATCCATAAAACACTAAATGGTCATCCACTGTGCCACACAGGGACAGTATCTCGAATCCGGCGACTCTGGCATGAAGCCACGCTGGATTTCCAATATTAACGGATTTCGGGTCAGGTAGTGATTACCATGGGCAGTTTGGATCAAGTCAGGTTGGCTGGGGTCAAGGGTCACTTGGAGCGCTATGTGAAACGGCAAAGCCTCTAATTAGTCTGAACCCACACCGTGCCAATGTGGTGCCCAGCCAAGTTTTATTTTTAATTTTACTCAATTAAAATTGACGCCTGAACATTTTCAAAGTGTCCCGGTTTCAGACAATTCTGGCTTTTGGACACTCGGGTTTGAGACACTGTACCTGTGTTTGATCAGGCTGAGAATCATTATTGATCGGGGGAAAACATCAACTACCCTGCCCCCCCGCCCCCCCCAATATCACACACGTAAGAATAACTGAAAAACACTGCAGATGCCGGAGATCTGAAACCAAAGCAGAGAATGCTGGAAAAACTCAGCAGCATCTGTGGAGAGAGAAACAGAGTTAATGTTTCAAATCCGTGCGACTCTTCATTGTAACTGACGGGAAGTAGACACATGATGCGCTTTAAATGGAGGGATTGTCTTATGAGGAATGACTAAACAGGTTGGTACTCTACTCATTGAAGTTTAGAAGAATGAGAGGTGATCTCATTGAAACATACAGGATTCTTAATGAGCTTGACAGGGTAAATAAATGCTGAGTGGATGTATCCCCTCATGGGAGAGTCTAGGACCAGGGGGCAGAGTCTCAGAATAAAAGGACACCAATTTAAGACTGAGATGAGAAGGAATTTCTCTCTCTGAGGGTTGAGAGTCTTTGGAACTCCTTGCCACAGAGAGCCATGGGGCAGAGTCCTTGTATGTATTTAGCCTCACAACACCAGGTTAAAGTCCAACAGGTTTATTTGGAATCATGAGCTTTCGGAGCACTGCTCCTTCATCGGTGGAGTCACACTCACCTGATGAAGGAGCAGCGCTCTGAAAGCTCATGATTCCAAATAAACCTGTTGGGCTTTAACCTGATGTTGTGAGACCACTTACGGTGTTTCCCCCAGTCCAACGCCGGCATCTCCACATCATGTATATATTTAAGGCTGAGATAGATAGATTTTTGATCAGTAAGGGGTACAAGTGTTACGGGAAAGGGCAGGAAAGTGGACGTGGGGAATGTCAGATCAGCCACAATCCTACTGAATGGCAGAACAAGCTCGAGGGGCCGAACGACCTACTCCTGTTCCTATTTCTTATGGCTTTACGGTCTAACAGGGGGAGTGGAAGGTGCAAGAAAGAGGAGCTCAGGGATAGGGTAGAGGACGGGAGAGATTAAATGACAAAGATGTCATGGAACAAGAGGCGAAAGGAGTGACAATGGTTGTGGGTCTGTTCGTCTCTCCATCTGCTGCCAGATCCACTGAGTTTTTCCAGCACTTTCTGTTTCTATATCATACACACAAGGATTGTAACGCTGCGCACCGTGCTAGCAGCTCCCTGGCACCACTGGCCCAGATTATCCGTTCCCTCCACATTCTGTACCTATCCCAAATCCACTGTAAGCATTGACACTTGCAGGCGGACTTCAGTCAGATCTCCTTAGTCTATAGTGTACATCGTAATTACAGATAAACTATTGTTAAAATAGTAGTTAAGAGCGTGTGATCTAATGTTCCCCCACTCACAGACTTGCATATTGTTCCTGTGGTTTGATTAACAGCATTGATTCTGGTGCCAACTGTTATCTGTATTTACTCTGCCGCACTGAAAACTTCTCAATTTAACGTGCTTCTTGTTTCTTTACGGTGATCGAAGGAAATGAAACTCAGCAAGACATCAAAGGTATCCTCAACTCCTCTGCTACAAATGTGTCTTGTGGAACTAGAATATCATGTGACGTGTAACCCTCTATGAGAATTGGGATGCTGTTCATCTGGGGGCAATCATTCCAAGAGATTCCTAATTCTGAATCTAAAAATCATCCAAAAATTGAATGCGCCGCATAAATAAAAAATGTGAAAATGAAAGGGTATCGGAGCAGATAGAGACCCTTATTGAGTCGAGTGAACACAACACTTAGAAGCAGGAGAAGGCCATTCAGCCCCTCCTGTTAACTCCGCCATTTGAGAAGATCATGGCTGATCTAAAGTTTATTTATTAGTGTCACAAGTAGGCTTACATTAACACTGCAATGAAGAAACTGTGAATTATCCCCTAGTCGCCACAGTCTGGCGCCTGTTTGGGTACACTGAGGGAGAATTTAGCACGGCCAATGCACCTAACCAGCACATCTTTCGGACTGTGGGAGGAAACCGGAGCAGCCGGAGGAAACCCACGTAGACATGGGGAGAACGTGCAGACATCCCCTAGCCGCCACACTCTGGGGGAATAACAGCTTCCCCATGTTCAAATGGTACGTTGGCCTTCATTGCAAGATTTGAGTTCAGAAGTAGGATGGTCTTACTGCAGTTAGATAGAACTTTGGCGAGACCACACCTGGAGTATTGCGTGCAGTTGTGATCTCCCTAACTAAGTAAGGATACACTTGTCACAGCAAGAGTGCAGCAGAGGTCCACTGGGCTGATACCGGGGTTGTCCTCTGAAGAGAGATTGGCTGGACTGGGCCTGTATTCACTAGAGTTTAGAAGTTCAAGAGATCTGAGTGAATTCTCACAGGCTTGGACAGACTAGATACAGCGAGGATGCCTTTCCTGGTTGGGGAGTCTAGAACGAGGGGACACAGACTCAGGATACGGGGTAGACCATTTAGTGTGAGATGAGGAAAGATTTTTTTCACTCAGAGGGTGGTGAACCTGTGGAATTCCCTACTACAGAGCGCATGGAGGCCCAGTCACTGAATATATTCGATTATGGAGGGGATAGATAGGGTGAACGGTGGGAAGCTTTTTCCCAGATCAGAAGTGACGATCACGAGGGGTCACGGGCTCAAGGTGAGAGGGGCGAAGTATAACGCAGATATTAGAGGGATGTTTTTTTACACAGAGGGTGGTGGGGGCCTGGAATGCGCTGCCAAGTAGGGTGGTGGAGGCAGACACGCTGACATTGTTTAAGATTTAGCTGGATAGTCATATGAGCAGCCTGGGAATGGAGGGATACAAACGATTGGTCTAGTTGGACCAAGGAGCGGCACAGGCTTGGAGGGCCGAAGGGCCTGTTTCCTGTGCTATACTGTTCTTTGAAGAGATGGATTTTTTTTAGATTTTAATGGCATCAAGGGATATGGGGAGAAAGTGGGAATATGGCATTCAGATAGAGGATCAACCAGGATAATATTGAATGGTGGAGTAGGCCCAAAGGCCCACTGCTGTTTCTAGTTTCTATGTTTTGAAAAGTCTGCACTCTGTGGCATCCCCCTCCTTGCTTCAAGGGATTACCAGAGAGTGAGACATAGGGACAGGAGGAGACCATTTTGCCCCCCACACTCATAGAATCATAGAATCCCTACAGTGCAGAAGAGGCCATTCGGCCCATTGAGTCTGCACTGACCACAACCCCAACTCTGCCCTATCCCTGTATTTACCCCACTAATCCCTCTAACCTACACATCCCGAGACACTAAGGGGCAAGTTATCGTGGCCAATCCACCTAACCCGCACATCTCTGGCGTGTGGGAGGAAACTAGAGCATCCGGAGGAAACTCACGCAGACATTCCACTATTCAATTCAATCATGAGTGATCTATTTATTGGTTCCACATCAACCACTTAAAAATCACTCTGAAAGCTTTGGAATGTTTTAATTGTCTCAATAGTTCTTTTTGGAAGGGGGTGAGAAATGTGTTCCAGATTTCCACTGGCCTTTGTGTGAGTAAGGTATTCTTCAAATCAGCCCTGAATCTGGACTCCCCTCCCCAGAGGGAATCGTTTCTCTCTATCTGCCTGATCAAAATCTTCAATTCATTTTGATCATCTTCTCCAGTGAAGGGGAAGACAGATCCAGTCTATACAACCTGTGCTCACGATTAACCCTTTTATCCCCAGTGTCATTCTGGATTCACTGCAGCCAGTCCAAGGTGGCACAGTGGTTAGCACTGCTGCTTCACAACGCCAGGCACTCGGGTTCAATTCCAGCCTCAGGTGATTCTGTGGAGTCTGCTTTTGCCCCCAGTGTCTGTGTGGGTTTCCTCCGGGTGCTCCGGTTTCCTCCCACAGTCCAAAGATGTGTTGGTTAGATTGATTGGCCATGCTGAATTGCCCCTTAGCATCAGGGGGATCAGTAGGGTAAATACATGGGGTGGGATTGTTGTAGGTGCAGGCTTCATGGACCGAATGGCTTCCTTCTGCGCTGTAGGGATTCTATGAAGACCAATATATCCTGCGCTTCCCAGTACTCCAGATACACTCGATCACCAATCAGTTACTAACCTATCACTGGGCTTTTAGGGGTTCTGATGGTGGGAACGGCATCTGTAATGGGAGTGGGTAAACATTTGAAAAAGAACAATTAAAAGAAGGGTTTTAGCAGCAAGTGTTGTCATTTGCTTCAAAGCAAAGCTAATATTTCTAGAAGATACATGAGTATACACTGGGGCACTGGTTTATCAGACAATCATAGAGTGACACAGCACAGAAGGAGGCTATTCAGCCCATCGAGCCTGTGCTAGCTCTTTGGAAAGACTGTTCAATCAGCATTTCTTTTGCCTTGCGAATGTTACCACTTCAAGTATACATTGAATTCTTTCTTCCAAGGTTATTATTAAATTTGCTTTCACCGCCTTTTCTGGCATGTTCCAGATCACAACACCCTGCTGTGTGAAAAAAGACAAAGTTCTCCTGTGCTCTCCTCTGGTTCCCTTGTGAATTAACTTGAATCTCTCCCCTCAGATTACTGAGACCCCCCCTCCCACTTCTACAGCCCCCACTCCATAGACCCATCAGCCAGTGAAAACAGTTCCACCTTATTTACAGAAAATGCTGGAAAACCTCAACGGGTCTAACGGCATCTGTGTGGAGAGAATAGAGCCAATGTTGTGAGTCTGGATGACCCTTCGTCAGAGCTAAGAGATGGGCCGGATGGCCCCCTTCTGCACTGTAGGGATTCTGACGAAGGGCCATCTAGACTCAAAACGTTGGCTGTATTCGCTCCCCACAGAAGCTGTCAGACCTGCTGAGATTTTCCAGCATTTTCTGTTTTCAGATTCCAGCATCGCAGTATTTTGCTTTTATCCTCCTCATTTACCCTTATCAAACCCATAATTAAGTTGGAATACCTTTCTTAAATCTCCTCTCATCCTTCTCTACTCGAATGGGAAAATTGATATTTATTTAATAAAGTAAATTACTGCGGATGCTGGAATCTGAAACCAAAAGGGAAAACGCTGGAAAATCTCAGCAGGTCTGGCAGCATCTGTAAGGAGAGAAAAGAGCTGACGTTTTGAGCCCAGACGACCCTTTGTCAAAACACCAAAGGGTCATCTGGACGCGAAACGTCAGCTCTTTTCTCTTCTTACAGATGCTGCCAGACCTGCTGAGATTTTCCAGCATTTTCTCTATTGATATCAAATACTTGCTTATTACTCGGGAAATTACACGGTGGCACAGGGGTTAGCACTGCTGCCTCACAGCGACAGGGACCCGGGTTCAATTCCCGGCTTGGGCCACTGTCTGTGTGGAGTTTGCACGTTCTCCCCGTGTCTGCGTGGGTTTCCTCCGGGTGCTCCGGTTTCCTCCCACAATCTGAAGATGTGCGGGTTAGGTGGATTGGCCATGCTAAATTGTCCCTTAGTTCTAGGGGGGCTAGTAGGTTAAATATGTGGGGCTACGGAGATAGGGTTGGGTGGAGTTGTGATCTGTGCAGACTCGATGGGCCAAATGGCCTCCTTTTGTACTGTAGGGATTCGATCATTCTATAAATGGCTGTTCATCATTGGATGGACCTCAATATTTGCTTCTGGTTAATGGCTGGCTAACCCCCCCACCCTAAATACAGCAACAAAATATTTACTGAACGTGAAAAGGTTCTAAATTCTAGCCAAATAATTTTATGTTTTCACCAGAGTATGGACTGGTGAGGGAGTGTCCAACACTCCAAATATCAGCGTCTCGGTTTGGATCACTCGAATGAGCTTAATTAGACATCAGTGATGGAGGGCAGGATCTGCCAGAGACACGGTTACAGTTGGAAGGTGGCCGAGTGAAATTATACTCTTTCCAATTCCACAGAATAAATGACAGGCTTCACTGCTCAGAGCATAGCCTTGTGGAAACAAAGAGGGTTTGGAAGGATGCTCAAAATTATGATGTTTTTGTTGACTTAATACCAGCCTGAGAACACTTAACAGAAAGAAAAAGGCCACTCGTTTTATCTTTCTCAGGAGTAGAACATGTTAATCATTCTGTGTAAAGCCCCCATAGCTGCATCCGCAGGAACAGGAATGGGGGAGGGGGGGCTGGAGTGGAGGGGGAGCGGGGCAACTTGGAGAAAAACCAAGGAGAAATAACTTGAATTTATTACTGAAACGGTAAGAAATCTCACAACATCAGGTTAAAGTCCAACAGATTAATTTGGAATCATGAGCTTTCGGAGCGCTGCCTCGCTCACCTGATGAAGGGGCAGCGCACTCCACAATCTCTGTGTGGAGTCTACACATTCTCCCCGTGTCTGTGTGGGTTTCCTCCGGGTGCTCCGGTTTTCTCCCACAGTCTGAAAATGTGCGGGTTAGGTTGATTGGCCGTGCTAAATTAGTATCAGGGAGTTAGTAGGGTGGGAGTACGGGAATAGGGCCTGGGTGGGATTGTTGTCGATGCAGACTCGATGGACCGAATGGCCACCTTCAGCACTGTAGGGATTCTATGATTCTAGGACTCAACATTCCCATTTAACCTTTCACCCTCTTGCTTATCAAGAATCTACCCAGCTCTGCCTTAAAGATATTCAAAGGCTTTGCTGCCACCGCCTTTCAAGGGAGAAGGTTCCAAAAACTTAAGCCTCTGAGAGAAATAAGTTCTCCTCATCTGTCTTAAATGGATGGCTTATTTTTATTCGGTGACTCCTTTTTCTGGAACCCCCACTTCTAGGCTGAATTCTCCAGTATCGTTTGTCCCGCTCCCGGCGAGAACGGGGAATTTGGCGCTCAGCCAAAACTGCATCCATTGCAGCGGGACTGGAGAATCCCAGCCGCGGGCGAAGCCAGTGAATTCCACCCCTAGTCACTCTCTTCACACTCTCCAAGGGTGAGTTCCATAGAATCCCTACAGTGCAGAAGGAGGCCATTCAGCCCATCGAGTCTGGATCAACCACAATGCCACCCAGGCCCTTTTCCTGTAAGCCCTCATATTTACCCTGCTAATCCCCCTGACACTAAGGGGCAATTTAGCACGGCCAATCAACCTAACCCACACATCTTTGGAGTGTGGGAGGAAGCCAGAGCACCCGGAGGAAACCCACGCAGACACGCGGAGAACGTGCAAACTCCACACAGACAGTGACCCGAGGCCGGAATTGAACCCGGGTCCCTGGCGCTGTGAGGCAGCAGTGCTAACCACTGGGCCGCCCCCAGTTGCTGGTTTCTCACCTTCCCTGTGGAAGGAGGTCGTACATTTCTAAACATTTTGCTCTATCCAAGATTTCCATTCAGTTCAAAGTTGAAAGATAAGATTCTTAAAACCTCCTTATCAACAACAACCAAAAGAAATGGGATTCACTCACATCATTAGAAAGTATAAAATCACAGAACAAAACAAACACACATTCACTTCCATTCACTCTCTTAGCCTTGGTTTGGCTTATTCCATTAGTTCTAATTGGCTCTGTAAGTTCTGGACAGGGCGCCGAACATATTAGCATAGAAGAGAATGTCTCTTGTAGCAAGAATTAGGGGCCTTGAAATAAATTGGGCTGAAGGTATCCACCCACCTCCCCCCCCCCCCCCCCCCCGCACCCACTCACAAAACCTACAGTCAAACTGTGGGAAACCTTTTTTGATTTGATTTATTATTGTCACATGTATTAACATACAGTGAAAAGTATTGTTCCTTGCACACTATACAGATAAAGCATAGAGAAGGAAGGGAGAGAGTGCAGAATGTAGTGTTACAGTCATAGCTAGGGTATAGAGAAAGATCAACTTAATGCAAGGTAAGAAACCTGACGTCTATGTTCAGTTCTGAAGAAGAGGGGCTTGTACATTCTCCTTGTGTCTGCGTGGGTTTATTCCGGGTGCTCCCATTTCCTCCCACAGTCCAGAGATGCGTACGTTAGGTGCATCAGCCATGCTAAATTGTCCCTTAGTGTCCCAAAATGTACAGGTTAGGTGGATTAGACATGGTAAATGTACAGGGAAAGGGCAGGGGAAAGGCCCTGGGTGAGACCCTCTGAGAGTCGGTGCAGACTCAATGGGCCGAATAGCCTCTGCTGCACTGGAGGAATTCTATGAAGGATCATCTAGACTTGAAACGTTGGCTCTATTCTCTCTCCACAGATGCTGTCAGACCTGCTGAGTTTTTCCAGCATCTGCAGTATTTTGCTTTTATCTACGCTCAGTTACAACGCTCCAGCCAACAAACAGAGGCAATCACCAAGGAGCTAATCATAGGTCAGCTCAGACTTCAGTTTTCCAAATCCTCTCCAAGACTAATCACAGGTTGGGGATGAATCATTCATTCCCATCAACGGGTCGGTTGCTAAACTTGATGTGCTCTATGTTAATGAGAACTAAAGACCCAGGAAGACTCATGCAACGTTCTAAGTTACAGTGCTAAATTGGGTGAGGTTTGCCAGACCCTAAAACTGGCGTCAGTGTCTGGAAGTGAGGGAGAGGGCAAACTCCAGCAGGGTTTGGTCTCTTTCTCACTGTCAGTGTGCACATGTTGACATCAGGAAAGAGATGTCTCAAGCTGAAATATTCCCACTCATTGTTTTAACACTTTCCAGTCCCTGTCTAGTTTTGCACAAGGACGATTTCAGTAAGTTCCACAAAACAGCATGGTGGCACAGTTGTTAGCGCTGCTGCCTCACAGCGCCAGGGATCTGGGTTTGATTCCCGGCTTGGGTCACTGTCTGTGCGGAGTTTGCGCATTCTCCCAGTGTCTGCGAGGGTTTCCTCCGGGTGCTCCAGTTTCCTCCCACACTCCAAAGATATGCGGGTTGGGTAGATTAGCCTCTTAGTGTCCAAAGTGGTAAATACAGAGGGTTACGGGGTTAGGGTGGGGGATTGGGCCTAGGTAGGGTGCTCTTTCAGAGAGTCAGCGCCGACATGATGGGCCAAATGGCCTCTTCTGCACTGTAGGGATTCTATAATTCTATGAAAGCATTTGGAAACATAAAATTGAGAGTCAGTGCCCTCAGGAAATGGGAGGAGAAAACTCAATGCAAGGCAACTGGATCAAAGTTCACCCATCTAATTACAGAGGGTGCTGGACAATCGTTTCAGAATTCCCTCATGCGCCTAGCACACAGTGAGACACACAGCAGAAACCAGTAAGTCCCCAAATGAAGGGCTTGGTCCCTTCACACAGGACACCATCACAATGGGAACGGGGAGGAGAGAAGATGAATATCCGCAGAAATAAAAAGGAGAGATCACTGGGAGGAGGAGCCAGGCCAATAGGAGCAAAGACAGGGGCCCGGGAGCCGACCGAGGGAGAAGGAAAACAAGGGAGGGATAGAAAACACCAGAAACAAATCAATCTGGTGTTTGTCACTGGTTTCAGTCTGCCTTAAGTTCTTGGCCCTTGTGAGTTGGTGCAGTGAGGAGTGTTTTTGATTCTTGGGGCTGAAGCTTCGCTGCTGCTGTTCCAATCTACAAAACGAGGATTGAATTTGAAAGAACTGCAACTTCAGCAATATCTGATTTGCATTCGGAATGTTGGCGATGTAATCCAAAAGGACATTGGGCTTATTCCACTTTGGTCCGGTCTCCATCCGCACCCCTCAACAGAGCTGCTCCAAAGCCGAGTTCACCCTTCATGTCAGGATGCTCCTGAGTTATTGGTGGAACTGATAACCACTCCATCTGACGAAGGAGCTGTGCTCCGAAAGCTTATGGTATTTGCTACCAAATAAACCCGTTGGACTTTAACCTGGTGTTGTGAGACTTCTTACTGTTATTGGTGGAACACAGTAAGAGTTTTAACAACACCAGGTTAAAGTCCAACAGGTTTATTTGGTAGCAAATACCATTAGCTTTTGGAGCGCTGCTCCTTCGTCAGATGGAGATTAGTCAGTGCTCCGAAAGCTAATGGCATTTGCTGCCAAATAAACCTGTTGGACTTTAACCTGGTGTTGTTAAAACTCTTACTGTGTTTACCCCAGTCCAATGCCGGCATCTCCACATCATTATTGGTGGAACCCAGACCTTCCCATGGCTCATTCTTCAGTTTGTGAGCGGTTGAGGAGTCCTGGTCCTTTCTCGATGGAGTTTAGAAGGAGGAGGGGGGAATCTCATTGAAACTTACAGAATACTGAGAAGCCTAGGTAGAGTGGACATGGAGAGGATGTTTCCACTAGTGGGAGAGACTAGAATTCGAGGGCACAACCTCAGAGTGAAGGGACGCTCCTTTAAAACTGAGATGAGGAGGAATTTCTTCAGCCAGAGAGTGGTGAATCTGTGGAACTCTTTGCCACAGAAGGCTGTGGAGGCCAGGTCATTGAGTGTCTTTAAGACAGAGATAGATACGTTCTTGATTAATAAGGGGATCAAGGGTTACGCGGAGAAGGCAGAAGAATGGGGATGAGAAAAATATCAGCCATGTTTGAATGGTGGAGCAGACTCGATGGGCCGAATGGACTAATTCTGTTCCTACATCTTATGGTCTTATTGAGAAACCCAGTGAAGGGCAAATCCCTTAGCGCTGGACATCACCAAAGTTGGAAAGGGTACGAGAAAGGGTAGATAAATGAACAATTAGCTAGTTGATGCTAAAGCCAGGATTTGAACTCACCCAAAAGTCAATGGAAAGAAAGAGAAGTAATGAGTTACACACTTTAGAGATTCTGCGAGAGAGTGAATGAGGATGTTGCCTGGGCTGGAGAATGTTGAATGCTGACAACAGTTGGATAGGGAAGGATTATTTTCTTTGGAAAGGGAGAGGCTGAGAGTGGAGATCTCAGAGAGCAACACCAAATTAAAATGTATAAAAGCCTGAGGGTTCTACTTAGAGTGGGAAGATCTAATCTCCTTAGTTGAGTGGTCCATAACCAGAGGACAAAAATTTAATGTAGGGGTTAGAGAGCTTAGAGGGGATTCAAGGGGAAATACTTACACTCAGAGGGTGACCGTGTCCAGGAACTCACTTTCTGAAAGGGTGGAGGAGGCAGAAACTCTTATAAATATCCAAAACGAATGTGGATGTGTAGTTGAGTTCCGCAATCTATAAAGCAATGGACGAAGAGCTGGAAAGAGGGATTAGACTGGATGGCTCCTTGACAGCCAGCCCAGACACAATGGGCTGAATGGCCTCATTTTGTGCTGTAAAGTCCATTGATTAGTGTAAACGGTTTAAGAAACAGTGCAAGAACCCTTGGATCTTCAATGTTTGCATAACAAGGAGGTTCTTTATGCAAAGATTCACAAAAGGTGTCATGTTTGCCCTAGGTCAGGGTTGTTTTCGCTGGAGTTCAGACAAATGACAAAGGATCTCATAGAGACTCATAAAATTCTAGCAGGACTAGACAGGGTAGGTGCAAGAAAGATTTTCCCGATGGTGGGAGTGTCCAGAACCAGGGGTCACAGTCTGAGGATTCGGGGCAGACCATTTAGGACGGAGGTGGGGAGACATTTCTTCACCCAAAGAGTGGTGAGCCTGTGGAATTCATTACCACAGGAAGTAGTTGATGCCAAAACATTGAATGTATTCAAGAGGCGGCTGGATATAGCACTTGGGGCAAATGGGATCAAAGGTTATGGGGAGAGAGCAGGATTAGGCTATTGAGTTGGACGATCAGCCATGATCGTAATGAATGGCAGAGCCGGCTCGAAGGGCCAAATGGCCTCCTCCTGCTCCTATCTTCTATGTTTCTATGTTAAACAGATGCTAAAGATTTAAAACCATTGGTTGTTGGTGATCTGGACACCTAAAAACTTGAAGCTCTCGACCCTTTCTACTTCGTCCCCATTGATGAAGACAGGAGTATGTTCTCCTCTACGCTTCCTGAAGTTGATGACAATCTCCTTCGTTTTGTTGACATTGGGGGAGAGACTATTGTTGCTGCACCAGTTCACCAGATTCTCTATCTCATTCCTGTACTCTGTCTGTTTGATATCCGAGCCACTACCGCGGTGTCGTCAGCAAACTTGAAAATCGAATTGGAGGGGAATTTGGCTGCACAATCATAAGTGTTTAAGGAGTATAGTTTACAGGATAATGGAAAAAGGCAGGAGTGTGGAACTTAGCACGACCGCTATCTCACTGCCAGTCGATTCTCATTATCAACTGATTGGGAAATAGTGAGAGTGCTTCAAACATTTTGTTATTTGCGATCATTACGTATCTAGGATCTTAACCGCGATGACCCTTTAAGGGAGATAGTATTGTGTTCATTCATAGGTCAGGCATTCTGAGAACGTCCACTTCACTTTTGATAGTCATTCAGAAAATGCCAGTTGAGGGCAAATGTGTATGTGGAGCTAAATGAAGAAAGATCTGTTTGTGCCACTCCCTTTGAAAGCTTTTTAACACTGTTGGCACACACAGGGTTAAACTTGGTCAGCTACAGGTTAAAAAGTAGTTTTAAAAAATCATTGTAAGTTCAGAATTCTGGAAGTAAGAGATGCAGAATGTGAACTGGTTGAGTGCTGCTCGAACAACTTTCAGAAAGCTCGTTGCCATCCAGGATAAAGCAACCTGCTTGATTGGCATCCCAACAACCATCTTCTACATCTATTCCCTCTGCTAATAATGCGCGGTGGCTGCCATCTGTACCATCTACATGATGCACTGCAGCGACTCACCAAGGCTCCGGAGCGGCACGGTGGCACAGTGGTTAGCACTGCTGCCTCACAGCGCCAGGGACCCGGGTTCGATTCCCGGCTTGGGTCACTGTCTGTGTGGAGTTTGCACGTTCTCCCTGTGTCTGCGTGGGATTCCTCCGGATGCTCCGGTTTCCTCCCACAGTCCAGAAATGTGCAGGTTAGGTGGATTGGCCATGCTAAATTGCCTATTAATGTCAGGGGACTAGCTAGGGTGAATGCCTGGGGTTATGGGGATAGGGCCTGGGTGGGATTGTGGTCGGTGCAGATGGGCCAAATGGCCTCCTTCTGCACTGTAGGATTCTACGATTCTTTGACAGCACTTACCAAACATGTGATCTCTACCAGCTAAAAGAGCAAAAGCAACAGACGCACAGAAACTTCACCACCTGGAGGTTCCCCTCCAAGCCACTCACCATCCTGACTTGGAAATATATCGCTGTTTCTTCACTGTCACTGTATCAAGCCCCTGGAACCCCCTCCCTACACCACATGGACTGCAGCGGTTCAAATTCTGCCCACACAGTTAACATTTCAAATCCAAGTTGTCTTTTATTCCGGAATATTCTGAAGAAAAGTCATACTGAACATAAAACGCTAACTCTGTTTCTCTCTCCACAGATGCTGCCAGACCTGCTGAGTATTTCCAGCTTTGTTTTATATATATTTTTTAAAAAGCACATTATCGGATCATTATCACTTGCTGCTTGTGGGACCTTGCTGTGCACAGATTAGCTGCTGTATTTCCTATATTATAAAAGCAGCTAACCATCAGGAGTTGGACGATCAGCCACGATCGTAATGAATGGCGGAGCTGGCTCGAAGGGCCGAATGGCCTCCTCCTGCTCCTGTCTTCTATGGTTCTGTGTCGGACATCCTGAGGTCATGAAAGGCGCTCTATAAATGCAAATTCTTCCTTTCCTAAAGATACAGAATGTAATAAAATTAAGCGCTCTGCAGAATAATGAGGCGGCAAAAGTTACTGCCTGAGTGACAGATTTTTAACACTGGTGGCATTCTCTGTTTCTCTTTTGTTTCTTCCCAGTCCCGGCCAGGATTGTGAAGGCCCCAACATCGCAGAATGTCAGCTTTGGGTCCGAGGTGATTCTACAATGCAAGGCAACAGGCTTTCCGATTCCCACAATCAAGTGGCTGGAGAATGGAAAAGCTGTGAGTGTGCGTTTCTACATATGAAGCTGGTCTCAGTAACGGTGACCATGAAACCATTGTCGATTGTCATTAAAAACCCACCTGGGTCACTAATGTCCCTTTAGGGAAGGAAATCTGCCGTCCTTACCCGGTCTGGCCTACATGTGACTCCAGACCTACAGCAATGTGGTTGACTCTCAACTGCCCTCCAAGGGCGATTAGGGATGGGGAACAACTGCCAGCGATGTCCACGTCCCATAAAAAAAAACAAATTAAAAAATGCTAGCGATTCTTAATTGCATTAACCCATTCAGGAAGCAAGTGTTGTGTTCATACATCAGGCAGAAAATGAGAATAAAGTGACTCCGTGCCCAATGTCATGGGTGTCATGGTTGGGTTAGCGTTATCTGTTGCCATCAAGGTGTCTGCAGTGGGAAATAATGTAGGGAGGTGGGTACAGATATTATAGCAGCTTTCAAAAAGGAATTGGCGGTGGAGTTTGTGGGGGGGCTCTGGGAGAGACAGTTAGCTCGGGGGGGGGGTGTCATCGCTCAAGTTGGGGTGTCCGCGTCATTCAGGTCGGTGAGTCTGTTGTTCAGGTCAGGGAGAATGTTGTTCGTGTCAGGGGGGGCATGTTGGGGGGTGGGTTAGGGATGGGAAACAGGTGCGTGTTGGGCTGTGAGGAAGATCGGGGTGGAAGGGTGCTTAGTTGAGGGGGCGTGGGGGTGGCCCCTGCGGGTTGGGGTGCGGGGGTCCCCCCTGTGGGTTGGGGTGCGGGGGTCCCCCCTGCGGGATGGGGTGGGGGGGTTCCCCCTGCGGGATGGGGTGCGGGGTGGTGCCCCCTGCGGGATGGGGTGCGGGGTGGTGCCCCCTGCGGGATGGGGTCAGGGGTGGTGCCCCCTGCGGGATGGGGTGCGGGGGTCCCCCCCGCGGGATGGGGTGCGGGGTGGTGCCCCCTGCGGGATGGGGTGCGGCAGTATCCCTCGAGGGTTTCGGCGTGGGTGGTGTCTATTCCGGGGCTCAGTCTGGGTTTTAACGCAGTTTCTCTGAAGTTAGAAGTTTTCTTTTCTTCTGACTCTTTCAGAGTAACTATCAGGGTAAAACTGGCAGAAGCATCCGGAGCGAGCAATTTAAATCACTTTGTCAGATGGTTCCCAATGCAGCGCGATTGTCCTGGGGAGTTAACATTTCCAGACAATGATCAGAGAAGCCCTGACCTGGGAATCTCTCAGAGGGATTCTCCAGCGCATGGAGTGTATTCCTCAAATGCGCCACTGGAAAGCCTGGATATTATGGTTCTTGATGCCCAGTGACCATTCACCGTTGCCAACAACCCCTCCCACGGTGAAGTTCGTGGGACAGAAACAGTTCTCTATTTGGCTGAAGGCATTTAGAATTTGAACCGCACAAACTGTTAAACATAGATCCATTATTCTCTCTTCCTGGTAGACTCCCTCTGCTGGTACATGTGTGTATGATAGCTTCAAGTGGACATGATGAATGTTGCAATTTTGAAAACACTACACCTAACCAACCCTTCCCATCCATCACCTCTTTCCCTTTGGACAATCCATTATCCTCCTCAACCCCTTGTTTCACTGTTGTTCAGTCGCTGCCTTCCATCTATACGGTGGCACAGTGGTTAGCACTGCTGCCTCACAGCGCCAGGGACCTGGGTTAAATTCCCGGCTTGGGTCACTATCTGTGTGGTGTCAGCACATCTCCCCATGTCTGAGTGGGTTTCCTCCCACAGTCCAAAAGACGTGCTGATTAGGCTGCATTGGCCGTGCTAAATTCTCCCTCAGTGTACCCGAACAGGCACCGGAGTGTGGTGACTAGGGGATTTTCACAGTAACTTCATTTCGGTGTTAATGTAAGCCTACTTGTGACACTAACAAATAAACTTTAAACTTACCGCAGAGTCCCATGCACTCTTCCCCCAAGAGGACGTATTGAGAGGCAGAAAGGGAATTCCTCCACTTTCTCTCACCTGCTTCCCTCAAAGGGGTTTGTGAACTCTCAAAAGTCAGCCAGTTTTGTTTTGAGGGATAAAATAACTGAATCCAGGAGGAAACATAAATACCTTTCTCTCCAACTAGCTGGTTCTCAATTGCTCTGTCAGGCTGTCCGGTGCTGTTAGTAATTAGGATCTCCCAGGTGCATGTGATTAAAGTTGATCTCAGCAGAGACCAGAAGCAAGGCTCCCTGTCCGAATCATTTGTAAAACCCTACATCACAAAACAAAGGATCAGAACCCATTTTCACTCTTAACTCACGTGCCTTCTCAGTAGAAAATAAAATCATGTTACGTGAGTTTGACCTCGGTTATATTTTTCTTCCAATCCTTGTTTCCTTGTTTTCCAGGGAATGGCTCCATCAGTAAGCTTGTAAACACATTCAACATCCAGCTTCTGAACCTGGTGTTTTCTTGGGCAAACTGGGTTGTCTGAATCTGGTTTCTCATTTGTGATTTCTGCAGGTTCCCAGGGTTCTGGTGGAGAATCGCATAAAGGGAGAGTTAATGGAATCCAGGCTGCGTGTTCATGTTACTAGGCCTTCACTGTTCACCTGTCTGACCACAAACAAACACAACGAGAGAAGCACCACAGCTAAAGCCACCGCTACACTCGACATCATGGGTAAGTCAGGAATCGCCGCCTTCCTGTTTTATTTTAACTCTTTTCTGGATGAAGTTTATTTATTAGTCTAACATGAACACTGCAATGAAGTTACTGTGAAAATCCCCCATCCCGGCGCCCGTTCGGGTCAATGCACCCTAACCAGCACGTCTTTCAGAATGTGGGAGGAAACCGGAGCACCCGGAGGAAACCCACGCAGACACGGGAAGAATGTGCCGACTCCACACAGACAGTGACCCAAGCTGGGAATTGAACCCGGGCTCCTGGCGCTGTGAGGCAGCAGTGCTAACCACTGTGTCACCGTGCCGCCCCAGATGTATTACATGGATGCGCAATACGTACAGGTTAGAATAGAATCCCTACATTGCTGAAGGAGGCCATTCGGCCCATCAAATCTGTACCAACCACAATCCCACCCAGGCCCTATCCCCATAACCCCATGCATTTTACCCTAGCTAGTCGCCCTGACAATAAGGAGCAATTGAGCATGGCCAATGCATCCTACCAGCACGTCTTTCAGACTGTGGGAGGAAACCGGAGCACCCGGAGGAAACCCACGCAGACACGGGGAGAACATGCAAACTCCGCACAGACAGTGACCCGAGGCCAGGAATCAAACCCACGTCCCTGGCGCTGTGAGGCAGCAGTGCTAACCACTGCACCACCGTGCCGTCCAGGTTCCCCAGGTTAGTAGCCTAACCTTACCATCCAGGGCATCAGAGACTAGCCTGAAGTGGGGGGATACTGGCCTGATCCAGGGGTCAGATACTGGGCCTGAGCCAGGGGGTCAGACACTGGGCCTGAGCCAGGGGGTCAGGCACTAGCCTGAGACAGGGGGTCAGACACCAGGCTGAGCCAGGGGGTCAGGCACTAGCCTGAGCCAGGTGTCAGACACTGGGCCTGAGCCAGGGGGGTCAGACACTGGGCCTGAGCCAGGGGGTCAGGCACTAGCCTGAGACAGGGGGTCAGACACCAGGCTGAGCCAGGGGGTCAGACACTGGGCCTGAGCCAGGGGGGTCAGACACTGGGCCTGAGCCAGGGGGTCAGGCACTAGCCTGAGACAGGGGGTCAGACACCAGGCTGAGCCAGGGGGTCAGACACTGGGCCTGAGCCAGGGGATCAGGCACTAGCCTGAGACAGGGGGTCAGACACCAGGCTGAGCCAGGGGGTCAGACACTGGGCCTGAGCCACGGGGGTCAGACACTGAGCCAGGGGGTCAGACACTGGGCCAGGGGTCAGACACTGGCCTGAGTCAGGGGGTCAGACACTGGGCCTGAGCCAGGGGGTCAGGCACTAGCCTGAGCCACGGGGGTCAGACACCAGGTTGAGCCAGGGGGTCAAACACTGGCCTGAGCCAGGGGGTCAGACACTGGCCTGAGCCAGGGGGTCAGACACTGGCCTGAGTCAGGGGGTCAGACACTGGGCCTGAGCCAGGGGGTCAGACACTGGCCTGAGCCAGGGGGTCAGACACTGGGCCTGAGCCAGGGGGGTCAGACACTGGGCCAGGGGTCAGACACTGGTCTGAGTCAGGGGGTCAGACACCAGGCTGAGCCAGGGGGTCAGACACTAGGCCTGAGCCAGGGGGGTCAGATGCTGGGCTGAGCCAGGGGGTCAGACACTGGGCCTGAGCCAGGGGGTCAGACACTGGGCCTGAGCCAGGGGGTCAGACACTGGGCCTGAGCCAGGGTGTCAGACACTGGGCCTGAGCCAGGGGGTCAGACACTGGGCCTAAGCCAGGGAGTCAGACACTGGGCCTGAGCCAGGGGGTCAGACACTGGGCGTGAGCCAGGGGGTCAGACACTGGGCCTGAGCCAGGGGGTCAGACACTGGGCCAGAGCCAGGGGGTCAGACACTGGGCCTGAGCCAGGGGGTCAGACACTGGGCCTGAGCCCGGGGGTCAGACACTGGGCCTGAGCCAGGGGGTCAGACACTGGGCCTGAGCCAGGGGGTCAGACACTGGGCCAGAGCCAGGGGGTCAGACACTGGGCCTGAGCCAAGGGGTCAGACACTGGGCCTGAGCCCGGGGGTCAGACACTGGGCCTGAGCCAGGGGGTCAGACACTGGGCCTGAGCCAGGGGGTCAGACACTGGGCCTGAGCCAGGGGGTCAGACACTGGGCCTGAGCCAGGGGGTCAGACACTGGGCCTGAGCCAGGGGGTCAGACACTGGGCCAGAGCCAGGGGGTCAGACACTGGGCCTGAGCCAGGGGGTCAGACACTGGGCCTGAGCCAGGGGGTCAGACACTGGGCCTGAGCCGGGGGGTCAGACACTGGGCCAGAGCCAAGGGGTCAGACACTGGGCCTGAGCCAGGGGGTCAGACACTGAATACAAAACTGGCTCGGTCAAAGAAGACAGAGGGTAGCAGTGGAAGGGTGCGTTTATGAATGGAGGGCTGTGACAAGTGGCATTCCTCAGGGATCAGTGCTGGGACCTTTGCTGTTTGTAATATATATAAATGACTTGGAGGAAAATGTAACTGGATTGATTAGTAAGTTTGCGGACGACACAAAGGTTGGTGGGTTTGCGGATAGCGATGAGGACCATCAGAGGATACAGCAGGATATAGATCAGTTGGAGACTTGGGTGGAGTGATGGCAGATGGAGTTTAATCCGGACAAATGTGAGGTAATGCATTTTGGAAGGTCTAATACAGATAGGAAATATACAGTAAATGGCAGAACCCTTAAGAGTATTGATAGGCAGAGGGATCTGGGTGTACAGGTACACAGGCCACGGAAAGTGGCAATGCAGGTGGAGACGGTAGTCAAGAAGACATACGGCATGCTTGCCTTCATCGGCCGGGGCATTGAGTTAAAAAATTGGCAAGTCATGTTGTAGCTTTATAGAACCTTAGGTAGGCTGCACTTGGAATATAGTGTTCAATTCTGGTCGCCGCACTACCAGAAGGATGTGGAGGCTTTGGAGAGGGTACAGAAAAGATTTACCAGGATGTTGCCTGGTATGGAGGGCATTAGCTATGAGGAGAGGTTGGAGAAACTTGGTTTGTTCTCACTGGAGCGACGGAGGTTGAGGGGAGACCTGATAGAAGTCTACAGGATTATGAGAGGCATGGACAGAGTGGATAGTTAGAAGCTTTTTCCCAGGATGGAAGAATCAGTTACGAGGGGGCACAGGTTTAAGGTGCGAGGGGCAAGGTTTAAAGGAGATGTATGAGGCAGATGTTTTACAGAGGGTGGTGGGTGCCTGGAACTCACTGCCGGGGGAGGTAGTGGAAGCGGATACAATAGTGACTTTTAAGGGGCATCTTGACAAGTACATGGATAAGATGGGAATAGAGGGATATGGTCCCCGGAAGGGTAGGGGGTTTTAGTTAAATCAGGCAGCTTGGTCGGTGCAGGCTTGGAGGGCCGAAGGGCCTGTTCCTGTGCTGTAATTTTCTTTGCTCTTTATTCTTTGTTCTGAGCCAGGTGTCAGACACTGGGCCTGAGCCACGGGGGTCAGACATTGGGCCTGAGCCACGGGGGTCAGACATTGGGCCTGAGCCAGGGGTCAGACACTGGGCCTGAGCCACGGGGGTCAGACACTGGGCCTGAGCCATGGGGGTCAGACATTGGGCCTGAGCCACGGGGTCAGACACTGGGCCTGAGCCACGGGGTCAGACACTGGGCCTGAGTCAGGGGTCAGACACTGGGCCTGAGCCAGGGGTCAGACACTGGGCCTAAGCCACGGGGTCAGACACTGGGCCTGAGCCACGGGGTCAGACACTGGGCCTGAGCCACGGGGTCAGACACTGGGCCTAAGCCACGGGGTCAGACACTGGGCCTAAGCCACGGGGTCAGACACTGGGCCTGAGCCACGGGGGTTAGACACTGGCCTGAGTCAGGGGTCAGACACTGGGCCTGAGCCAGGGGTCAGACACTGGGCCTGAGCAACGGGGTCAGACACTGGGCCTAAGCCACGGGGTCAGACACTGGGCCTAAGCCACGGGGTCAGACACTGGGCCTAAGCCACGGGGTCAGACACTGGGCCTGAGCCACGGGGTCAGACACTGGGCCTGAGCCACGGGGGTTAGACACTGGCCTGAGTCAGGGGTCAGACACTGGGCCTGAGCCAGGGGTCAGACACTGGGCCTGAGCCACGGGGGTCAGACACTGGGCCTGAGCCACGGGGTCAGACACTGGTCTGAGCCACGGGGGTCAGACACTGGGCCTGAGCCAGGGGGTCAGACACTGGGCCTGAGCCACGGGGGTCAGACACTGGGCCTGAGCCACGGGGGTCAGACACTGGGCCTGAGCCCGGGGGTCAGACACTGGGCCTGAGCCAGGGGGTCAGACACTGGGCCTGAGCCACGGGGGTCAGACACTGGCCTGAGCCAGGGGGCCAGACACTGGGCCTGAGCCAGGGGGTCAGACACTGGGCCTGAGCCAGGGGGTCAGACACTGGGCCTGAGCCAGAGGGTCAGACACTGGGCCTGAGCCAGGGGGTCAGACACTGGGCCTGAGCCAGGGGGCCAGACACTGGGCCTGAGCCAGAGGGTCAGACACTGGGCCTGAGCCAGGGGGTCAGACACTGGGCCTGAGCCAGGGGGCCAGACACTGGGCCTGAGCCAGGGGGTCAGACACTGGGCCTGAGCCCGGGGGTCAGACACTGGGCCTGAGCCAGGGGGTCAGACACTGGGCCTGAGCCAGGGGGCCAGACACTGGGCCTGAGCCAGAGGGTCAGACACTGGGCCTGAGCCAGGGGGTCAGACACTGGGCCTGAGCCAGAGGGTCAGACACTGGGCCTGAGCCAGGGGGTCAGACACTGGGCCTGAGCCAGGGGGTCAGACACTGGGCCTGAGCCCGGGGGTCAGACACTGGGCCTGAGCCCGGGGGTCAGACACTGGGCCTGAGCCAGGGGGTCAGACACTGGGCCTGAGCCAGGGGGTCAGACACTGGGCCTGAGCCAGGGGGTCAGACACTGGGCCTGAGCCATGGGGGTCAGAATGTTTGAGGTCTAATTGCTGTTCCAAAAAAGCGGCTGGGAAGGTAAGTTTTTAAAAATTCCCTGAAAACTTCCTGCCCCCAGCAGCCCTCCACTGACTTAATAATCCTGTTTGTTCTAAACAATGTGGGGGGGAGGTGGGGGGGGAGGGGGGCGGGGGGGGGGGGGGCGTGGGGGTGGTGGGGGGAGACGACATTGTTTATCTCCTCAGTTGAGGGGGTGGAATGGAGTTTAACAGCTGGTAAGGATTGTCTGTGAATTGAGTGTGTCAGTGGTTTTTCCATTGTGTTGGCAGCTTCATTAACCTTACCTCATAGTTGGCACTAATTCATTCTAATGGCTATTAATTCATCACCTTTCCTCAGCGACAGACTTACACAGTCTCCGAGATTCAGACGTTAACCACACTGGGCTGTCTGAGTGAGCATGGGAATTGTACCCAAATTATAAATCTACGTTATAAAGTATTGAACAGAATTTACAGCACAGGAACAGGCGAGTGTTTAAGTTCCACACGAACCTTTATCCACACCTCTTCATCTCACTCTATCAGCCTGACCTTCACGTGTTTAGCCAGCTCTCCCTTTAATGCATCTATACCGTGGACCTCAACACCTCCCTGAGGTAATTAGTTCCACATTCTCACCACTCTCGGGGTAAAGACGTTTCCACTGAATCCCCTCTTGGATTTATTAGTGACTATTTTGTATTTATGGCCCCAAGTTTGGCTCTTCCAGATGTGGAAACACCTTCCCTATTTCTACGCTATTAATCCCATTAGTGTTAAATTCTCAAGGCAATTTTCAGGCCTTAAAACCTGGAGCCTTGAAACCTCTAAGCTCTGACTGAATTACCCTCGCTAAACCTCTCCACCTCTTTAAATCTCTTTCTTCTTTTAAGATGCTCCTTAAAATCGACCTCATGATTAAGCTTTAGGTCACCTGTCCCTAATATCTCCTAATACGTCTCACTGACAGGGTTGGTTGTTATCTTTCCCCCTGTGAAGTGATTTGGTCATTTTATTTAGTGAAGTACAAGTTGTTGTTGATATGGTGCATGCCGTTAGGTATAAGGAAGTTATTACATGACAAAAACTAGCATTAACATGGGAAATGGGCTGCACGGTGTGGTTAGCACTGGTACCACACAGTGCCAGGGACCTGGGTTCAATTTCTGGCTTGGGTCACTGTCTGTGCAGAGTCTACACGTTCTCCCCGTGTCTGCGTGGGTTTCCTCCGGGGGCTCCGGTTCCCTCCCACGGTCTGAAAGACGTGCTGGTTAGGTGTATTGGCCATGCTAAATCCTCCCTCAGTGTACCCGAACAGGTGCCGGAGTGCGGCGACCAAGGGATTTTCACAGTAACTTCATTGCAGTGTTAATGGAAGCCTACTTGTGACACTAATAAATAAATGTGGTAAACACTGGGGTAGATAGAGAGATGGGCAATAAATTGGATAAGCCAGTGACACCCAAATCCCAAGAAAGGATTTTTAATAAAGGGACGGTATTGGTTTAGAAGTTTCAGGGTGACTAGAGATGGGCAGTAAATGCGGCCTTCCCAAAAGGTTGCCACATCCTGAGGGGAAATCAATCATCTGAGAGGAATTAGAAGATAAAATCAGATCCAATGGACAGGCAGACCGAAATTCTGACTACCAAAAATGGTCAGTGTTGGTGCTAAATTAGCTTATTGAGCAGTTCGGAAAATTGGAAGGAGACCTCACTGAGTCTCCACCCAATCTGCACAACATGCAAACATCCAGCAAGGCCGAGGGGGAAGCCTCCATCTTAATGCTAATTTTTGTCATGTAATAGCTTCCTTACAACTAACGACATGCACCATATCAACAATAATTTGTACTTCACTCAGGAAAATGACCAAATCACTTCACAGGGAGAAATAACAACTGACCTTGACAATGAGCCATATGAGGAGATATTAGGGACTGGTGACCTAAAGCTTAGCTCAACTTGTCCATGCCGCCCAGTTTTTACCACAAAGCTAATCCCAATTGCCCGCATTTGGCCCATATCCCTCTATACCCATCTTACCCTGTAACTGTCTAAATGCTTTTTAAAGACAAAATTGTACCCGCCTCTATTACCACCTCTGGCAGCTTGTTCCAAATACTCACCACCCTCTGTGTGAAAAAATTGCCCCTCTGGACACTTTTGTATCTCTCCCCTCTCACCTTAAACCTATGCCCTCTAGTTTCAGACTCCCCTACCTTTGGGAAAAGATATTGACTATCTAGCTGATCTGTGCCTCTCATTATTTTATAGACCTCTATAAGGTCACCCCTCAGCCTTCCACGCTCCAGAGAAAAAAGTCCCAGTCTATCCAGCCTCTCCTTATCAGGATGTTGAAGATATGGCCTCCAATAGTGGAGCAGTTGAAATAGAAACATCGGAATTAGGAGCAGAAGTCGGCAAATTCAGGCCTTCGAGCCTGCTCCGCCATTAATCAGATCATGGCTGATCTCTTTATTAAACTAGAAAGAGTGTGGAAAAGATTTAGTAGGATGCTACTGGGATTTGATGGTTTGAATTATAAGGATAGGTTGGGTAGACTGGGACATTTTTCCCTGGAGCATAGGAGGCTTAGGGGTGATCTTATCATTTCCCCAAGGTAGGGAACTCTAAAACTAGAGGGCATAGGTTTAAGGTGAGAGAGGAGAGAAACAAAAGGGTCCAGAGGGGCAATTTTTTCACACAGCATTTAGACAGTTACATGGGTAAGATGGGTATAGAGGGATATGGGCCAAATGCGGGCAATTGGGACTAGCTTAGTGGTAAAACACTGGGCGGCCTGGACAAGTTGGGCTGAAGGGCCTGTTTCCTTGCTGTAAACCTCGATGACTCTATTGCCGGAATTTTACCACCTCACCTGCCTGAGGCTCGTAAGATGGAAAATGCAGTGAGCTTCGCCTGCCAGTAAAATTCCGACCTACGACTCTCTCTGGTCTCAAATCCACCTGTTCCCCATATCCCCTTATCCTCTTTTTTATTAGAAATATATCCATCTCCTGGAAGAAATACAAAAGGCCAAAGATCCTGGAAGGTTGTGGGGCTGGAGGAGTTAGGGTTCTTCTATTTTTACCCCCGGCAAGATAAAGTTATTCAGTCGTACTTACTGTCAGTTTAAATATTCAGCTAAAGAAGATTTTCATTCATCATAAGAGCTTAATGGACTTGATCTTAAGATAAAATGTCCTCTCTCCCAAGAGTAGTCAGATGTCTCAAGACAAAATCTACACAGCACAGGTATATTATAGCAAAAAATATCTCTCCCAAAACTTAGTATTCACTATTATAGAATCCAGGAAGAGTTGGGCTTCTTGAGATTTACCGAGTGAGTTTACAACTTTTAAAAATGGTTACTTACATGGAAACTACAAAAGGTCGTGAATGTAGCCCAATCCATCACGCAAACCAGCCTCCCATCCATCTGTCTACACTTCCCGCTGCCTTGGAAAAGCAGCCAGCATAATTAAGGACCCCACGCGCCCCGGACATTCCCTTTTCCACCCTCTTCCGTCGGGAAAAAGATACAAAAGTCTGAGGTCACGTACCAACCCACTCAAGAACAGCTTCTTCCCTGCTGCCATCAGAATTTTGAATGGACCCACCTCGCATTAAGTTGATCTTTCTCCGCACCCTAGCTATGACTGTAACACTACATTCTGCACTCTCTCCTTTCCTTCTCTATGAACGGTATGCTTTGTCTGTATAGCGGCACGGTAGCATAGTGGTTAGCACTGCTGCTTCACAGCTCCAGGGACCTGGGTTTGATTCCCAGCTTGGGTCACTGTCTGTGTGGAGTTTGCACATTCTCCTCGTGTCTGCGTGGGTTTCCTCCGGGTGCTCCGGTTTCCTCCCACAGTCCAAAGATGTGCGGGTTAGGTTGATTGGCCATGCTAAAAATTGCCCTTAGTGTCTTGAGATGTGTAGGTCAGAGGGATTAGTGGGTGGATATGGGGGTAGGGCCTGGGTGGGATTGTGGTGGGTGCAGACTCGATGGGCCGAATGGCCTCTTTCTGTACTGTAGGGTTTCTATGATTTCTAGCGCGTAAGAAACAATACTTTTCCTGCAAACTAATACATGTGGCAATAATAAATCAAATCAAATCAAAAGCTTAATAATACTTTAGGATTGTATTGTAAGAATGCTTTGAATATTACAGAGTGAATGCAAGATAAACTTATTCATCTTTATATAAGGTATGCATTTACTTAAAAGTAAACAAGAACTTCAAATCCACTTAGAAGATAAAAGTAGGATATTTAAACAAATAAGAACCAGCTTTTTATACTCGCACTCAAAAATATAAAGTGTAGATTTCTGTTGTCTGTGGGTGGAATTTTACGGTTCTATCAATGGCAATTAATTTTGGAATGGCTCACTGCATTTTATGCACCTCCCCTGCCCCCCCTCCCCCACCACAAGGGGGCTGTGAAATTCTGTCCCTTGTCTCAGCTTGAGGGGGAAAGATGTCAGATCTTGACTCTCCTACAACTCTGAAGGTCTGACTGCCTTGCAGATCTCATAGGTCTATCTTGTTCACCTAAATTACTCATTTAAAGAAAATATCTGACTTTGGGTAACTATTGTCTGTTTTACGGTTAGACCTCTACGTCTGAAAAATGATCGGGAAGCAGAAAAATGGAAAAAGAAGATGTCTTTTTCTGAAACATGGCTGCAACATCATCAGCTTTAGCGTGGTCCCCTCTGTCCATATGTGTTAAATTAATGCTTTCTGCTTTGTTGCAAAGCAGCTTTAGCTAATCATTTTTAACCCTTTCATAGACTGAGTCAAATCCTTAACGCAGAAAGTTACGGTGGGATCAGAATCTGAGCAGCTGCCACATTCCTTCTGAAGAGAGTTCCATGAAACCATTGTTGTAAAAACCCATCTGGTTCACTAATGTCCTTTAGCGAAGGATATCTGCCGTCCTTACCTGGTCCAAATCTTCCTTTTGCTATAACACTGAATCTGGGAAATTCCCCAAGGGATTTATAACCTAACTCTGGAATTTCCTCACTCTCCATTATCTCAACCCCCTTCCTCAGCACATCGTGCAGTGCGTTGGTTACCAGTGGGCCTAACCCGCAGTGCCAAAAGCTCGACTTTCTAACAATTTAGGTAAATACAACAAAGAACAATTTGCCCCTGGATGGAGCACCAACAGGAAATTTGCACGCAGTTGCTGTTTGTTCCCCATTTAAAGGAGACACCTCCTCTTCCTGTACTGTCATGTTTCTATGGTAACTGGATACTTCCCCAAAAATAAATCTGGCAGGTGCTTGAGGTGCTTTCATTAAAGGATTGCCAATTGGAAAATTTCTCAGGTTACAAGGGCTTTACAGCCTGGCCATTAATTACAAATGCACAAATTAGTGGCAGGAGGAGGCCATTCGGCCCCTTAAACCTGCTCCACCGTTTGATAAGATCATGGCTGATCTACTGTGGCCTCAACTCCACAGAGGGAGGCGATGGCCCAGTGGTATTATTGTTAGACTATTAAATACAGAAACTCAGCTAATGTTCTGGGGACTTGGGTTCAATTCCCGCCATGGAAGATGGTGAAATTTGAATTCAATTAATTTTTAAAAATCTGGAATTAAGAATCTATTCATGATCATGAAACCATTGTCGATTGTCAGAAAAACCCATCTGGTTCACTCATGCTCTTTAGAGAAGGAAATCTGCCGTCCTTACCTGACCTGGCCCACATGTGACTCCAGAGCCACAGCAATGTGGTTGACTCTCAACTGCCTTCAGGCAACTAGGGATGGACAATAAATGCTGGCCCAGCCAGTGATGCCCATTTCCCTCGAAGGAATTATAAAAAAAAGAATTCTGCCGACCCCTGATAACCTTTGACTCCTTTAGTTAATCAGAAATATGACCCATTGGCTCAATGCCAATGTTTCTCCTCCACACAAACATCCTCCCTCCCCTTTTCTTCTTGCTCTATCCTTCCCTTCCTTTCCACATCGTAGGCTTGTCTCGGATTCCACTCCAACGCATCTTGGCTACTCACCTCGCCCGCTTCTGAAGCAGTCTCAGGATAACTCACACAGCAGATATGTGGGGCTTAATTATCAGACACTATCCCTGACCCCACCAGGGGTCAGGAGTAGAGGCTGGGGGACAGGGTGCCTGAATGTACCAGCACTGGCTAGTTGGTGTCTATATTGGGACCTGCTGGCCAATTTGGAGGGGTGTTCGGAGGCCAGGAAGGTGAGTAGGCAATCAGGCTCATTAGGAACCTTGTTCAACTAAGGTTAGCAAACCAACTGTGATTTTCCAGTTTCCTGATATGACAGGGGGCAGATCAATGACTGGAGGTGGACACTCAGGGATAGGCTGTGGTGTAAGTACTCCAGGCAGGCCTAAAGGTCTTCCCTATCTGTCTGGCTGGAAGTGCAACTAAAGACCAACCCATAGAGGGGAATTCCCCCCCTATCACCCCACCACCTCACCTCACCTCAAACCCCACAGTGGTGGCCTTGCTGCTTTTTAGAAAAGTTTTTAAAATGTGGCTCAGAGGGCAGCTTCTTGTTGAGACGCCCTCTCAGTTACTGACCTTCTACTGCACCTGAGCACCCCTCTCAAACTGGAAGGCCTCTAATTGGTTATCCAGCTTCAAGAATCCCACATACTGCCCTTAATTGGATAAGGAATCTGTCTGCATGCCAACTAAGGCCTCACCCGCATGAAAAATCCTAACTTTAATGTGAGACTGGAGAATTCCAGCCTAGGTCAGGTGACCAAAAGCTTGGTCAAAGAGTTTTCAGGAGTATCTTAGGGGATGGTGAGGTAGAGGGACGGCGAGGCACAGATGGGGAATTCCAGAGAGTAGGGCCTAGGCAGCTGGAGGCTATCAGTGGTACACAGAGAGATTAAAATCGAGCAATGCACAAGAGGCTGGAGTTAGAGAAGAGCCGATATCCTGGAGAACTGTGAGGCTGTGTAATGACTTTAATCAGGCAATTGAGGTGGGCCTGTTAGAATATGAACTCCCTGATTAAGGGCCCCCCGAAGTTAATTTGATTTTGTTTATTTGGTTGGACAACAAACGATGTCCCTGATTAAGGGCCAAATTTTATCTTCATAGTTTGTAATTGAGATGGCATTTTTTTTCTTGAATAGTGTAATGTATTTTTCCATTTGTAATTGTTCTGTAATAAAAAGAGAAGGGCCAAATTGATGGGCCAATCAGGGAGTCCCTTGCTTTGTACCTAACCAGGCGTGTCAGTTCCTCTGGGACTCCGAGTGTAGACCGCTGACTGAAAGCACTCTGTATGCTGCTGTCAGACTTGTAAATAAAGGGATTTTGGTGAAGGAGCTTCTGCCTCCGAGGGCTTTTACAGGCTGAAGGGGCAGATATTACAGAAGCAAGGTAGGGGGTGAGGTGATGTGAAAGCAAGGATGAAAATGTTTCAAACAGGAGTCAGCAGGCTCAGGGGTTGGTGGATGGACAGAACTTGGTGCAGGTGAGGAGATGGGGAGCTCAAGGCCTTTTCAGAATCCAAACAAAGCCACCTTTTAGCACAATCGCAGCGCACGCAGGGGCCAGGGTACACAGAATTGGAACTATTCAGTGTCAAACTTATTCTTTTAACTTGGCAGGCAGATAAATAGATGGCAGAGTTCAGCGAGAGACCATCAAACAATTTGTCCTCCAAAGCAAACTTAATCGGGCAGCAGAAATCCAAGTGGAAATCCTGTCAGCTCCTGCAATGATTGTGTTCAGATTAAGAGGTCGTCTGTCGCCAGACATAACAAAGGTGTTTTCTTTTCCCTCTTCTCAGAATGTTTGATCTCGCTGCTTTGTGCTACATCAACCCCTCGCTCGTAGTCTCATTGCAAACTCATGCTGGGAAAGACATTGGCAGCCCCGGCCAACAGATTGTTAGCTCGAAGATCCAGAGTGATTCTGGTTTCAATTTACCAACCCCGCAATGACCTTAACCAATGATATTGATGTGGACACTAATACTCCAATGCATTTTTGTTTTAAATATTATAGACAGTCTAGTTTCGTCTTAATAACGCAGAGACTTGTATTAATGCCATTTGAAGTCATAACATGAAGATTAACCAAGCTTGCTCTGGCAATGAAAATATATTTACTGTTCTCTCTCCCACTTTGATATAAAGTTTCACAGCAGAGATACTGGCCATTCAGCCCAGTTGGTCTCTGCTGGGTTTTATGCTCCACACTGTTCCCCTTCTGTCTTACTTCATCTCATCCTATCTACAGAGTCTGATCGTTTCTCCCTCCTCCAGTGTTTATCCAGTTTTCCCTTAAAGGCATCCGTGCTATTTGCCTCAACCACTCCCTATGGTAGCGAGTTCCACACTCTCACCACTCTCTGGCCATAGATATTTTGCCTGAATTCCCTGTTGGATTTATTAGTGACTTTTTGATTTGATTTGATTTATTATTGTCACATGTATTAACATACAGTGAAAAGTATTGTTTCTTGCGCACTATACAGACAAAGCATACCGTTCATAGAGAGTGCAGAGTGTAGTGTTACAGTCATAGCTAGAGTGTAGAGAAAGATCAACTCAATGAGAGGTAGGTCCATTCAAGAGTCTGATGGCAGCAGGGAAGAAGCTGTTCTTGAGTCGGTTGGTACGTGATCTCAGACTTTTGTATCTTTTTCCCGATGGAAGAAGGCGGAAGAGAGAATGTCCGGGGTGCGTGGGGTCCTTAATTATGCTGGCTGCTTTTCCAAGGCAGCAGGAAATGTAGACGGAGTCAATGGATGAGAGGCTGGTTTGCGTGATGGATTGGGCTACATTCATGACCCTTTGTAGTTTCTTGCGGTCTTGGACAGAGCAGGAGCCATACCAAGCTGTGGTACAACCAGAAAGAATGCTTTCTATGGTGCATCTGTAAAAGTTGGTGAGAGTCATCGCTGAAATGCCAAATTTCCTTAGTCTTCTGAGAAAGTAGAGGCATAGAGGAAAGAAGAGTATCTTATATTCACAGCCAATGGTTGTGGTCTCCCCTACGAGTGGAAGAATTGGGGTAGATTTAATTCTCCCCCCCCTCGGCAGGTTTGAAGATGAGGGCATGTTAAATCCAGTGGCATCCTGCCCTCTCACTCTTGCCACCACCACGTCCGGGGCTGCGTATCGGGCAGCCTGCTTTCCAGTGGGCCAACTGAGGCCCTCACTAAGGGCTTCATCTCGCCACCACCAACATTTGGCCAGCAGCAGAAAAGGCTTACACTGAGTGGTGAGCCTGGCAGGTTTCCCTGGGTGGGCAGGGAGGAGATGTCCCTCCTTAATTGTCCCCCTCAGCCTATCAGAGGGTCCCCCAAAGAGTAACTCCCTCCCAACCCATCAGTTTCCCTCCCTCATGTCTCTCAAATCCCAGCCCCCACTTCCTCGCCAACCCCCTAAGCAGTAACAAAATTCCAATCTCTCTTAGCTCTTCATCACCCGAGTGCAGTACTGGCAATGACCACCACTCCCATTGGCGCTACCAGTAGACCGAGAGATGCCAGCCTCTGGGGATCCGGGTTCAAATCCCACCACGGCAGATGGTGGAATTTGAATTCAATGAATGATATCTGGAATTAAGAATCGGCCGATGACCATGAAACCATTGTCGATTGTCGTAAAAATACATCTGGTACACTAATGTCCTTTAGGGAAGGAAATCTGCCATCCTTACCCGGCCTGGCCTACAAGTGACTCCAGAGCCACAGCGATGTGGTTGACTCTCAACTGCCCTCGGGCAACTAAGGATGGGCAATAAATACTGGCCCGGCCAGTGACGCCCATGTCCCACGAATGAATAAAAGAAACAAAAGCGAATAAAACAGCTTTGTGAGGTGGGACGTACTGTCCCTGAGGAGCAGTTCCTCGCCTGGGTGGGCTTCCCCCCTGCCCTGCTAACATTTTAGTCAGGGAGGCAGATTCATGGCACCCTGTGTAATTCAACCCATCTTCTCCATGTCTGCCCTATTAAACCCCTGCATAGTTTTTAAGACCTCTATCAGGTCACCCCTCACATTTCCCTTTTCTAGATTTATTCTATTTTTTCAAAACATCAATTTGATATGTCCTCCCTACCTTTATGTCTCTCTGTACAGTGATCTCCAGCCTCTAGCGCTAACAGCCAATTTCAGGCAATCAGTTGAGTTCATAATGTGTTTCATTTATACCTGCTCAAGGCGACATACATTCACACACAGGGCCACATCCTCTGCAAACAAAAGGAACATGTCCAAGCCTTGAGTCTCCTTTGAATTGCCCAGGAGCTTAGGGAGACAAGAGTTCTTTGTTGCTTTCTCCATGGCAACGCCTCACCCAATCAGAGCCAACTTCCCAACCAATCAGCACCCTCTTCTCCTGTTGACAGCATGGTGACACAGTGATTAGCACTGCTGCCTCACAGCGCCAGGGATCCGGGTTCGATTCCCGGCTTGGGTCACTGTCTGCGCAGAGTCTGCACGTTCTCCCTGTGTCTGCATGAGTTTCCTCCGGGTGCTCCGGTTTCCTTCCACAGTCGGAAAGACATGCCGGTTAGGTGGATTGGCCATGCTAAATTTTCCCTCAGTGTATCCAAACAGGTGCCAGAGTGTGGCGATTAGGGGATTTTCACAGTAACTTCATTGCAGTGTTAATGTAAGCCTACTTGTGATGCTAATAAATAAATAAATGTGGGAAACACTGGGGTAGACAGAGAGATGGGCAATAAATTGGATAAGCCAGTGACACCCAAATCCCAAGAATGGATTTGTGAGCCTACTTGTGACACTAATAAATAAACTTTAAATTGTGATAGTTTGAAATTTGGCATTCTTGTGTTTTTCCCGATGGGTGCAAGATGAAAATCTTTGTCAACACGTCTCGCTTTTCAGCAGTACTCAAGTTCTGAGTGACTGAGTGACTGTTCCCTTTACTAAATCTCCTCTTTAAGTTATTGGCTGTAAAAACATTGGGTTAGGTTAGGCAAATGTCAGCCAGAGTATTCGTGGGATAGACACAACCATGAGGTAAAGAGAAAGTAACTTTACTGCAAACATATCCATGGAACGGAATCAGAGGGATGGAGCGACGTGTAGCTGTGTTCCCCACCTCTCAACATTCCCAGCTGGCTAACAGATGCAGCAAAGTGACTGTTGAACGGGGGGCATGGTTAAAGAGAAAAGAAGCTTTTAACAAAAGCCCAGACTGTAAGAACAGTTATACCCGTCCAAGCAGAATCCATTCTTTGAACACAAGGCTGAAGCCAGATTTCTTCTGATTAGTTGTAGCTGGAATTCATATCCACAGGGGAGGCGATGGCCCAGTGGTATTCTCGTTAGATTATTAATCCAGAAACTCAGCTGATGTCCTGCGGACCCGGGTTCAAATCCCGCCACGGCTGATGGTGGAGTTTAAATTCAATTTCTAAAAATCTGGATTTAAGAATCTACTGATGACCATGAAACCATTGTTGGTTGTTGGAAAAACAGATTAGGGAAGGAAATCTGTCGTCCTTACCCGGTTTGGCCTGTACGTGACTCCAGAGCCACAGCAATGTGGTTGACTCCTAATTGCCCTTGGGCAGCCAGCGACGCCTATGTCCCACAAATTAATTTTTTAAAAGTTCCGTCTCCTCCCAGGCTACCATGGGCCATGTGGGTGGGATCTTGCTGACTCCAGTGCCGTGTGTCAGGTGTGGCTGACCATATTAAGAAACATTTCATCGCTCGGTATGTCAACCAATGCTTCCTAGCAACTTGGCTTTTGGCCAAGCGGAAACTGCCAGCCTTCTCGATCAATCTCCAGTCTGTGCACGTGCAAACCCCTTCTGAAATTTTAGTCTGTCAAAAGGCCATTCGGTGGAAGATACTGGAAGTCTGAAAATTCAACCCGACCCACGTTTAATCTGTCTTCCTTTTAAATATTTTTAACTGTGGCATTTAGCCTAACATTTCGTAGACAAACAGAGGTGGGTAAATGATCTGTGATCGGTAAAGTTTTTACTGATAACTATCATGCACTACAATGAGGGGGAAACCCCAGCTTTATGTGTCTTGGTCAAGCATTCATCAGTGAGGCAAGTCGTGTGAAAGGCTGGCGACAGGTCAGAGACACTCGTATTTAGTAAATTCCTGTTGGAGATCTCCCTTGAATTTGTCAGTATGGATATACATGTTTTTACAACTTTAATCTCGTGCCCTCAAAATACTCCATCAACTTTCAAAATACCATCCACTACATGCCCTTTCATTTCACCCAAATGTCTCAAATTACTCAAAAGTTTCCCTGTCTGTATCGAGCGATCAATCTGAAATGTGTTAAAATTCTTGCTCACCTAAACTTGCTGATTTTAACCTTAACCCTAGACTTTGCTTCCAGGCAGAGAGCTGTACCCTGATTCCTGTTTAATGGTTGCTTGCAACAAACATGTTTAAGGATTTGTTGAGATGTTGCGAATGTGACACGCATTCTTCTCTCTGCAGGACCTCAATAAAGTTGCTGCATATTTATAGTGTCCGATTCCCACCACACCTGTCCACCCAGAGCTAGGGCCCCTCACACACACATACATGCACATGCATAGATCTCAAGGGTTCAGGGTGAAGTCTACACAGCTCACACACACAGACACACAGACACAGAGACTCATGGACACTCACATTGTGCAGTCTAGCACAACTCTCAGACACACACAGATCTTGAAGGATCAGGGTGCAGTGTGACAAATCTCTCTCTCTCTTTCAAACACACACACACACACACACACACACAGATACAAACACAGACATATATATGCTCACACACATGGAGTGCAGTTGAGCACAATTCTCAAACCCAACACACACACACGGTGCAGTTGAATACAGCCCTCACACACACACGCACACACATACACATGGTCGGGCTGAAGTCTAACACGGCTCACGCACATACACAGAATTGGGGAGTAATCTAACACAACTCATAGACACACACACAGGAATAGCTCAGGATGTAACTCTCCTTACACAACACACGTACACACACACACGCACACTTATACACACACACTCACTGCATCTTACGTTGATGGACAAAAGTCTAACTTTCCTCTTCTTCTTCTTGGTTTTGGATTCACTCTGTCCGATCTCCAATGGAACCTGCTACTTCCCCATAGAATGGAGGTAAGAGTACGGAATTATTCTGAAAGATTCCTGGGCCGCTGCACCAGTTGTCAAAGCAGCAGTTGTTTCTGTCCAGCATAAAACAAAAACGCCAAATGCCACATTTGACAAAAGATAAAAATGTAAATGTTTGTGATGCTTTTTATTGGAATGAAGTGAACAGACCACTCAGAGAGAGGGAGTTTCACCTCTCCGGGCGGGGCATGGAAAGTGTGGAGATTTTGTTATCTGTGGCTCTCTCTGTCCTGGCCTATCACAGTAAGAAGTTTAACAACACCAGGTTAAAGTCCAACAGGTTTATTTGGTAGCAAAAGCCACACAAGCTTTCGGAGCTCCGAAAGCTTGTGTGGCTTTTGCTACCAAATAAACCTGTTGGACTTTAACCTGGTGTTGTTAAACTTCTTACTGTGTTTACCCCAGTCCAACGCCGGCATCTCCACATCATGACTACCACTGGCCTATCACATCAGAGGGTTCACATTTTCTGTTGGTCTCAAGGGGCTGGCTTTTCAGGGATTGGCCGCAGTGTGGTAGATAGTAAGTGGAGTTAAATCAGGGAGTTGCTTTGGGTCAGATGCTTTTTGCATTGTTATTCTCACTCTTTGTCCATTTTTGGAATGAAGGTTACTTCCTGGACAGGATGTTGCAGGCACAACATCAGCTTGTAACAACCAGCATGAATTCCTCACCTCTCATTGCGAGGCTCCAATGTTACGAGCACATTGGCGATTGTGTGCCAAGATTTTCTTCTCAATGCTGCACAGGAACAGGCCCTTCGGCCCTCCAACCCTGCGCCGATCATGATGCCTGCCTAAACTAAAACCGTATGCACTTATGGAGTCCGTATCCTTCCATTCCCATCCTATTCATGGATTCGTCCAGTTGCCCTTAAATGTCGCTATCGTACCTGCTCCCACCACCTCCCCGGGCAGCGCCTTCCAGACATTCACCACCCTCTGTGTAAAAAAACTTGCCTTGCACATCTCCTCTAAACTTATCCACAAGCACCTTAAACTTATGTCCCCTAGTACTTGACTTTTCTACCCTAGGAAAGAGCATCTGACTATCCACTCTGTCCATGCCACTCATAATCTTGTAAACCTCTATCAGGTCACCCCTCAACCTCTGTCGTTCCAGTGAGAACAAACCACGTTTCTCCAACCTCTCCTCATAGCTAATGCCCTCCAGACCAGGCAACATCCTGGTCAACCTCTTCTGTACCCTCTCCAAAGCATCCACATCCTTCCAGTAGAGTTGCAACCAGAATTGTACACAGTATTCCAAATGAGGCCGAACTAAGGTTCTGTACAGCTGCAGCATGACCTGCTAATTTTTATACTTAATGCCCCGACCAATGAAGGCAAGCGTGGTGTTGCCTCTTGATTACCTTCTCCACCTGCGTTGCCACTTTCAGTGATCAGTGGATAAGTATGCCCAGATCTCTCTGCATGCCAACTGCATTGTTAACTGTACAGTGGTAAACTTCAACATGGTGTAGAAAGATGATGTGTGTTAACTCACCATTCAGTGATGTGCGGGGGCAGGGTGGGGGGGGAGGGTTTACTTTTAAAACTGTTTTTACCCCTTCAGAGAGCCAGTATAGAGATGACGGGCTCAATGGCCTTCTTCTGTGCTTTAATCATTCTGTGATTCTGTAAATGGCATGTTTGCTTGAGGTCCCTTCATGGCCTCACCTCTCCATATCTCGAACCTTCTTCTAACCCCCTGAATTCTCTGCTCTCCTCCCCTTTAGCTACCTGTCCCAATCTGAAATTCCCTCCTGAAATCTCCCCCCTCTCCTCTCCCTCCTCCCTTTGAAGGTGACCCTTAAAACCTCCGTGTCTGGCCAAGACCTGGGCCGCCTGCTCTAATACTTCCCCATGCGACTCAGGTCAAACTTTGCTCCGTAACATTCCGGCAAAGCGCTTTGGGATGTTCTACTCTGCAAATGTAGATGCAAGCTCTTGTTGTTCTCGTTGGGAATCAGACAGATTTTAACAGAATGAAAACGGGTCAGGGTTCCATAAAGGATAAACGGTGCATTCCTCCAAATTACAAACCCACCCCTCTGCCAGTTTCCCATCCCCCCCACCAGCCTCCCCACTCCCATTACCTTCATCTTGCCCCCCCTCCCCCTACCCCCAACTGCTGAGCCCAGATAGTAAAAACAGAAACCTAAACTCCATCTGGAGCGGAGGAGGCTGAGGGGAGACTTAATAGAGGTTTATAAAATGATGAAGGGGATTGATAGAGTGAACGTTCAAAGACTATTTCCTCGGGTGGATGGAGCTATTACAAGGGGGCATAACTATCGGGTTCGTGGTGGGAGATATAGGAAGGATATCAGAGGTAGGTTCTTTACGCAGAGAGTGGTTGGGGTGTGGAATGGACTGCCTGCAGTGATAGTGGAGTCAGACACTTTAGGAACATTTAACCGGTTATTGGATAGGCACATGGAGCACACCAGGGTGATAGGGAGTGGGATAGCTTGATCTTGGTTTCAGATAAAGCTCGGCACAACATCGTGGGCCGAAGGGCCTGTTCTGTGCTGTACTGTTCTATGTTCAAAGTATCTCGCCGTTTATGAATCTCACGTAATAATTGAACATAAGCGAAAATCACTATCCATATTGTGTATTCACTGGGTTGTTCTACATTTATATAGCACAGACCGATGAAGAGATAGTGGTTTATTTTTACAAGAGTTTTAAAATATCTCTGCAATCACAAAGGACGAGATTCTCCGGCCGCCCAGCCGTGGGTTTCCCGCTGGCGGGAGGTGGTGCGTGGTTTGCTCACGGCGGGATTCTCCGGTCCCGCTGCTGTCAATGGGAATACCCACTGACGTCACCCCACATTGGCGGGAAACCGGTGAGCAGTGGTGCGCTACCGGCGGGACAGGAGAATCCTGCTGGCATGAACAGCTGAAAAATTCCAGCCAAAATGTCCGCATTCACAGCCCAGCTTCTTGTAGCTTCTGTGTCTGTTTACTTTGCTCTGAGTCCACACCCAGGTTGAACTAATCAAGCACAGCGAGCCTTTTATTGAGTTGCTAACAATTTCTTCTTAATTACAAATGCTCAAACTTACATCAAGACAAGCCAAGCAACAACTTTCAAAGACTTTGTTCAGGGATGGAATAAGGCGAAAGCGCTTGTGTATATATGTGTGAAAGAGGATGTGTACCGATAACACACTTGTCGATAATTTGGTTTTGTGTTTGATAAATTCAGAAAGGGTACTGAGCTGAGAGAGAGACAAAGGGCAGAATTTTCTGGTCGTTCGCACCGGCGGGATTTTCTGGTCCCTCTGCAGTGAGTGGAGATTTGGCTGAGCGCCAAATACTCTGTCCTCACTTGCAGCAGCGGGGTGTGAACGGACGGTAAGATTGCACCCAAAGAGAGAAAGAGACAGAGAGAGGCAGAGAGAGAAACAGAGAGAGAACAAGAGACAGAGAGTGAGTCAGAGAGAAAAAGAGAGAGCACAAAGACAGACAGAGAGAGACAGAGAAAGAGAGATAGCGAGCACAAAGGGAGAGAGAGAGAGAGAGAAAGAGAGAGACAGAGACATTTTAGAGAGCACAAAGAGAGTGAAAGTGACAGAGACACAGAGAGAGACAGAGTGACAGAGAGAGAGAGAGCACAAAGAGAGCTAAAGAGAGAGAGAGAGAGAGAGACAGAGAAAAACAGAGAGAGAGACAGAGAGACAGACAGAGAGAGAGAGAGAGAGACAAGCAGAGACAGGGAGAGAGAGCCAGACAGACAGACAGATACAGAGAGAGAAACAGAGAGAGACAGGGAGAGAGAGAGAGACAAGCAGAGACAGAGAGATGCAGGGTGACACAGAGAAAAGGAAAGAGAGAGAGTGACAGAGAGAGAAAAAGAAACAGAGATAGAGAGCACATGTGAGAGAGTTGGGGTTGGGGGAGACAGTGAAAGAGAGAGACTTTCCTGAACATTTGTACTCATCACTTCAGCAGGTTTTGTTTCTGATTTCAGATTGTACAAAGGTGACTTGGGCTATTGCAGTACCTATCGTGGAGAGACGTGTAAAGATGTCCTGGGGAAGGGCAGACTTGTTTTCTTCAATGCTTCTTATGCTGATGCGGAGGGGACACAGGAGATGATGTCCAGGAGTGCGTGGACGGAGCTGGATGGTGTGAGCTTATTGTGCAAACCAGCTGCGGAGTCATTACTCTGTCATTCTATTTACCAGGACTGCAACCCATCCGGGGTGGGACCTGCCCCGAAGCCTGTGTGCCGGTAGGTCCGTCACCGGGATGCTGCGGAAAATCACAGGGCAACAGGGAAAGAGCTGGTGAGTGCCACTAATTGGATAACTCTTTCAAAGAGCCAGCCCGGACGGATGGGGCCAAATGGCCTCCTTCTGGGCATAACCATTCTCTGATCTTAAGTTACTCTTGTCAGTATGAGATGAATATAACAGGCATTTCACTACAGCTCTCCAAGGCAGCTGTTTATCGATTCATTTTAATATGCCCGCTAAAATTAACAGTGCAATCTTGGCAGTCTTGAGGTTAAGTATTAGTCTGTTACATTTTCCAGCTTTTACTAGTTTGCAAATTCTTATTTAAAAGGAGAAATCTGGAGCAGCACGGTGACACAGTGGTTAGCACTACTGCCTCACAGCGCCAGGGACCTAGGTTCGATTCCCAGCTTGCATCACTGTCTGTGTGGAGTTTGCACGTTCTCCCCATGTCTGCGTGCGTTTCCTCCGGGTGCTCCTGTTTCCTCCCATACTCCAAAGATGTGCGCGTTAGGTGGATTGCCCATGTGAAATTAACCCTAGTTTCGGGGGGGATTACCAGGGTAAATGTGTGGGGTTATGGGGATAGGGGGATTGCTGTCGGTGCAGGCTCAATGGGTCGAATTGCCTCCTTCTGTACTGCAGTGATTCTATGATTCTATGAAATTGCATTTAAATAGCACCTCTCATGATCTCAGGACATCCCAAAGTACTTTACAGCCAATAAAGTATTGGCAAATGTCATTGTCATGTCGAAAATGTGGTTGTTGATTTGCACACAGCAAGCTCCCGGAAATAGCAGCAAAATACACGGCCAGATCATTTACTCTGGAGATCTTTGTTGAGGGAGAACTGTTTCACCCCAAAAAAGTGGACAGTCCTTCCATTGAAAGGATGTTTGCTTCCATTTGAGAGGTTAAAGTTCCAACATCTCATCTGAGAAGTGGATCTGAGTACCACAGGTAATCTTTAATTCCAATCTGCAATCCTACTTCCCTCCCAGTATGGTTATGTTGCCATTTGAGCTGTGGATTGTCATGGCTAAAAATAGGATGGTTCAGATGGCAATTGGCATTGGCATTGTGCATAGCGCAACTCCCGTTTCCTTACACCAATGAGGCCTTTTGACCTGTGGATGTGTGAGGACTTTGAGAGATCAGGCTACCTGTGAGCAATGTGGTTGACTCTCAACTGCCCTCTGAAATGGCTGAGCAAGCCACTCAGTTCAAGGGCAATTAGAGATGGGCAATAAATGCTGGGCAGCCGGCGATGCTCATGTCCCACAAATGAATAAAAAAAGCAAAATGTTTCTTGTAACAATCAAAGGGCAGAATTTTACCGGCACGTCTGCCCAAGGTTCGTACGATCCCGCTCGAGGCCAACGGAAAAAGCCGTTCTCCGAGCCTCGCCCGCCTCCGGAATCGGGGCGGATGTGCCGGTAAAATTCCGGCCGAAGTATCATCATAGAATCCTACAGTGCAGAAGGAGGCCATGCAGCCTATCGAGTCTGCACCCCGAGCATCCCGCCTAGGCCCTAACCCCGTCACCCCATGTATTTACCCTAGCCAGTCCCCCTGACACTAAGGGGCAATTTAGCATGGCCAATCCACCTAACCCGCACATCTTTGGACTGTGGGAGGAAACCGGAGCACCCGGAGGAAAACCACGCAGACACGGGGAGAATGTGCAAACTCCACACAGACAGTGACCTAAGCTGGGAATCGAACCCGGGTCCCTGGCACTGTGAGGCAGCGGTGCTAACCACCGTGCCACCGTGCCGCCAATACTTAACTTCATGACTGCCAAGATTGAATTGTTAATTTTAGCGGGCATATTAAAATGAATGGATAAACAGCTGCCTTGGAGAGCTGTAGTGAAATGCCTGTTATATTCATCTAATGCTGACAAGAGTAACTTGAGACCACAGAATGGTTATGCCCAGAAGGAGGCCATTTGGCCCCATCCGTCTGGGCTGGCTCTTTGAAAGAGTTATCCAATTAGCGGCATTCGCCAGCTCTTTCCCTGCTGCTGTGTGATTTTCTACAGAAAGTAGTCCCACTTTGCTTTGGGGATGGGGGAAGTTGTGAATTTTGTGTTCAGCATTGAAGAATAGGACATTTTCCCCCACTTTCTACATCCAGTTCCAGTCACTTCCAGGTCAGTCAAAGCATGAGGTGTAGAACAACTTTATTGAGGTATTGACTGGGGCTCAATGAGTAGCGTTGTGGACGCAAACCAAAGGTTTGAACACCGGTAGGCTGGCATGGCAAATGCGGCACCGGGGGAGTGCAGAGCTGGCAGAGATGCCACCTTTCAGATGAGACAATGAAGACCCTACCTGCCCTCTCAGGCAGACAGACAATCACATGACTCAACTTGAGGAAGAGCGGCTTTCTTCGCAGTGTCCGAGTTACTGTCGGGACGCGATCTGACCGGTCGTTCACGCCACGCTCCCGCTGCAGCGAGCTCGGAGAATTTGGTGTCCAGCCAAATCTCCGTTCACTGCAGAGGGATGGGAAAATCCCGCCGGCACAAACAATGGTAAGATTCTTTCAACCAACGCCTAGAAATAGATGATCTGGGCCAAAATTCTCTCATCTTACCCACCGCGGGAATCATAGTGGGCGAGAAAGAAAATTTAGAATCATTGAGAATCATGGAAACAGGCCCTTCGGCCCAACTTGTCCATGCCACCTTTTTTTTAAACCACTAAGCCAGACCCAATTGCCCGCATTTGGCCCATATCCCTCCATACCCATCTTATTTATGTAACTGTCCAAACGCTTTTTAAAGAGGAACGGTTGAGGACTCTGGGTCTGTACTCGTTGGAGTTTAGAAGGATGAGGGGGGATCTTATTGAAACTTACACGATACTGTGAGGCCTGGATAGAGTGAACGTGGAGAGGATGTTTCCACTAGTAGGAAAAACTAGAACCAGAGGGCACATCCTCAGACTAACGGGATGATCCTTTAAAACAGAGATGAGGAGGAATTCCTTCAGCCAGAGAGTGGTGAATCTGTGGAACTCTTTGCCGCAGAAGGCTGTGGAGGCCAGGTCATTGAGTGTCTTTAAGACAGAGATAGATAGGTTCTTGATTAATAAGAGGATCAGAGGTTATGGGGAAAAGGCAGGAGAATAGGGATGAGAAAAATATCAGCCATGATTGAATAGTGGAGCAGACTCGATGGGCCGAGTGGCCTAATTCTGCTCTTATGTCTTATGGTCTTATGGTCTAAAAGACAAAATTAGGCGGACCATTTAAAGGTGCGTTGAGTTCGGGAGGGAATTTCCAGTGGTGTGTGGATTTGTTGCTGTGTTTTCTGCATTGCAAAAATCAGTAAGCTTTAAGCGTGCTTCACTGTAACGCTCTCTGGGATTTCCTCGGGTTGTGAAAGGTTTGTTTTGCCACCAAATCTTCGAAGTGTACATCCTACAATAAGATTGCGTTGATTTTCCGCATCATTTATCTCTGAATAATATCACCAATTTATTATCGATTAATCCTAATTAGAAAATTTGTTTTTGCATCACACTCAGGTCAGGATTGAAATAGCCCAGTGTCCCATGTGGACTATGGTTCGTGCAGCCAATAAAGGAAGAAGGTCAGAGATGCATCCTATTAGCCTGGATCAGATCCAAGCCCTGGTCCCAGAGGAGGAAGCCACGTGCTTCAGCCCACTGTGCTACCCAGAGCTGTGCCCACATCTGTTTCCCATTAATTATCCTCCACCAGTGTAATCTCCTCTAAATTTACAGTGCGTAGTATATTAGACAGCAACCTCCTACAACTACAGAAAGGGATGTTCACCAATTTCTCTCAATAAATATGTAATTTATTTTAACTCAACGTTGGAATGCAGGACTTAGGAGTAAGCCATTTGGCCCTTCGAGGCTGCGCTGCCATTCCATAATATCGTGACTGACCTGGTTGTGGCCTTGACTCTCACTGCTACTTTCCTGCCACCCCCCCACCCCCTCCCTCCATCCCCCCTCCCCCTCCCCCTCCCTCCACCCCCTCCCCCCCTCCCCCTCCTCCCCCCTCCCCCCCACACCCCCCTCCCCCCACCCCCCCACTCCATTATCTATCAAAAACCTGTCTAACTCATCCTCGAATAAATTAAATGAGCCAACCTCCACTGCTCTCTCCACACACTAACAACCCTCTGAGAGAAAACATTCTCCTCATCTCATAAATTCATAAGATATAGGAGCAGAATTAGACCATTCGGCCCATCGATCCGCTCCACCATTCGATTATGGCAGATTTTTTTATTGAATTCAAATTCCACCATCTGTCTAACTCCCCCTTAAATTTACTCACTGTCCCAGCAGCCACCGCATTTTGGGGCAGCGAATTCCACAGATTCACAACCCTTTGGGAGAAGTAGTTTCTCCGCCTTAAAGGAGAGGCCACTTATTCTTAAAGAGAGTCGCCTTGTTCTAGTCTCCCCACAAGAGGAAACATCTTCTGGGTACCCACCCTGTTAAACCCCCTCAGGATCTTACGTTTCAATAACATCACCTGTCATTCTTCTAAACTCCAATGGATGTAGGCACAACCTGTCTAACCTTTCCTCAGAAGATCAACACCTCATCCCAGGAATGACACACGTGAACCTTCTCTGCTTCGAACACATTTATATGCTTTTTCAAATAAGAAGACCAAAACTGTACATTTTATTCCAGATGTGGTCTCACCAAGACCCCGTACAGTTGCTGTAAAACATCCCTACTTTTATATTCCATTCCCCTTGTAATAAACACCAACATTCCATCTGCCTTCCTAATCACTTGCTGCACATGTAACATTTTGGGATTTATGTATCCATGACGATAGGTACGATAGAGGCGATGGCCTAGTGGTATTATCGCTGGACTATTAATCCAGAAACTCAGCTAATGTTCTGGGGACCCAGGTTCAAATCTCACCACGGCAGATGGTGGAATTTGAATTCAATAAAAAAATCTGGAATTAAGAACCTACTGATGACCATGAAACCATTGTCGATTGTCAGAAAACCCCATCTGGTTCATTAATGTTCTTTAGGGAAGGAAATCTGCCGTCCTTACCCGGCCTGGCCTACATGTGACTCCAGACCCACAGCAATGTGGTTGACTCTCAACTGCCCTTGGGTAACTAGGGATGGGCAATAAATGCTGGCCCAGCCAGTGACACCCATGTCCTACAATGAATAAAAAAAGAATTTTAAAAATGCACCAGGACACCCAGATCCCTCTGCATCACCAAGTCCTGCAATCTTTCTCCATTTAAATAATATACTTTTCCTATTTGTCCTGCCAATGTGAATAAGCTCACATTTACCCACATTATACTCCATCTGCCAAATCTTTGCCTACTCACTTAACCTGCCCATTTTCCTTTGCAGACTCTTTACCTCTTCTTGATATCTTACTTCCCTTCCTATCTTGGTGTCATCGGCAAATTTAGCTACCATACATTCAGTCCCTTCATCCAATTCATTGATATGGTTTGTAAATAGTTGTGACCATAGCACTGATCAATGACACTCCACTAACTTGTCAATCCAAAACAGACCCAATAATTCCTACTCTCTTCTTCCTGTTAGTTAACCAATCCTTTATCCACGAGAATATGTTACCACCTATGCAATGTGCCAGGGACCCAGGTTTAATTCCGGCCTAGGGTGACTGTGTGGAGTTTGCACATTTTCCCTGTGTCTGTGTGGGTTTTCTCTGGGTGCTCTGGTTTCCTCCCACAGTCCAACAATTTTGATTTGATTTGATTTATGATTGTCACATATATTAACATACAGTGAAAAGTATTGTTCCTTGCGCATTATACAGACAAAGCATACCATTCATAGAGAAGGAAACAAGAGAGTGCAGAATGTAGTGTTACAGTCATAGCTAGGGTGTAGAGAAAGATCAACTTAATGTCAGGTAGGTCTATTCAAAAGTCTGATGGCAGCAGGGAAGAAGCTGTTCTTGAGTCGGTTGGTACGTGACCTCAGACTTTTGTATCTTTTTCCTGACAGAAGAAGGTGGAAGAGAGAATGTCCAGGGTGCGTGGGGTCCTTAATTATGCTGGCTGCTTTGCCGAAGCAGTGGGAAGTGTAGACAGAGTCAATGGATGGGAGACTGGTAGATGTATGGGGTTGGGTGGATTGGCCATGCTAAATTGCCCCTTAGTGTTCCAGGATATGTAGGTTAGGGGGATTAGTGGATTAAATATCTGGGGTTACAGGGTTAGGGTCTGGGTGGGATGCTCAGTTGGAGAGTCAGTGGGGACTCGACAGGCCGATTGACTTCCTTCTGTACTGCAGGGCTTCTATGAAAACCATGTTGGTTGCAGCATCAAAATGAAGGGATGGGATTTTATTGTTTTTCCACCTAAGTGTCTAAGTGGCTCAGTGGCTAGTTGTTGTTTGAAGTCCCACTCCAGCCTCCATGAACACAGATCTAGGCTGATCTTACAGCCATGATGTGGCGATGTCGGTATTGGACTGGGGTGGGCACAGTAAAAAGTCTCACAACACCAGGTTAAAGTCCAACAGGTTTATTTGGAATCACAAGCTTTCAGAGCGCTGCTCCTTCATCAGGTGACCTTACAGTGGTAGTGCTGAGTGGGTTGAGGGTGGGGGGAGCTGTTATTTAATTAAAACCATAGACTTGTTCCGGTGGATGTATAAGATCCCACAGCACTATTCAAAGATCGGGGCAGGTCATAAATCATCATGCGACCAGCGTCCTTAGAACAGATTATCGATCAGGTCATTACCATGTTTCTGTTTGTGGGATCTTGTTGTGCATAAATTTGCGACCACGTTTCCTATATTGATACAATGCCTACACTTTGGGACATTCTAAGATCAAGAAAGATGCTAGTATTTTGTGGAGGAAGATGTGAACTCCAAACAAAATGTGTTCCTTTTTTTAAGATTACTTCTGAACATAGGAACAGGAATAGGCCATTCAGCCCCTCGAGCCTGCTATGCCATTCAGTAAGATCATGGTTGATCTGCGGCCTAACTCCATGTAGCTGCCCTAGGCCCATATCCCTTGATACCCCGGCTCAATAGAAAATAGTCTATCTCAAACTTAAACCTAACAATTGAACCAGCATCCACTGCCATTGGAGGAAGAAAGTTCCAAACCTCCCCCCCCTCCTTGCATGTAGAAGTGTTCTCTAACATCTCTCCAGAGTGGCTTGGCCCTAATTTCTTTTCTCAAGAAGGCACAGGTATTAAGCACTGTCTCTTTCTCTGTTACAGCGAGCACTGCCTGGCAGTGAAGGAGCTTTATTGCTACAGGGAATGGCTCTCGATTGAAGACAATTCGCGCAAAGGAATTTACTCTGCAGCTCTGACACTACCGGACTGTCACAGGCTTCCCAGTTTACACCAGGATCCAGATGCATGCACCAAACTCTCATTTCTTGGTAAGTATTGAAATGAAATCGGTACAAATGTGCCATTAATCTACAAAATTAATACATAATTTTAAAAATTGGATTATATGATCCAACTGGCTAATTATTTCCCCTTTATGTTTGCAGACATGAAGAGAGGACTCATTACCAGTGAGTAAATGTTTCCCGTTCTATTTTTATCTACTTTCAAATGAGTTTATAAAATCAAGTGTTGTTCAATATGTTACATTGGTAATGGATACACAAGATCTCAGTCTATAAATAGGTTTCCTTCCACCTTTCCTTTCCCTTCCAGGCAGTTTGTAAATTATTTAACAAGTGCATTTTGTGAATTTGCAATCCTGGCAGGATACAAATTCCATACGAACATACAAATACACAAGGAGTAGGCCATTCGGCCCATCGAGCCTGCTCCACCATTGAATAAGATCTTGGCTGATCTGACAGGAGACTAACCCTGTCAACCCCCCGATAAACTATCATCCTCTCCCCCACCCCTCGCCGCCCCCCGCCACTGTCTCCCACATCCCCCGTGCTTACCAGATCCACTGTGCTTGTGAATGGAACTGCTCCCACTGCATTGCCATATCTTCATTGAGTGTGGGACTCTGGCTTCCATTGCTCATACGACAAAGTTAGGGAAGGCGATGGCCTAGTGGTATTATCGCTAGACTATTAATCCAGAGGCTTAGCTAATGTTCAAGGGACCCAAGTTCAAATCCCACCACAGCAGATGGTGGAATTTGAATTCAATTTAAAATATCTGGAATTAAGTATACATGATGACCATTGTCGATTGTCGGAAAAACCCATCTGGTTCACTAATGTCCTTTAGGGAAGGAAATCTGCTGTCCTTACCCGGTCTGGCCTACATGTGACTCCAGAGCCACAGCAAATGTGGTTGACTCTCAACTGCCCTCGGGCAACTAGGGATGGGCAATAAATGCTGGCCAGCCAGCGACGCCCATGTCCCATGAATGAATACATTTTAAAAAGTTACAGCGTTGGAATGGGATATTTCACAGCCAATATCTGCTTCCAACTTGTGGAACCCAGGGTGCCAGTAACATTTAGTCTCACAGTTTGCCATGCTGATTTAATTAAGGGGAAAGTTTCACCTCCTGAGTTGCCTTGGTAAAAATGGAATCAATTTAGAAAATTATTGATGGCTTTGACTCTTCCTGCTTTAAATGCTGTTTAAATGTTTCCCTTTCATTCATCAGTGTTAATATCATTAGTGGAGGGAACTGATTGGAAGGAGGAAGGAGTTGAATCAATATCCCTAAACATACACAGGTCAATTTGCTTTAGTATTCCCACCCCATCCTCCCACTCAGAGCCTCAAATGCCTGGAGTTTACATGGGGCTTCAGAGTGTGCCTGATTTTTAAAATTCATTCAGGGGATGTGGGCATCACTGGCTAGGCCAGCATTTATTGCCCATCCCTAGTTTCCCTCACCAAAGTGGTGGTGAGCTGCCTTCTTGAAACGCTGTAGTCCATGTGGTGTAGGTACACCCACAGAGCTGTTAGGGAGGGAACTCCAAGTTTTTAACCCAGTGACGGTGAAGGAATGGTGATATATATCGGGTGGCACAGCGGTTAGCACTGCTGCCTCACAGCACCAGAGACCCGGGTTCGATTCCCGTCTTGGGTCACTGTCTATGTGGAGTCTGCACGTTCTCCCCGTGTCTGCGTGGGTTTCCTCCGGGTGCTGCGGTTTCTTCCCACAGTCCGAAAGATGTGCAGGTTAGGGTGCATTGGCCATGCTAAGTTCTCCCTCAGTGTACCCGAACGGGCATCGGACTGTGGGGAATTTCACAGTAACTTCATTGCAGTGTTAATGTAAGCTTACTTATGGATAACAAATAAACTTTACTTTGCTTTTATATTTCCAAGTCAGCATGGTGAGTGACTTGGAGGGAAACTTTGCAGCCCCCAAAAATGGAAAGGAATGAGGCTGTGAACTGGACCTGGGCGGCACGGTAGCACAGTGGTTAGCACTGCTGCCTCACAGAGCCAGGACCCGGGTTCGATTCCCGGCTCGGGTCACTGTCTGTGTGGAGTTTGCACGTTCTCCCGGTGTCTGCGTGGGTTTCCTCCGGGTGCTCCGGTTTCCTCCCACAGTTCAAAGATGCGGGGGTTAGGTTGATTGGCCATGCTAAATTGACCCTAAATGTCAGGGAGATTAGCAGGGTGAATACGTGGGGTTGTGGGGGGGTGGGGCCTGGGTGGGATTGTGGTCGGTGCAGACTCGATGGGCCGAATGGCCTCCTGCTGTACTGTCTGATTCTATGATTCTAAGTCTGAATTTCCAGACTGCGTTCCTGGTGTGCAAAACTCCTGGGCCAGGCCATTAAGAACCCAAATTTGCCCCATAAACCATTGACTTCACCACCTTGTGCTGCAACCCAGTCAGTGCTCAGATCTTCCTTTCAGTTTGCATTGCCCACTTGTCCACTCTTCATCATGAGATAGCTCTTTCCTCAGTTTAAACCTTTTGGATTCATGTCCCATTCCAGAGTGCTGAGCTCAGGCTGACACTGTCAGTGCTGTGTTTGGAATGAGGTGATGAAGCAAGACCCATCTGCCCTTCCAGGCGTACAGGAACAATCCTCAGCTGTTTGCAAATCCCACCATGGCCTTGCCCCTCTCTGCCTCTGGAACCCCTCCAGATCCACAACCTTCCAAGATCTCAGCACGCCCCCAATCCTGCCCTCTTGAACATCGCCAATTTTACTCGATGCACCAGGTCACGTCATCGGCTGCCCCTCGCTCTGGCCTTCCCTTGTCAAATCTCTCTGCCTCTCTCTGCTCCCTCTGTCCTGAAACCCTCACTGCTTGACCATGTTTTTGGCCACTTGGTGTTATAACTCATCATGAGGGCGGCACGGTAGCACAGTGGTTAGCACTGCTGCTTCACAGCTCCAGGGTCCTGAGTTCGATTCCCGACTTGGGTCACTGTCTGTGTGGAGTTTGCACATTCTCCTCGTGTTTGCGTGGGTTTCCTCCGGGTGCTCCGGTTTCCTCCCACAGTCCAAAGATGTGCGGGTTAGGTTGATTGGCCAGGTTTAAAAATTGCCCCTGAGATGCATAGGTTCGAGGGATTAGCGGGTAAATATGTGGGGGTAGGGCCTGGGTGGGATTGTGGTCGGTGCAGACTCGATGGGCCGAATGGCCTCCTTCTGCACTGTAGGGGTTCTATGATTTCGAATGTCAATTTCCCACTTGGAGCCATTTTACTCCAGCGAAGGTGCTATGTGTAATTGTAAAGTGTTGTTTACTGTGTAGTCATTCTGAGTCTTCATTACAGAATATGTATTAAATAAGAACTTGCAACTAAACTATTGAGGACTTTTACAAATGAAGGACTGACCTTACTTGCGAATTGTTAAAGTTTTATTTATTAGTCACAAGTAGGCTTACGTTAATGCTGCATTGAAGTTACTGTGAAAATCCCCTAGTTGCCACACCTGCTTTGTCTCCAGATCTATCTCCTTGTATTCTCTGCTTTAAAGTTTAAGTTTATTTATTATTGTCACAAGTAGGCTGACATTAACACTGCAATGAAGTTACTGTGAAAATCCCCTAGTCACCACACTCTGTTTGGGTACACTGAGGGATAATTTAGCACGGCCAATGCACCTAACCAGCACGTCTTTCAGACTGTGGGAGGAAACCGGAGCACCCGGAGGAAACCCACGCGGACACGGGGAGAACGTGCAGACTCCGCACAGACAGTGACCCAAGCCAGAATTGAACCCGGGTCCCTGGTGCTGTGGGGCAGCAATGCTAACCACTGTGCCACCATGCCTGAATTGGATAAATTATACCAATTAAAACCATTCCTTCAACTCAATGACAGGAAATAACTGGACAGGTGAACAAATCTTAGAATTAAACGGTTAAATTCCTGTCACCTTTTCGGGATTTTGGGAGAGTGCGTGTATCTTCATTAAGATGATGGGTGGCAGAGCTCAGGGATAGAATAAGTTCATTTTTAGTCTCAAATATTTCCTCCTAGAATCCCTACAGCGCAGAAGGGGCCATTCAGCCCATTGAATCTGCACCGACTCTCTGACAAAGTATACTATCTCGGCCCTCACCCCGCAACCCCCCGCATTTCCCATGGCTAATCCATTCAACCTACACATTTTGGGTCACTAAGGGTCAATTTAGCATGGCCAATCCACCTAACCCGCACATCTTTGGACTATGGGAGGAAACCCACGCAGACACGGGGAGAACATCACACAGTTCTCCACACAGTGACTCGAGGTCGGAATCGAACCGGGTCCTTTGCGCTGTGAGGCAGCAGTGCTAACCGCTGTGCCACCGTGAGGTCAATTAAGTTGCAGTTGTCACAGTTTCAACTGATCTTTCCTTCTGGGAACGGGCGTGATTTTGGTTTAAAAGCTCCATCAAAAGGCAGGACCCCTCAGAGTGCAGCACTCCGCTGGAGTGACAGAGTAGATTTTGCTCCCTGCAGTCGGTCCTGAACCCACAACCTTCTGACTTGTGAGCAAGAATTCCATTATTGAGCCACAGCTGCTTATGAGGGGAAATGTGCTCAGGTTTCTGGAGTGGGATGTGAAACCAGAATCTTTTAGAATCACTACAATACAGAAGGAGGCTTTTCAGCCCATCAAGTCTGCACTGACCTGCTGATAGAGCATCTTACCCAGACCCCATTCTCATAACCTCATGGATTTACCCTGCCAATCCCCCTAACCTACACATCTTGGGACACTAAGGGACATTTTAGCATGGCCAATCCACCCAACCCACACATCTTTGGACTGTGGGAGGAAACCAGAGCACCCGGAGGAAACCCACGCAGACACGGGGAGAATGTGCAAACTCCGCACAGACAGACACAGACCAGACCAAATAAAGCAATCCTGAATTGATCGTATGTTAGCGAACCCGGGCTGTCAGAACCAGCGTGTTTTTCACATAAGGTGGAAAGTAGACAATGAGTTTGTGCTAAACTCCCTGGGATCACTGCCTTTCATTTCCACTGACAGGAGTTATGATGGACAGCTCAATCAGTCATTTCCTTCCTGTCCTGAGCCAGGTCCTTTAGGGACTGATAGTGAATGCGATTGGTACAAGATTACAGGTCTGTGCAGCTTCAATAACACTTGCAAAGCTCGACACCATCCAGGACAAAGCAACCCCTTCCACAAACATTCATTCCCTCCACCACCAATGCACAGTAGCAGCCTTGTGTACCATCTACAAGATGCACTGCAGGAACTCCCTAAGGCTCCTCAGGCTGCACCTTCAAGAAGGATAAGGAAGTTCCCCTCTAAGTCACTCGCCATCCTGACTTGGAAATATATTTGGGCGGCACGGGTGGCACAGTGTTTAGCACTGCTGCCTCACAGTGCCAGGGACCCGGGTTCAACTCCTGCTTAGGTGATTGTCTGTGTGAGTCTGCACGTTCTCCCCGTGTCTGCGTGGGTTTCCTCCGGGTGCTTCGGTTTCCTCCCACAATCCAAAGATGTGTGGGTTAGGTTGATTGGCCGTGCTAAATTGCTCTTTAGTGTCAAGGGGTTAGCAGGATAAATAAATAGAATTATGGGGATAGAGCCAAGGAGGGATTGTGGTTGGTGCAGACTTGATGGGCCAAAGGGCCTCTTTCTGCACTGTAGGGATTCTATGGTTCTATATTGATGTTCCGTCACTGTCGTTGGGTCAAAATCCTGGAACTCCCTCCCTAACAGCAATATGGGTGTACCTACAGCACAGGGACTGCAGTGATTCAGGAAGGCAGCTCACCACCACCTTCTCAAGGGCAATTAGGGATGGGCAATAAATGCTGGTCTAGCCAACGACTCCCACAATTTAATCTAGTTAGTTTAAGGTCCATGTTTAATTCTGCCTTCCAGCCACATCACTAAGTGTGAAGACTTTCAACATTGTAGAAATATTTAGATTTCTATGCAAAGATGTCAAGATTGAGATTCTGGTTCTTGAACAATTGCTTTTCATTGATGGCAAAGATTCTTATTAATTTTTGTACTATTTGCATCCTTATTTCTACAGAGATGTGTTACAGCGATAACGGGAGGTTCTATCAAGGTTCAGTAAACATCACAGTGTCTGGTATTCCTTGCCAGAAGTGGAGTCAGCAGGTTAGTATTGGCAGAGCATGTGCCAATAAAGGAACCAAGTCACTGATGTTCACATATTGCAAATGGTACGGTGGCACAGATTAGAATAGATGACCAAAATCTTACCTATGAATTACGAGTAGGCCATTCGGCCCCTCGAACCTGCTCCGCCATTCAATAATATCATGGCCAGTCTGATTGTTACTTCAACTCCACATTCCCACCTTTTCCTTCATAACCCTTCACCCCCTTGTTAATCAAGAATCCAGCTCACTCTGCCTTAGCAATGTTCAAAGACTCCACCTCCACTGCCTTTTGAGGAAAGGAGTTCCAGAGACTCACCACCTGCTGAGAGAAGACATTTCTTGGTCCAGGGGTCAGGCTTGAAGGAGGAGAGAGAGTGATGGAGAGGGATGGGGAAGCAATTCCTGAGTTTACAGCCTAGACAACTGAAAGCACCGCCGGCAATGGTGGAGTGATGGAAATCGGTAACGCATTCGAGGCCAGGGTTAGGTGAACACAGAGACCTTAGAGGATTGGAAGACTGGAGGAGGTCAGAGTGGTTAATGCGATGGGGGCAGTGCAGGGGGGATGTTGAGGCCATTGTGGAATATTAACACAAGGCCGCAAATTCGCCTTCTTTGTTCTTCTTGGTGCCTCCTTCAAATGAAAAGCCTTTCAACCCTGATATCACCTCAAGGAATCTCCACAGGAATCTCTGTGTCTTTGACAACCGGCTGTAAAATGCTCAGGATCGAACAGAATGTGACCCGACCGTTAGACTCAGCGCGATCTGGGAAACGGTGCTGGAGTCACTGCTGGGTCAGCCAAGATGGGCACAGATTGCAAATGGTACGGTGGCACAGATTAGAACAGATGAGGGGGCGCAATTTCAAAATAAGGGGCAAAACGCTTAGATGAGGAGTTTTATTGTACTCGGTGGGTTGTGAATCTGTGGAATCCTCGATCCCAGAAGGCTGTGCAAGTTCAGTCACTGAGTACATTTAAAGTAGAGGTTGACAGATTTCCAAATCCCATTGACATAAAGGGATATGGGGATTGTGTAGGAAAAACATCAAAACGTAGAAGATAGGAGGAGGCCATTCGGCCCTTCAAGCTTGTTCTGCCATCCATTACGATCATGGCTGATCATCCAACCCAATAGCCTAATCCTGCTTTCTCCCCGTAACCTTTGATCCCATTCGCCCCAAGTGCTATATCCAGCCGCCTCTTGAATACATTCAATGTTTTCATAGAAATCATAGAAACCCTACAGTGCAGAAGGAGGCCATTCGGCCCATCGAGTCTGCACCGACCACAATCCCACCCAGGCCCTACCCCCACATATTTTACCCGCTAATCCCTCTAACCTACACATCCCAGGACTCTAAGGGGCAATTTTTTTAACCTGGCCAATCAACCTAACCCGCACATCTTTGGACTGTGGGAGGAAACCGGAGCACCCGGAGGAAACCCACGCAGACACGAGGAGAATGTGCAAACTCCACACAGACAGTGACCCGAGCCGGGAATTGAACCCGGCACCCTGGAGCTGTGAAGCAGCAGTGCTAACCACTGTGCTACCGTGCCGCCCTTGGCATCAACTACTTCCTGTGGTAATGAATTCCACAGGCTCACCACTCTTTGGGTGAAGAAATGTCTCCTCACCTCCGTCCTAAATGGCCGACCCGAAAGACATCAAAGTGGATGATCAGCTGCGATCATGTTGAATGGCAGAGTAGGCTCGATGGGCTGAATGGCCTGTTCCTGCTCCTATGTTCCTCTGCCCTGCTGCTGGACAACGAAGTCAGGGCTGTACAACCATGTCCGATGGCCAGGTGGGGGAAATAGTATTTAATTTAACTGCTCCTCAACTTTCCAGTCGCAGCCCCGATGGTTTAATTTGTGTGTAATGCTCAGATATGGTGGTAAAACGATATATGGACTCTTAGTTACATTCTTCATCTCAGGACAGGAAGGAAATGTCTGGCCGCTGAAGACAGTTATTGAGGGGAGGTCAGTGGATGCAACCAGATCTGTGACATCTGGAGTAGATAATCTCCTCGCTCACAGACGGATCGGAATTTGAAATGCTAATCTGAAGCCTGATGACCTCGGAATGGTCCCGGCGTACCCATCTTGTTGTGCGGGCTGTCAGCCTCACAATGAAAGTTAGGAAACAGTAACAGTGTCCACAGTCTGGGTAAAGAATGAAGCTCTGTCTGCAGCGTAGCGAGTGTACAGAGTAAACCAGGTCTCCAGCTCAAACAGATCGTCTGATTATATCCGACTGTACAGCACAGGAACAGGCCCTTTGGCCCATCAAGCCTCAGCCAACAAGTGACGCTTTCTAAACGAAAGACCTTTCACCTCTACGTGGTCCGTATCCCTCTATCCCCTGCCTATTCATGTATCTGTCAAGATGAGTCTTAAATGTTGCTATTGTACCTGCTTCGACCACCTCTGGCAGCGCATTCCAGGTACTTACCACTCTCTGTGTAAAAACCTTGCCTCTCAGTCTCCTCTAAACTTTCCCCCTTTTTCCTTAAACCTATGTCCCTTAGTAATTGACATTTTTACCCTGGGAAAAAGACTCTGACTATCCATTCTATCCATGTCTCTCATAATTTTGTGGCAAGTGTTGCAATCCTCCTTGCTGTCTTCCTCAAGTCCAACAGAACATTTCTTTCTCATTTAGACACTCAGCTTCACTTAGAGTCTTCAAGAAGCAAAGCTGGTTCAAGAAAGAAAGAGTTGCATTTCTATAGCACCTTTTGGTGCCTCAGGACATCCCAATGGTCTAATGCAGGAGGGAAGCATACAGTAAATGACAGAACCCTTAGAAGCATTAACATACAGAGGGATCTGGGCGTACAGATCCACAGTTCCCTGAAAGTGGCAACACAAGTGGATAAGGTGGTCAAGAAGGCGTATGGCATGTTTGCCTTCATCGGTCAGGGCACAGAGTATAAAAATTGGCAAGTCCTGTTATAGCTGTATAGAACTTTAGTTAGGCCACATTTGGAATATTGCGTACAGTTCTGGTCGCCACACTGCCAGAAGGATGTGGCAACCAGAGAGGGTACAGGAAAGGTTCACCAGGATGTTGCCTGGTTTGGAGGGTATTAGCCATGAGGAGAGATTGGACAAACTTGGTTTGTTTTCACTTGAATGTCGGAGGGGCGACCCGATAGAAGTTTACAAAATTATGAGAGACATGGATAGAACGGATAGTCGGAGTCTTTTTCCCAGGGTAGAAACGTCAATTACTCGGGTACATAGGGTTGAGGTAAAAAGGGGGAATGCTTAAAGGAGATGTGAGAGGCTAGTTTTTTATACAGAGGGTGGTGTATGCCTGGAATGCGCTGCCAGAGGAGGTGGTAGAAGCAGAAACAATAGCAACGTTTAAGAGGCATCTTGACAGATACATGAATATGATGTGGAGGTGCCGGTGTTGCACTGGGGTGGGCACAGTAAGAAGTCACAACACCAGGTTAAAGTCCAACAGGTTTATTTGGTAGCATGAGCTTTCGGAGCGCTGCTCCTTCATAAGATGAGTGAAGAGTCCACTCACCTGAAGAAGGGGCAACGCTCCGAAAGCTCGTGCTACCAAATAAACCTGTGGGACTTTAACCTGGTGTTGTGAGACCAAGTACATGAATAGGCAAGGAATAGAGGGATACGGACTGTGTCGAGGCAAAAGGACTTCCGTTTAGAAAGGTGTCAAGTGTTGGCACAGGCTTGGTGGGCTGAAGGGCCTGTTCCTGTGCTGTACTGTTCTTTGTCCTTAGTCCGAAGTGCTCTACAACCAAGGAGGTGTAGTTACTGTCGCAATGTAAGAATTCAGCAAGCTCACACTAGCAGCAATGTTATAACGGCTGGATCGTTTTTTTAAAAATTCTTTTGTGGGATGTGGGTGTTACTGGCATTTGTTTCCCATCCCTGATTGCCCCTGAACTGAGTGGCTCACTTGGCCACTTCAGAGGATGATTAAGAGTCAACTGGGTCTGACGTTTGGAGTCACATGTAGGGCAATAGGGAACTAGATGGGTTTTTACAACAATTGATGATAAGTTTTGTGGCACCGACACTGAGACAAGCTTTACAATTCCAGAGTTAATAATTGAATTCAAATTCTGCTAGCATTTAAAAGCTAGATCAACACATGAGGAAGAAAAACATAATACAGGGATATATTGATAGAGTGATATGGTGATCTGGAACATACACTCTACAAAGGTCATATGAGTTGAATGCCCTTTTTCATTGCTTTGTACAATATCCAAGTGAAGCCACAGTTCTCTCAGAAGTATCCCTCCAAGGAATTGTACAGAACAATGACAAATTCATAAAAGCACAATTGTTTTTGGTTTGACAAAGCTCCATGGCTGCTCCCACGAGATGCACGTATTCAATTGACAGACAATGCTATTCCTTTCCTCTCAAAGGCTCCCCACTTCCACAGGCGTATGCCAGACTTATTCCCAGAACTGACCAACTCGGACAACTACTGCCGCAACCCGGGAGGTGAGAGTGAGCGCCCCTGGTGCTACACCACGAATCGGGATATCAGATGGGAGTTCTGCAATGTACCCCTTTGTACCAATGGTACGTACCGTGACGCGCGTCGGGAGCTCTACGGGAAGCAGGATCATAATTGGCAGCACATTGAAACGTTAGCCGAGGGCTTGGGCTGAAGTCCCAGCAACACACCGTCCGTACACAAGAAAACAGGCTGGTACATTCATGAGAAATGGAAACGCCTCCATGACCATTGACAATGCATTTTCCACAATGCTGAAACCTGGAGATATCACCTCTGAGATTGCGGGTCCAAGTCCCACTCCAGAGACTTGAGCGCAAAACCCTGGCTGCGCTCCTTGCAATATTGTGGTTGTGCCACATGTTTGTAGGTGCCGTCTCTTGGGTGTAATGTTAAACCAAGGCCCTGTTGGGACAAATCCCACCACGGTACTATTTCGAAGAAGAGCTAGCGAGTTCTCCCTGCTCTCCTGGGACAATATTCATCCCTCAATTAAAAATTCAGATTATCTGGCGGTTAATCTTATTGGGATCTTGCTGAGCAGAAATCAGCTGGAGAATTTCCCTCCATCACAATAGCATCTACACTCGAAAGTACATCATTGGCTGAAAGTGTTCCAAAGTGATGAACGGTGCTATATAAATACAAGCCTGTCTTTATATTTTACATCCAAATGACCCTGATCTCCTGTCGATGGAACAGTTTTTCAGTCCCAATCCATTGACCTGGCCACAGTTGAAGCCACGGGCAGCCCTCTCTTTGGTGGTGGCCCCTCAGCTGGAGCCAGCTTTTAATTTGAAAGTTTCAATGGTTGTTGAGAGGATGCTTCAAGATGGCAGCCACTCTTTCTCTCCCTTGCCTGCAATGACAGGCTACACTTTATTCCAAGCTCCGGCTTCAAGATCCTGCCTGCCATCCTGAATTTGATGGTAACATTGACCCTCTGGCCAATTTGGGGAAAATCACTGCCTGCTGCCTGTCCCTGACACAGTGAGGGTGTCCACACCCCCATTTGACCCCAATATCATGGACCCTACCCAAAATGCACAATCCTGCCCATAATGTCATAGAATCATAGAAACCCTACAGTGCAGAAAGAGGCCATCGGGCCCATCGAGTCTGCACCGACCACAATCCCACCCAGGCCCTACCCCCATATCCTGACATATTTACCCGCTAATCCCTCTAACCTACACATCTCAGGACACTAAGGGGCAATTTTAGCATGGCCAATCAACCTAACCCACACATCTTTGGAAATGTTTATAAATGTCATTTACAAACAAACTGTATGGACAAAACTATATTAGATACATGTGGCACGGTGGCACAGTGGTTAGCACTGCTGCCTCACGGCACCAGGGACCCGAGTTCAATTCCCGGCTTGGGTCACTGTCTGCGTGTAGAGTTTGCACATTCTCCCCGTGTCTGCATGAATTTCCTCCGGGTGCTCCAGTTTCCTCCCACAGTCTGAAAGACGTGCTGGTCAGGTGTATTGGCCATGCTAAATTCTCCTTCAGTGTGCCCGAACAGGCGCCGGAATGTGGCAACTAGAGGATTTTCACAGTAACTTCATTGCAGTGTTAATGTAAGCCTACTTGTGACTAATAAATAAATAAACTTTAAACATTATAATGTAAGCTTCACGGTTCAAGTTGATAGCTCAGGAAATTTCTGTGACGCATCTAAATTAAACCGGGTTAAACTAGGCTGGTCTGTGAAACGCGTGTGTCCCACTGGGGGACAGAAACTCGGATGACTTCATAAAAACGAGACAAAAATAACCTGCAGTGATCATGTGTAGGGGTTTTCCAACAGGTTGTACTGAGTGCTATGGGTTGATCTTTGGCAAGTTCACCGCAGAAACGTAAAGGTACCTGTCTCAGCCTGGGGGAGGTGGTAAAGAAAGGGCCAATCAGCCCAATCAAGGTGACTATTTCTTACCAGTTGGCTACAGAATCGAAAGGGCATAAGGAAACAAATACTTCACACAAAGAGTGGTGGAGGTCATCAACTCTCTTCCCCCAAGAAACTACTGTGTCCGGGAGGCTGGGGGGGTGGGGGTGGGTGGGTGTGGGGGGGGGCTTGCGGTACGAGTATGAAGGGTTACTTCACCAAGGCGGGTCAATGGAATAAAGAGGCAAATCAGCCATGAGCTAATCGAAATACAGAACAGATTCAAGGGCTGAACTCCTGTTCTTATTTTCCCAGCAACCACATGGGCGACATGGTGGCACAGTGGTTAGCACTGCTGCCTCACAGTGCCAGGGACCCGGGTTCGATTCCCGGTTTGGGTCACGATCTGTGCGGAGTCTGCCTGGGTTTCCTCCGGGTGCTCCGGTTTCCTCCCACAGTCCAAAGATGTACAGATTAGGTGGTTTGGCCATGCTAAGCTGCCTCTTAGTGTCAGGGGGATGAGCTAGGGTAAATGCATGGGAATAAAGCCTGGGTGGGATTGTGGTTGGTGCAGACTCGATGGGCTGAATGGCCTCCTTCTGCACTGTATGATTCAATGGTCCAGTGTTAGTCTATTACATAGCATCAGGTCATTAATAATGGACACACACATTGGATATCAATGGTTATATCAGTAAAGCTTGAATTATTTCCCATTTCTTTACATCTTTTCTTTCCTTGAAGGAATTGCACTAGGTTCCAGAGATGCCGTACTCCCAGTGTTAACTCATTCTTCACCCACAATGTATATCGACTGTTCCCAGCTCTACTGTGCTCTGGTCCTCACCAGTTGACATGTCCTGCATAGCAATCAGGAACAGGGCCTTCCTGTTGTGTCCAGCACAGAGAAACCATCAGGAGAACTATCATTGCTGACCAATCAATGGGTGCACTTCTCTCTGTGCCAGTGCTCAAGTATCTAGGCAGTAGGTAGCGAGTGTTTGAGCAGGAGGATTGTTGAAAATTGGATTGTATTTAGCTCCTTCTGCAATGTCTCTTTCAGCCACCTCAGTGACGGGCGTGGAGCATAATACAGGAACAGCAGACACAGCCACCCTCACTTCTGCAACTTATTCCATGACCATCATCATTTCCATCATCTCCAGCATTGCAGCGTCTGTGTTCTTGATCATTATCGTTCTAACGTGTCACCGTCGTCAGAAGGAATGGCAAGCCAGGAAAAGGTGAAGGATCTCTCCTTATTTCACTTCCTGCTCACTGCGATGGGAATGTTTAAATAGCGTCGTAACCCTTAGTTAAGAAAGTCGCACAAAATCCCTAGCCAGAGGGCAGCTACGGTGGCACAGTGGTTAGCATTGCTGCCTCACAGCGCCAGGGGCCTGGGTTCGATTCCTGGCTTCGGTCACTATCTGTGCGGAGTCTGCACATTCTCCCCGTGTCTGCGTGGGTTTCCTCCAAATTCCTCCCACAGTCCAAAAGACGTGCTGGTTAGGTGCATTGGCCATGCTAAATTCTCCCTCAGTGTACCTGAACAGGCGCCAAAGTGTGCGACTAGGAGATTTTCACAGTGACTTCATTGCAGTGTTAATGTAAGCCTACTTGTGACACTAATAAAATAAACTAAAAAAAAACTAATAAACTAAGCTAGAGAGTTATTTGATTTGATTTATTATTGTCACATGTATTAGTATACAGTGAAAAGTATTGTTTCTTGCGTGCTATACAGACAAAACATACCGTTCATAGAGTACAGAGGGGAGAAGGAAAGGAGAGGATGCAGAATGAAGTGTTGCAGTTACAGATAGGGTGTAGAGAAAATCAGCTTAATATACGGTAGGTCCATTCAAAGGTCTGATGGCAGCAGGGAAGAAGCTGTTCTTGAATTGGTTGATACGTAACCTCAGACTTTTGTATCTTTTTCCCGATGGAAGAAGGTGGAAGAGAGAATGTTTGGGGTGCGTGGGGTCCTTAATTATGCTGGCTGCTTTGCCGAGGCAGCGGAAAGTGTAGACAGAGTCAATGGATGGGAGGCTGGTTTGAGTGATGGACTGGGCTTCGTTCACAACCCTTTGTAGTTTATTGCGGCCTTGGGCAGAGCAGGAGCCATACCAAGCTGTGATACATCCAGAAAGAATGCTTTCTATGGTGCATCTGTAAAAGTTGGTGAGAGTTCTGTCCAGTTCTGTGCACCAAGCCAGCAGAGGAGATTTTTGAAATTTGTTCATGGGGTGTTGGTGTTGCTGGCTGGGCAAACATTTATTGTCCATCCCTGAGGGCATTTAAGAGTCAACCACATTGCTGTGGCTCTGGGGTCACATGTAGGCCAGACCGGGTAAGGACGGCAGATTTCCTTCCCTAAAAGACATGAGTGAACCAGATGGATTTTTCCGACAATGGTTTCATCATTGGACTTTTAATTCCAGATTTTTTTTCATTGAATTCAAATTCTACCATCTGCTATGGTGGGATTTGAACCTGGGTCCCCAGGACAGTACCCTGGGTGTCTGGATTGTTATCTCAGCCACAATACCACTACGCCACAGCCAGAATGGTAACAGGGATAGAGGAATGAAGTGATGCGGAGAGAAACAGGAGAAGTGAGCTTGTTCGCCTCAGAGCTGGGAAGGTTAAGCAGTGACTTCAGTCAAACCTGTTCCAAATCCTGAGAGGTTGTGTTTGAGGAGACAGTGAAAGACCTGCCAGGAGGGTCGGTAACCAGAGCGACACAGATCGAAGATAATTGACAAAAAGAAAAGCCTGAAGGAAGATGTTGAGAATGGTTTTCTCTGTCTGAAAGGGTGGTGGAAGCAGATTCAGTAACAACATAATGGAGAACATGCCCCTGTCTACATCAACCGGGACAAAGTAGAAATTGTCGAGAGCTTCAAGTTTTTAGGTGTCCAGGTCACCAACAACCTGTCCTGGTCCCCCCCATGCCGACACTATAGTTAAGAAAGCCCACCAACGCCTCTACTTTTTCAGAAGACTAAGGAAATTTGGCGTGTCAGCTACGACTCTCATCAACTTTTACAGATGCACCATAGAAAGCATTCTTTCTGGTTGTATCACAGCTTGGTATGGCTCCTGCTCTGACCAAGACTGCAAGAAACTACAAAAGGTCATGAATGTAGCCCAATCCATCACGCAAACCAGCCTCCCATCCATTGATTCTGTCCACACTTTCTGCTGCCTCGGCAAAGCAACCAGCATAATTAAGAACCCCACGCATCCCGGACATTCTCTCTTCCACCTTCTTCCATCAGGAAAAAGATGCAAAAGTCTGAGGTCACGTAACAACTGACTCAAGAACAGCTTCTTCCCTGCTGCTGTCAGACTTTTGAATGGACCTACCTTGCACTAAGTTGATCTTTCTCTACACCCTAGCTGTGACTGTAACACAACATTCTGCACTCTCTCCTTTCCTTCTCTATGAACGGTGTGTTTTGTCTGTATAGCACGCAAGAAACAATACTTTTCACTGTTTGCTAATACATGTGACAATAATAAATCAAATTAACTTTTGAAGAGGCTTTGGCTATATTCTTGCAAAGGAAAAATTTCTCACGCTTTGGAGAAAGCACAGGGGAATGGAAATAATTGACCGTGAGGCAGTAACAACATGATGGGCCGAAGGGCTTTTTTCTGTGCTGTATGATTCGATGTATCTTGATGACCTTGAAGATTGTTTGAAGAACACCATTGGAAAAAGTCAAATTGCTTTGCCCCAGTGCTGGGGTTAAGGGGAGTTTGGGGGAGTCTGAAACAAGCTCAGGCTGGGGGCATTCCATCGCACTTTTTCCTCACATGTGTTTGTTTTGCTGTAGTTACAGAGGAACGGAAACCCCCACCCTGACAGCTCTGCCTTCTGAACTGCTGCTGGACAGACTTCACCCCAACCCCATGTACCAGCGTCTCCCCCTCCTTCTCAACACCAAACTGCTCAGCCTCGAATATCCGAGGAATAACATTGAGTACGTGCGGGATATCGGAGAAGGAGCCTTCGGAAGAGTGTTCCAGGCAAGGTGAGCACAACCTCAATCTTTAGTGCAGAGGAATTTGGCGACTGTCAGGCTTGTGCAGGCTGTTGCTGAGTTGTGAGCTATCCTGTCCCCCCACCCACCCACCCCCCCCCCGGGTCACAAGGTTCCAGGTTCAAATCGCACTCCAGGGCTTGTGTACAAAAGTCAAAGCTGGCATTCTCAGTGCGGCACACTGAGGGAATGCTGCACTGTTGGAGGCGCTGTTTTTTGACTGATGCTTTCTCTCTTTCTCTGTCTCAACCTTTCCACACCCTGACAGTGCATTGGTCAGAATTTCATCTGTTTCTGTAGCTAATTATTCCTGGAATAGATCAGTACTCCGTCACCAGGGGCTGAATTCTCACACACAGACACGCTCACACACACACACACTCACTCATACACACACACACACACACTCATACACACACACACTCACACACACACACACACAGTCACTCACACACACACACAATCACTCATACACTCTCACACACTCATATACACACACAGTCACATACACAGACACACTCCTCACACACGCAGTCGCTCACACACACACACACAGAGACTCACACACACACACACTCATTCACACACACTCATTCGCACACTCACTCACTCACGCACACACATACACACATTTACATGCGCTCGCACACACACACGCTCACACACACACACGCTCACACACACATGCTCATAGACACACACGCTCACACACACACGCTCACACACACACACACACACACACAGGAAATTGCCCCCAGTGTTTTGGGCCTTATTTTTCCCTCAATCAACGTCACAAAGAATGGATTGGGGCGGCACTGCTGCCTCACAGCGCCAGGGACCCAGGTTCAATTCTGGCCTCGGGTCACTGTCTGTGTGGAGTTTGCATGTTCTCCCCGTATCTGCTTGGGTTTCCTCCGGGTGCCCCGGTTTCCTCCCACAGTCCAAAGATGTGTGGGTTGGGTGGATTGAACTGGGGTAAGCACTCTCTAACTAAGTAAGAAGTCTCACAACACCAGGTTAAAGTCCAACAGGTTTATTTGGTCCTGTGCGGTGAAGATATATATAGATGATCTGGAGGAGGGGACGGAGTGTAGGGTAACGAAGTTTGCAGACGACACAAAGATAAGTGGAAAAGTGAATCGTGTGGAGAAGATCTGCAGAGAGATTTGGACAGGCTGAGTGAGTGGGCGAGGATATGGCAAATGGAGTATAACGTTGATAAATGCGAGGTTATACACTTTGGAGGAAATAATAACAAATGGGATTACTATCTCAATGGAAACAAATTAAAACATGCTACCGTGCAAAGGGACCTGGGGGTCCTTGTGCATGAGACGCAAAAGCCCAGTCTGCAGGTACAACAGGTGATCAAGGAGGCAAATGGGATGTTGGCCTATATCGCGAGGGGGATAGAATATAAAAGCAGGGATGTCTTGATGCACCTGTACAGGGCATTGGTGAGGCCGCAGCTGGAATACTGTGTGCAGTATTGGTCCCCTTATATGAGGAAGGATATATTGGCATTGGAGGGAGTGCAGAGAAGGTTCACCAGGTTGATACCGGAGATGAGGGGTTTGGATTATGAGGAGAGGCTGAGGAGATTGGGTTTGTACTCGTTGGAGTTTAGAAGGATGAGGGGGGATCTTATGGAGACTTATAAGATAATGCGGGGGCTGGATAGGGTGGAGGCGGAGAGATTCTTTCCACTTAGTAAGGAAGTTAAAACTAGAGGACACAGCCTCAAAATAAAGGGGGGTCGGTTTAAGACAGAGTTGAGGAGGAACTTCTTCTCCCAGAGGGTGGTGAATCTCTGGAATTCTCTGCCCACTGAGGTGGTGGAGGCTACCTCGCTGAATATGTTTAAAGCGCGGATGGATGGATTCCTGATCGGTAAGGGAATTAAGGGTTATGGGGATCAGGCGGGTAAGTGGTACTGATCCACGTCAGATCAGCCATGATCTTATTGAATGGCGGGGCAGGCTCGAGGGGCTAGATGGCCTACTCCTGCTCCTATTTCTTATGTTCTTATGTTCTTATGTAAGAGGTCTTGTTCGAACCTGTGCTTGGAGATCCTCTCCACTTGGAGCTCAGTCCAACGCCGGCATCTCCACATCATGGCTACCATCGACGCCGCAAACTGCCGGCTCCAAGTGGAGAGGATCTCCAAGCACAGGTTCGAACAAGATCTCTTCACCGCACAGGACCAAATAAACCTGTTGGACTTTAACCTGGTGTTGTGAGACTTCTTATTGGGTGGATTGGCCACGTTAAACTGCCCCTTAGTGTCAGGGGGATTAGCAGGGTAAAGATGTGGGGTGATGAGGATAGGGCCTGGGTAGGATTGTGGTTGGTGCTGACTCAATGGGCCCAATGGCCTCCTTCTGCACTGTAGGGATTCTATGATTATCCGGTGATGATGATTTTAATGTTTGTGGGAGTTTGAGCTTGCTGAGTGTGAGTTGATGCTGTGTCTCTGACATTACAACAGTGAGGACATTTCAAAAATACCTCATTGGCTGTAAAGTGCTCCAGACTCCGGTGGCGATGGGAAATGTTATATAAATACACGTCTTCATGTTTTAAAAAACCCTAATGTCAACAGAAAGAGAGACGTTCATTTCTGTAGCGCCTTTCACAACCTCTGGATGTCTCAAAGCACTTTAACAGCCGATGAAGGTACTTTCCAAAGTGTAGTGACTGCTGTGTTTCCTACATTGCAAATGTGTGCACAGCAAGATCCCACAAACAGCGATGTGGTAACGGTCAGATAATGTGTTTGTTTCTGTGTGGTGTTGATTGAGGGATAACTGTTAGGGCCAGGACACCGAGGAGAACTCCCCACCTCTGCTTCAAAACACTGCCTGTGTGACCTTTAACCTCTGTCCAAGGCGGGACCTCGGGTTAATGACTCATCTGCAAGTCGGCACTTCTGACAGTGCAGCACTCCCTCGGTGCTGCACTGGAGGGTCTTCCAAGTGCTCGAGACTCTGGAGTGGGGCTTGAATTCAGAACCTGTTGAGAGTGTTAACCACTGAATCCGACATCCAAAAATAGATGGGAGGGGAGGGGGAGGGGGTTAAAAATGAGGTTCACATTAGCGCTTGTTCATGTCTCAGTCAATGGAAGAATGTCTGACTGCGCTGGACTACTCTCCGGTACCTGTGAATGAAACCGGCTTGAAATATCAGCAGCAAAATAGTTAGACCGGATGTCTGCATCAGCCAGTCAGTAAAAGTCAAATGTACTTAGGCAGCGATCCATCTGCCAGAGGCAGGTTGCCAGTGAAGTTACTAAGCACATCAAGCCAATTTGCGTTATGAATCAGGACACCCTGACCTCTGCGGAGTGGATGGAATATGCAGGAAAGGAATCTCCTCTGGCTGTCGCCTGCAGCTTTCAGTTACGCTGTCAGTGCAAGATCTGCCTGTGTTTAATATATCGTCTCATTCAGCCCTTGTTGCCTTTGATCCAATACTATAGCTGCTGGAATATCTGGGATGGCAGGAACAGGCCACTCAGCCCTTCTGGTCTATGTTGGCATTTATGCTCTACACAAGCTTCCTTTTTGCCTATTCGTTCACAGGAGGTGGGCATCGCTGGTCAGGCCAGCATTTATTGCCCATTCCTAATTACCCCCGAGAAGGTGGCGAACCTCCTTCTTGAATTTGTTGCAGTCCCTGAGGTGTAGGTACACCCACTGTGCTGTTAGGGAGGGAGTTCATGGATTTTGACCCAGCGACAGTGAAGGAACGGCCGATTATATTTCCAAGTCAGGATGGTGAGTGGCTCGGAGGGGAACTTGCAGGTGCTGAAACCAAAAGAGAAAATGCTGGAAAATCTCAGCAGGTCTGTCAGCATCTGTAAGGAGAGAAAAGAGCTGACGTTCCGAGTCCAAACGACCCTTTGTCAAAGCTACAAGGCATAGAAAGTGGGAGATATTTATACTGCAGGGGGAGGGACTGAAAGATTAGTCATAGCCATGCAGGTGGTGACGTTCCCAGGTATCTGCTGACTCTGTGTATCCAAGTAGCAGAGACTGTGGGATTGGAAGGTGCTGTCGAAGGAGCCTTGGTAAGTCACTGCAGTGCATCTTGTAGATGGCACACACTGCTGCCACTGAGCATCAACAGTGAATGTTTAAGGTGGTGAATGGGGTGCCAATGAAGCGGGCTACTTTATTCTGGATGATATCAAGCTTCTTGAGTGTTGTTGGATTGCATTCATCAAGGCGAGTGAAGAGTATTCCATCACACTCCTGACTTGTGCCTTGTAGATGGTGGGCAGGCTTTGGGGAGTCAGGAGGTGAGTCACTCACCACAGGATTCCTCGCCTCTGACCTGCTCTTGTAGTCACTGTGTTGATGTGGCTGGTCCAGTTCAGTTTCTGGTCAATACTTCAGGGTGTTGTTGGTGGTAATGATGGGGAGACTCTCTTGTTAAACTTGTCATTGCCTGACACAAATGTTACTCGTCACTCATCATGGAATAACCAAGTTGAATATTGAACAGGTTTTGCTGCATGTGGACATGGGCTGCTTCATTATCAATAAGTTGTGAATGGAACTGAGCACAGTGCAATCATCAACCTGTATCGCCGCTTGCTGATTTGATTTGATTCATTATTGTCACATATATTGGGATACAGTGAAAAGTATCGTTTCTTGCTGTACAGACAATGCACATTGTTCATAGGGTACATAGGGAGAGGGAAAGGAGAGGGTGCAGGATATTATATTAGCATACAGTGAAAAGTATTATTTCCTGCACGCTATACAGACAAAGCATACCGTTCATAGAGAAGGAAAGAAGAGGGTGCAGAATGTAGTGTTACAGTCATAGCTAGGGTGTAGAGAAAGATCAACTTAGTGCAAGGTAGGTCCATTCAAAAGTCTGACAGCAGCAGGGAAGTAGCTGTTCTTGAGTCAGTTGCTACGTGACCTCAGACTTTTGTATCCTTTTTCCGACGGAAGAAGATGGAAGAGAGAATGTCCGGGGTGCGTGGGGTCCTTGATTATGCTGGCTGCTTTTCCGAGGCAGCGGGAAGTGTAGATGGAGTCAGTGGATGGGAGGCTGGTTTGCGTGGTGGACTGGGCTGTATTCACGACCCTTTGTAGTTTCTTGCGGTCTTGGACAGAGCAGGAGCCATACCAAGCTGTGATACAACCAGAAAGAATGCTTTCCATGGTGCATCTGCAACCTTATAATTAAGGGAAGCAACAAGAGGGAAAAACCTCCTTGACTTCACCCTCAACGATCGCAGGTCCATCTATCCATGATAATTCTGGTGGGAGTGACCATTGCGCAGACCTTGTGCAGATGAAGCCAATTGGATCTTGCACTTACTTGTCTCCTTTGGAAAGCTGTTGTTTGTCTGATTGGATCTCTGCTGCTTTTTCTGGGCAGAGCACACCTTCCACATCGAAGGGTAGGTGCTAGTGTCGCAGCTGCACTGGAACAGCCTAGCTAGGGGTGCAGCTCATTCTGGAGCACAAATCTTCCATACTATAACCAGGCTGGTGTTTGGGCCCGTACCCTTTGCTGTGTACAATGCAGTGAAAATGGCTAAAGATTGGCATCCGTGATGCCTGTGAGCCCATTGGGCGGAGAAGTGGCAGATGGACTTCAACCCAGATAAATGCGTAGTGGTCCATTTTGGCAGGTCAAATGGGATGAAGGAGCACAATATAAAGGGAAAGACTCTTAGTATGGTCAAGGATCAGAAGGACCTTGGGGTCCCGGTCCATAGGACTCAAAAATCAGCCCCGCAGGTGGAGGAGGTGGTTAAGAAGACGTATGGTGTGCTGGCCTTTATCAATCGAGAGATTGAGTTTAGGAGTCCGGGGATAATGATGCAGCTATACAAGACCCTCGTCAGACTCCACTTGGAGTAATGTGCTCAGTTCTGGTCACCTCATTACAGGAAGGATGTTGAGAGGCATAGATCGGGTGAACTCTCAGAGGCTTTTTCCCAGGGTGGAAATGGCTGCTACGAGAGGACACAGGTTTAAGGTGCTGCAGGGTAGGTACAGGGGAAATGTTAGGGGGAAGTTTTTCACTCAGAGGGTAGTGGGCGAGTGGAATCGGCTGCTGTCAGTGGTGGTGGAGGCAAACTCAATAGGGTCTTTTAAGAGACTCCTGGATGAGTACATGGGACTTAATAGGATGGAGGGTAATAGGTAGGCCTAAAAGGTAGGGATATGTTCGGCACAACTTGTGGGGCCAAGGGCCTGTTTTGTGCTGTAGTTTTCTATGTTTCTATGACTGTGTGGGTTTCTTCCGGGTCCTCCAGTTTCCTCCCACAGTCCAAGAGACGTGCTGGTTCGGTGGATTGGCCATGCTAAATTCTCCCTCAGTGTACCCGAACAGGCGCCGGAGTGTGGCGACTGGGGGATTTTCACAGTAACTTCATTGCAGTGTTAATGTAAGCCTACTTGTGACGCTAATAAAATAAACTTAAACTTTAACAATGGTGATACTACAAAGTTATCCTTAGTGATGGACATTGAAGTCTCCCAGCCAGACTATATTCTGTGTGCTTTGTTCAAAGTGATGTTCACCAGGGAGGAGTACGGCTGAGGGACAGAGAACCGTGGGTGGTAAGCAGCAGGAGTTTTCCTCGCCCACGTTTGACTTGATTCCATGAGCCCTCATCGTGCCTGGAGTCAATATTGAGGAGTCCCTCGGCCACTCCCTCCTGATTTTGTTTTAAAGTCATTTGTGGTACATGGGTCAGCATTTATTGCCCATCCCTAGTTGCCTGAGGGCAGTTGAGAGTCAACCACATTGCTGTGGCTGTGGAGTCACATGTAGGCCAAACCGGGTAAGAATGGCAGATTTCCTTCCCTAATGGACATTGGTGAACCAGATGGGTTTTTCTGACAATCAAACAATGGTTTCATGGTCATCAGTAGATTCTTAATTCCAGATTTAAAGAAAAATTAAATTCAAATTCCACCATCTGCCGTGGCGGAATTCAAACCCGGGACACCAGAACATTAGCTGACTGCTGGATTAATAGGCTAGCGATAATACCACTGTGCCATCACCTCTGGTGGTTGTCCTGCCAATGGGATAGGTCATACCCAGAGATGGTGATGATGGTGGCTGGAACATTGAGGTAAGTCCTCAGGTCATAGAGTCATAGAGGTTTACAGCATGAAAATAGGCCCTTCATTCCAACTTATCCATGCTACCCTTTTTTAAAACCGCTAAGCTAGTCCCAATTGCTCGCGTTTGGCCCATATCCCTCAATTGGTTGGTGTTGGTGAGGAGGACTTTGCAGGGTCAACTGAGAAAGGTGTGCCTACGTCATACCCAAATCTGATACCTACATAAATGCCAGGTGGCCTATCCAATTTATTTTTATTTTGATGTGGAGATGCCGGCATTGGACTGGGGTGGGCACAGTGAGAAGTCTCACAACACCAGGTTAAAGTCCAATAGGTTTATTTGGTAGCACGGGCTTTCGGAGCGCTGTCCCTTCACCTGATGAAGGAGCGGCGCTCCGAAAGCTCGTGCTACCAAATAAACCTGTTGGATTTATTTTTATTAGACTTTGCAATCAGTGTTTGGCACAACTGACAGAATTGATTGGCCATTTTGCAGTCACATTGTGTGTCTGGAGTCACAGATATCCCATGCCAGGCAGCTTTGCCTCTTTAAGAGGGTATTTATCATTGTACCAGATGGGTTTTTGCAACAATGGGTTAGTTAGATGGCCACCATGACTTGAAGCTCGCTTTTATTCCAGATTTAATGAATTAATTGAATTTAAATACATCAGCAGCCATGGTGGGATTTGAACCCACGTCTCCAGAGCTGTGGCTCAGGCTTCTGGATTTCCAGTCCAGTGAAACTGCCTCCATTCCCAATTCCTCTCACTGACCTTCACCTCACCTTATGGACATAACCAAAGACATGGTGGCATCCTCGGTCACAGAGTGCTGCATCTCACGGTTTTATGGCACGCCCTGTTTATCTTTCACATATTTTTGTATGAATGTTCTGGCATTGCCTTGCTTGTAAATAAGATAAACTCCTTACATATAAAATCAACAAATCTCCACAAGCCTCCTCGTCTCAGGCCACCAACACTTTCCATGCTCACTTGTGCAACTGAGTCATGAGCGTAGATTTGTAATACAAGTGATTTGGGGTATTTGCCATTTGGAATATGCTCAGAAACTGCCTCCAAGTTGAAGACCTTCTCAATTCAGTTGCTGTTTAGTGTTTGCAGCACAGAGACAGGCCACTGGGTCCATACCAGTATTTCTACCCCACACGGCTCATAGAGTCATAGAGTCAGAGAGGTTTATAGCATGGAAACAGGCCCTTCAGCCCAACTTGTCCATGCCGCCCAGATTTTACCACTAAGTACCTCTGGACCCTTTTGTATCTCTCCCCTCTCACCTTAAACCTATGCCCTCTAGTTTTAGACTCCCCTACCTTTGGGAAAAGATGTTGACTTTATCTATGGCACTCATTATTTTATCGACCTCTATAAGATCACCCCTAAACCTCTTACGCTCCAGGGAAAAAAAGTCCCAGTCTATCCAGCCTCTCCTTAAAACTCAACCATCAAGTCCCGGTAGCGGCCTAGTAAATCTTTTCTGCACTCTTTCTAGTTTCATAATATCCTCACCTCCCACTCTATTTACTTTGCTTTACCCGAGCGACATACCCTTCATATGAACTTGGAGCAGGAGTAGGCCATTCGGCCCCTCTGCAATTTGATAAGATCATGGCTGATCTGATTGTGGCCTCAAATCTACTTTCCTGTCTATTCCCCCATATCCTTTGGCTCTCGCATCAGTCAAAGATCTATCTAACACAGCTATTGTTATCAGGTCCTATCTCAATCCCAATGAAACGCATCTCTGCTATTTGCCTCAACTGCTCTATGTGATAGTAAGTTCCACATTCCTGTCACTGTCTGAATGTTCCCTCGGTCCAGTTGATCTTTCATATTCATCCTTTGTGGTGAAGATGACCATTTGGGGGATTTGATTGAGTTCTGGTGGGTATCTAGGTGACTATTCAGGCTGGTCAGTGCCCAGAAGGTTCTGCTGCAAATAAGTTTTAAAGTTTATTTATTAGTGTCACAAGTAGACTTGCATTAACACGGCAATGAAGTGACTTTGAATATCCCCTAGTCGCCACACTCCGGCACCTGTTCGGGTACACTGAGGGAGAATTTAGCACGGCCAATGCACCTAACCAGCACGTCTTTCGGACTGTGGGAGGAAACCGGAGCACCCGGAGGAAACCCACGCAGACACGGGGAGAATGTGCAAACTCCACACAGCCACCTGAGGCTGGATTTGAACCCGGGTCCCTGGCGCTGTGAGGCAGCGGTGCTAACCACTGTGCCACCGTGCCACCCTAGGACAGGATACTGGAGAGGATTGAGTTTCGGAGCAGTTACTGGTTCAGGATTTCCATCTCCTGCGGTTTCTCTCTGCCTCTGATGCCCACATGCTTTCGAAGGAGGCCGCACCACTTTTTAAATTTGGTTTCACTGAGTGCGGCGATCCTGGGCGAACCTCTCCCAGGAATCAAGTCAACGGCACGGTGGCACAATGGTTAGCACTGCTGCCTCACAGCGCCAGGGACCCAGGTTCAATTCCGGCCTCAGGTGACTTTGTGGAGTTTGCACGTTCTCCCCGTGTCTGAGTGGGTTTCCTCTGAGTGCTTTGATTTCCTCCCACAGTCCAAAGATGTGCGGATTAGGTTCATTGACCATACTAAATTCACTCTAGTGTCAGGGGTATTAGCAGGGTAAATATGAGGGGTTACGGGAATAGGGTCTGGGTGGGATTGTGGTCGGTGCAGACTCGATGGGTCAAATGGCCTCCTTCTGCACTGTAGGGATTCTATGATTCTGTTATTCTATGACATCAAAGTTCCCAAGTGAGTGTCTATGTGGCACTTCCTTTGACCACCATAAGAGCAGCAGCCCAGATTTCAGGTTCTCCTTGGAAGATTGCCTTTGGTAAGCGAGTGTTGGGCATTCTGGCCACATGGCTAGCGCAACTCAGGTACAATCTCAATATGGATGCTTGTCTTGGGTGAGCACCTCAGTGGCTGGTATTCTGTCCCGAGGGCAGCTGTGGCTCTGGAGTCACAGGTAAGCCAAACCAGGTAAGGACGACGGATTGCCTTCCCTAAAAGATATTAGTGAGAGTGGTCGAGCTTCTTGCCATCACGCTGGTACACAGGCCAGGTTTTGTGTGCGCCGTGCACAGAACGATTGCTGTTTGGTTGATAGACTTATTCCTCCTAACTCCCAGACTGATGCTCAAAGTCTGCCAGAGGCTACACTTTTTAAAAATTAATTCGTGGGACATGGGTGTCGCTGGCTTTATTACCCATCCCTAGTTGCCCTTGAACTGAGTGGCTTGCTCAGTCATTTCAGAGAGCATTTACGAGTTAACCACATTGCTGTGGCTCTGGAGTCACATGTAGGTCAGGAATGGTAAGGATGGCAGATTCCCTTCCCTAAAGGATATTAGTGAATTTGCTTTGGCAAATTCTTACATGTGTCTTGTCATCAATTCAAACAGTTCGAGAGAGAGAGAGAGTGACAGAGAGTGTGTGCTGTCAAGATAAGTGAACTTATCCTCTGCTGACAGGTTCTGCTCATGTTCTGGTTTATGGGCAGGTTCTGAAGCAGTTAATAAATGTGGAATCAAGCGAGGCTACAGACCAGGACTTCATCCCCACCTAGCTAGACCTCAAGGTTGTTCGGATTAGCTGATTTTTATTTTAAGCTACTACCAGCTACTTTGGGCTGACAATAGTGGGAAGAATAAGTCAGAGGTTTCAGGTCCTTATTGTATTTGAGTCGGAAACAGACTGGGGCGAATTTTCCCATCTCGCCCACCAGGGGAATCAGAGCAGGCAAGGGGGCGGGACCATAGAAAGGTCCATTAACCTCGGGCGTGACTCTCCGGTTTCAGGGTGAGTGAGGCCATAAAATCCCGCCCACTGCGTCAAACATATTTCACCCATTTTACGATGTATTAACGAATAACCTGACCGGAATTGGTTCCTCTGCATAAGCGAACTTTCTTCTCATTTGACACCACGCCCTCAGATAATTAGCATCACCTGTCGCCAGCCTTCACTTCCATTCTCATAAAGGGTCTTTATTCCGATTATCGGGGAAGATCTTTATTCTGATTACTGGGGAGGGTCTTTATTCCAATTACTGGGGAGGGTCTTTATTCTGATTACTGGGGAGGGTCTTTCTCCTTCCTCTTGCAGCAGTTACAGCAACATCTTAAGATAGACATAGGAACATAGAAAAGAGGAGTAGGAGGAGGCCATTTGGCCCTTTGAGCCTGCTCTGCCATTCATTATGATCATGGCTGATCGTCCAACTCAATAGCCTAATCCTGCTTTCCCCCCATAACCTTCGATCCCCTTTGCCCCAAGTGCTGGATCTAACTGCTTCTTGAGAACATTCAATGTTTTGGCATCAACTGCTTCGGGTGGTAGTGAATTCCACAGGGTGACCACTGTCTGGGTGAAGAAATTTCTCCCCATCTCAGACTGTAACCCCTGGTTCTGGACTCCCCCACCATTGGAAAAATCCTTCTTGTATCTACCCTGTCTCGTCCTGTTAGAATTTTATTGGATTTTTATAGGAATTTGCCTTTGGCCTTGCCTTGCTGCCTATGAATCTGTAGAGTGCAATCTTGTGGCGCAGTGGGTACTTCCCAACCTCTGGGCGCAAAGCTCCGGGTTCAAGTCCCACTTTAGGGCTTGATGGTTGAGGAAGGTGTCTTTGTAATGTTGACAAACAGGCAAATCATCAGCCTGTAAAAGTTTCCAGTGTGTCCCAAAGGCAGAATGGGAGCAATTCCTGGTCAGTCCCACTGCAGAAAGCAACACCAAACCACTGCAAGACTTAGTCAAGCATGGTCTTGCGCCAATCCAGTGGAAGTCCATGGTTACCAACACCTTCCTTCCTTCTCTGGGGAAAATTATGCTGTAGAGGTGTCTCACTGAAACCATAATCCAGAGAACCAGGCATATGTCCTGGGGTGGCATGGTGGCACAGTGGTTAACACTGAAATCACCAATTTCACCAGCAGAGAAGACAGAATCTTTCCAAATTAGCCTCATTCAAATAACAGTGGTATCCATGGTTAGCAATCTACATGAACAGAGACGAAGTGGAAATGATCGAGAGCTTCAAGTTTTTAGATGTTCAGGTCACCAACAACCTGTCCTGGTCCCCCCCATGCCGACACTATAGTTAAGAAAGCCCCACCAACGCCGCTACTTTCCCAGGAGGCTAAGGAAATTTGGCATGTCAGCTACGACACTCACCAACTTTTACAGATGCACCACAGAAAGCATTCTTTCTGGTTGTATCACAGCTTGGTATGGCTCCTGCTCTGCCCAAGACCGCAAGGAACTACAAAAAGTCGTGAATGTAGCCCAATCCATCACGCTAACCAGCCTCCCATCCATTGACTCTGTCTACACTTCCCATTGCCTCGGCAAAGCAGCCAGCATAATTAAGGATCCCACGCACCCCGGACATTCTCTCTTCCACCTTCTTCCTTCGGGAAAAAGATACAAAAGTCTGAGGTCACGTACCGACCGACTCAAGAACAGCTTCTTCCCTGCTGCTGTCAGACTTTTGAATGGACCTACCTTGTATTAAGTTGATCTTTCTCTACACCCTAGCTATGACTGTAACACTACATTCTGCACTCTCTCCTTTCCTTTTCTATGAACAGTATGCTTTGTCTGTATAGCGTGCAAGAAACAATACTTTTCACTGTATACTAATACATGTGACAATAATAAATCAAATCAAAATCAAGTCAATCTCTGCCAAACCCAGTTTAACAGCCCAGCTGTATAAATGTGAATTACATAAAGTGAGGGTTAAAATCTGAATTTGGTTTGAATCTGGATCAGTGTCTCTACTATTCCGAGAGGGCTGACCGTACAACCCGAATAATCCACATCCTGAGAAACAAACAGCTCAACTCTGAGAATGAAACTCTGTGGAATACACAGAGCCTTGAATATGGGAGCTCTATGCAATCTGGTTGTTCCACCTGAATCATAAAGAGGATATATCACAACATGTGGCCTGCCTCTTTAGACGGGTCAGTAGAAGAGAGGAAAGATATTTCCTGTTCTAGAAACCTCCTGAGCCAGTGAAGGGACCCTTTGTAACATTGATATTCAGGTTACATTATTACTGCAACTTAAAATCCCAGATCTCAACTGAGATAAACTACAATAGAATAGAATCCTTACAGTGTAGAAGGAGGCCATTTGGCCCATCGATTCTGCACCAAATCTCCGAAAGAGCATCTTACCCAGGCCCAGCACCCTCCGCCCTATCCCCGTAACCCTGCGCATTTATCATGGCCAATCCATCTAACCTACAACTCTTTGGACACTAAGGGGCAATTTAGCATGGCCAATCCACCTAACCTGCACATCTTTCGGACTGTGGGAGGAAACTGGAGCACCCGGAGGAAATGCACGCCAACACGGGAGAACGTGCAAACTCCACACAGACAGTGACCCGAGGCTGGAATCGAACCTGGGTCCCTGGTGCTTTGAGGCAGCAGTGCTATCCACTGTTTATTTGCACCAGAGAAACTGCCAGATACATTACACAACATGAGGGTCTTCGAATTTTGGAGATTTATGTCTTCTTTCGGAGAAGATATAAATCATAGGAGAATGTTCATGAAAAAACATGTTCAAAAAATAAACAAATGAGTCATAAACAGGACCGTGGTGGGTAAACAATTCCAGGCCACGATTGGTTACAATCACAACTGCTTTATAAAATATTAACTAATGGGATCTGGGTGTCCATCCAGCATTTATCGAGCTTGAAATTAGGAACAACCTGTCCTGGTTCCCCCCCATGCCGACACTATAGTTAAGAAAGCCCCACCAACGCCTCTACTTTCTCAGAAGACTAAGGAGATTTGGTATGTCAGCTACAACTCTTACCAACTTTTACAGATGCACCATAGAAAGCATTCTTTCTGGTTGTATCACAGCTTGGCATGGGCTCCTGCTCTGCCCAAGACCGCAAGAAGCTACAAAGAGTTGTGAATGTAGCCCAATCCATCACGGAAACCAGCCTCGCATCCATTGACACTTCCCACTGCCTCGGCAAAGCAGCCAGCGTCATTAAGGACCCCACACACCCCGGACATTCTCTCTTCCACCTTCTTCCGTCAAGAAAAAGATACAAAAGTGCACCAACCGACACAAGCACAGCTTCTTCCCTGCTGCCATCAGACTTTTGAATGGACCTACCTTGCGTTAAGTTGATCTTTCTCTACACCCTAGCTATGACTGTAACACTACATTCTGCACTCTCTCGTTTCCTTCTCTATGAACGGTATGCTTTTTCTGTAAAGCTCGCAAGAAACAATACTTTTCACTGTATACTAATACATGTGACAATAATCAGTCAAATCAAATCAAAAATCAAGGAACATCAGCCCCAATCTGAAGTAGGTTCGACAGCTTGCCCCTATCTTCCTGTGCCAGGTTGACTGCAGATTAGGTTGCATACCCTGGAGTGACCGGCTTCAGAGCAAAGTAGCAAAAAAATACATGCTCTTTGATAAACCTCGAGAACTAAACAGACCCATGAACATGGGAGGGAGTTACAACATCTAGTTACGACGCAGAGATTAATTCCTGTTACTTTGCTTCGTAATTTGTGAAAGGGTTTGGAAAGGTGTTAATTGTTCTACCTTAATGTTTAGAGGTTCATTTATATAAAGACTGACACTCACTTCAATTGAATAATTAAAAAGTGATTTATTGAACCAAATGGGAACTTCAACTAAACAAGTAACACATCAATTAAAGTAAGGTTCAAGTGGGATGCTGTTCAAATAAGTACAAGGACCATTCATTACCAAACAATAATACTAACTTAGTCACCTTCAAAAAACATATATAAACAGGTTATGTGGCTTTGGAAAAAAAACCTTTGGAGTTCTTCTGTCAATGTCGCTGTTGGTAAACTCTTTCTGATTTGGTATCCTTCTGGTAGATAGATGGAGAGTTCTCTTAAGAGATATTTCTTTAGCTGGCAGAGAGCTGCTCTTGCCCTCTCCAAGTGTTGAGAGGTGGCAACTTTCCAGTTCAACTCCTGAACTGAACTAACTCACTCACTAACTAACCGCAAAACTGAAGGCAGGCAGTTGAGTTCCCATTGATGAACTATCAATTTTCTATACCATGATTAGTCTGATGTTGTCAACAACAGTAAATCCAAATTTGATAGGTTCCTGATGGCTGAGTGTCTTCTTTAAACTGATAGGCTGTCAAAAATGCAAAAACCTGCAAAGCCTGTTACCAAGGCAACCCTGATGCTTGGTCCTGGTCACAATGTTGCAATCTGTGTACCCTGTATACCTGCATTTAAAACATTCAAGCACTGAACACAAAACCAGCTTTTAAAGGGACCACAGCTCACAAACTCCACTTCACAAGAATCCTTGATGCAATAGAAGGCAACCAAAACTCCACACCTTGTGAGGAGATATTAGAGCAGGTGATCAAGGGCAGTCAAAGAGGGATTTTTCAAGGAGTTTCTTAAGGGAGGAGAGAATGGAGGGAATTCCAGATCTTTGGGCTTGAGGTAAGGCCAACAACGCAGGCACATGGGAAATTGTGGAATGCCCAAGATGTCAGGATTTGGATGAGAGCAGGGCTCTGTTTTGGCAATAGGGTTCAGAGGAGGCTACAACAATGCAAAAAGCCAGGCTGCTGCGTCAAATTCTGCAAAGCCAGCTGAACCAAAATGTGAGGGTGAGAGGAGGAGAATAGGGGAGGATTGGAGAGATGAACCTCTTTCGAGGTTGAGGCACCGCGGCCAGTGAATAAATACACTGATGCTAGCCTCGGACGCTTACCGTTGGACAGGAACTACACCAGGTTGGAAGGAGCAACAGAGCGGCACGGTGTCACAGTGTTTAGCACTGCTGCCTCACAGCGCCAGGGACCCGGGTTCAAGCCCCGGCTTGGGTCATTGTCTGTGCGGAGTTTGCACGTTCTCCCCGTGTCTGCGTGGGTTTCCTCCGGGTGCTCCGATTTCCTCCCACACTCCAAAAATGTGCGGGTTAGGTGGATTGGCCGTGCTAAATTGCCCCTTAATGTCAGGGGGACTAGCTGGGGTAAATGCATGGGGTTACGGGGATAGGGCCTGGGTGGGATTGTGGTCGGTGCAGACCCGATGGGCCAAATGGCCTCCTTCTGCACTGTAGGATTCTATGATCTATGAGCTGTACATAGCTCTGTTTAGACCACCTCTGGAGTACTGTGTACAGTTCTGAGCAACAGGGGGATTAGCAGGGTCAATATACTGGGTTACGGGCATAGGACCTGGGTGGGATCATTGTCGGTGCAGACTCAATGGGCTGAGTGGCCTCATCCTGCACTGTAGGGATTCTATGACCGTGACAGCAATTTGTATTTATATAATGTTAACCGACCAAGTTACTTTCCAAAGTGCTTCACGGGAGCGTGAAGCCAGAAAAAGTGTTATTAGGACAAATGACCAAAAGCTTGGTCAAAGACATTAAGGAGCATCTGAAAGGAAGAGAGAGAGGCGGAGATGCAGAGGGAAGGAATTGCAGAGCTGAGGGCCAAGGCATTTGTTGGGTGATCTCTGCCATAATGGAAGAACATCTGTTTAATTCCAGAAAGGCTGAAAATTGGCAACTGACCCCACAGCAATGGTGATAACATCGGCATCAGTCTTTCCGAAGCAGAAGGTATATCTATTAATGGCCCAGGGATCCTTTTTCACAGACTCACTTTCCACTGATCCTGTGCTTACGGCACTCTCTCAATGTTGCCCGTTTTCCAAAATAAAACTCCCGGTTTGCCTGGCTTTTTGAAATGAGGTCAATTCCAAAATGCCAAATGGACATTGTCATAATCATAGAGTCATAGAGGTTTACAGTATGGAAACAGGCCCTTCAGCCCAACTTGTCCATGCCGCCCTTTTTTTTAAACCCCTAAGCTAGTTAAGCTTGTGCCCGCTGTGCCACTAAAGAAGCGGCCAACATTCCTGCTAACTGTCCAATACAAATCCTGGGTTAAAATATTAGTTCACAGAATCGCGACAGTGCAGAAGGAGGCCATTCAGCCCATCGAGTCTGCACCGACCACAATCCCACCCTATTCCCACAACCCCACCTATTTACCCTGCTAATCCCCCTGACACTAGGGTCAATTTAACCTAACCTGCACGTCTTTGGACTGTGGGAGGAAACTGGAGCACCCGGAGGAAACCCACACAGACAACATGCAAACTCCACGCAACAAAGAACAAAGAACAGTACAGCACAGGAAACAGGCCCTTCGGCCCTCCAAGCCTGTGCCGCTCCTTGGTCCAACTAGACCAATCGTTTATATCCCTCCATTCCCAGACTGCTCATGTGACTATCCAGGTAAGTCTTAAATGATGTCAGCGTGTCTGCCTCCACCACCCTACTTGGCAGCGCATTCCAGGCCCCCACCACCCTCTGTGTAAAAAACGTCCCTCTGATATCTGAGTTATACTTCGCCCCTCTCACCTTGAGCCCGTGACCCCTCGTGATCGTCACCTCCGACCTGGGAAAAAGCTTCCCACTATTCACCCTATCTATACCCTTCATAATCTTGTACACGCAGACAGTGACCCAAGGCCGGAATTGAACCTGGGTCCCTGGCGCTGTGAAGCAGCAGTGCTAACCACTGTGCCGCCCCTTATACAATTAAGACACAGCATTACAGGCTTTGTTGGTGCAACAGATTTGTGCTCGTCAAGAACTTTGTCAAATAGTTGATTCCGACTTCTGCAAGCACAGCAATGTTTTATATATACAGTTACAGTAAGAAATATCCCTGCAGACATATCCTTGTCAGCGGCCCTGAGCAGTCCTGCCAATTTAATTATTTATAACTAAACGTGGAAACTGGAAGCGTTGACCTGACAATCACTCACGCTGATGGAAGGTTGAGATCGTGTTGCAAATGCAGGAAGTTCTCACCGTGACAGTTTGCGAGTGGCTGCCTCGTTTCTTTTCCCTCCTGCAGCCCAGATTTCCTCTCAGAAATTGCAAGCTCCATTTCTTACTTCAATGCTGCAGTCAACAACATTTCGATTTGATTTGATTTGATTTATTATTGTCACATGTATTAACTTGCAGTGAAAGGTATTGTTTCTTGCGCCCTATACAAACAAAACATACCATTCATAGAGAAGGAAAGGAGAGAGTGCAGAATGTAGTGTTACAGTCATAGCTAGGGTGTAGAGAAAGATCAACTTAATGCGAGGTAGGTCCATTCAAAAGTCTGATGGCAGCAGGGAAGAAGCTGTTCTTGAGTCGGTTGGTGCGTGACTTTTGTATCTTTTTCCCTGACAGAAGAAGGTGGAAGAGAGAATGTCCGGGATGCGTGGGGTCCTTGATTATGCTGGCTGCTTTGCCGAGGCGGGAAGTGTAGACGGAGTCAATGGATGGCAGGCTGGTTTGTGTGATGGTTTGGGCTACATTCACAATCCTTGGTAGTTTCTTGTGGTCTTGGGCAGAGCAGGAGCCATACCAAGGCTGTGATACAGCCAGAAAGAATGCTTTCTATGGTGCATCTGTAAAAGTTGGTGAGAGTCTTAGCTGACATGCCAAATTTCCTTCGTTTTCTGAGAATGTAGAGGCGTTGGTGGACTTTCTTAACTGTAGTGTCGGCATGGGGGGTACCAGGACAGGTTGTTGGTGATCTGGGTGCTTAAAAGCTCTGGGTCTGTACTCGTTGGAGTTTAGAAGGATGAGGGGGGATCTTATTGAAACTTACGCGGCCTGGATAGAGTGCATGTGGAGAGGATGTTTCCACTGGTAGGAAAAACTAGAACCAGAGGGCACAACCTCAGGCTAAAGCGACGATCCTTTAAAACAGAGATGAGGAGGAATTTCTTCAGCCAGAGAGTGGTGAATCTGTGGAACTCTTTGCCGCAGAAGGCTGTGGAGGCCAGGTCATTGAGTGTCTTTAAGACAGAGATAGATAGGTTCTTGATTAATAAGGGGATCAGGGGTTATGGGGGAAAAGGCAGGAAAATGGGGATGGGAAAAATATCAGCCATGATTGAATGGAGGAGCAGACTCGATGGGCCGAGTGGCCTAATTCTGCTCCTGTGTCTTATGGTCAGTAAACTTGAAGCTCTACCTGATTTCTACCTGTTTCTTACTGCAACCCAAAACTGTCCACTCACAGGTCAAGCACACTGATTGAAGCGTGCGATGACTTGTTCTGCCAAATGTTAGGCTGCTTTATCAATACTTACAGAACTATAGAAAAGTTACAGCACAGAAGGAGGCCATTCGGTCTATCATGTCCATACTACCTCTCTGCAAGAGCAACTCTGCTAGCCCCACTCCCTGCCTTTTCCCCACGACTCTGCTCATCTTTTTTTTCCAATTCAGATAACAATCTAATTCCCTTTCGAAAGCCATGGGTGACCCTGCTTCCACACACTGTCGAGTTGTGCGTTACGGACCCTCACCGCTCGCTGCGTGGAAGTGTATTTCCTCACAGCGTCACTGCTTCTTTTGACATTGACCCTAAACCTGTGACTTCGGAGTCACAATCCTTCTGCCAGTGAGAACAGTCTCTCTCTATTTAGCTCTGACAAAGGGTCAACCTAACTCAAAACGTTGGCTCTATTCTCTCTCCACAGATGCTGTCAGACCTGCTGAGATTTTCCAGCACTTTCTGTTTTTGTTTCAGATTCCAGCATCCGCAGTATTTTGCCTTTCTCTCCCTATTTATTCTGACCAGACCCCTCATGATTTTGGACACCACTATCAAATCTCCTCTTCACCTCCTCTTCTTGAAGGAGAAGAGTCCGACCTTCGGCAGTCTATCCACGAGACTGAAGTCCCTCACCTCTGGAACCATTCTTGTGAATCTATTCTGCACCCTCTCCAACGTTCGCTGATGTTTCTCATTGCCGTCCCTCACTGGATTACTTTAGGCATTTGGAAATGCAATGGCCACGGTGCCACATAAAGATCATTAGATATAGGAGCAAAATCAACCCATTTGGCCCATCGAGTCTGCTCCGCCATTCAATCATGGCTGATAATTTTCTCATCCCCATTTTCCTGCCTTCTCCCCATAACCCTTGATCCCCTTTTGATCAAGAACCTATCTATCTCTGTCTTAAAGACACTCAATGACCCGGCCTCCACAGCCTTCTGTGGCAAAGAGTTCCACAGATTTACCACTCTCTGGCTGAAGAAATTCCTCCTCATCTCAGTTTTAAAAGAGCGTCCCTTCACTCTGAGGTCGTGCCCTCTGGTTCTAGTCTCTCCCACTGGTGGAAACATCCTCTCCACCTCCACTCCACCTAGGCCTCTCAGTATTCTGTAAGTTTCAATTAGATCCCCCCTCATCCTTCTAAATTCCATAGAGTATAGGCCCAGACTGCTTAACCGGTCCTCATATGATAAACCCTTCATTCCTGGGGTACAAATTTCCGGGAAAGATTCTCACCTGCTGATACCGAGCACTGGGTATTATTTCTCATCCGCACAGAATTACAGAATGATACAGCGCAGAAGGTGACCGTTCGGCTTGACTCTTTGGAAGAAGCCTTTATTGTGGAAGGAACAATGTTTTTGTCCACTATTTATTGAATGTCCGTATTAGGGTCCAGTGTTGTACTCTTCACCCTGTGGGACATGACTGAACTTGCAGGCGCAGCTCCCTCCTGTACATTGTAAAGAAGATTGTCTGCAATCACTCTCAGGGGGGATAATTGATCATTCAAAGCTCTGTAAGGAGTCCACTATCCAACACCCTCAGAGAGACACCCATTTGGATGGTACTGACACCACTCTGGAGCTCCCTCATTTTCTTACCTTGACTGACAGTCTCCAGCACACCAAGGATGCCAGGCCCTTCCCATTTTACTCCTCAATGCCCCCAGCCCCATTCCACCACCCTCCTCACCACTGTCTCACTCTTACTGGTCTCGCGCCTCTGTGCAGACTGCCATTCTTTTGTTCCCCTCCCCTGTGCTGTAGATCTCAACAAGTTCACAGTTGACCTGACACACAACTGCAAAGCAGACTGATGCGCACTGTAACGACTTTAATCAGGCAACTGAGGCGGGCCTGTTAGAATATGGACTCCCCGATTAAGGGCCAAATTGATGGGTCAATCAGGGAGCCTCTTGCTTTGTATTTAACCAGGCGTGTCAGTTCCTCTGGGACTCCGAGTGTAGACTGCTCACTGAAAGCTCTCTGTATGCTGCTGTCAGACTTGTAAATAAAGGGATTTTGGTGAAGGGACTTCTGCCTCCGAGGACTTATTACACAGACCACCGTAGGTGGCACGGTGGCATAGTGGTTAGCACTGCTGCCTCACAGCACCGGGGACCTGGGTTCAATTCCCGGCTTGGGTCACTGTCTGTGTGGAGTTTGCACGTTCTCCCCGTGTCTGCGTGGGTTTCCTCCGGGTGCTCCGGTTTCAACCCACAGTCCAAAGATGTGCGAGTTAGGTGGATTGGCCATGCTAAAATTGCCCCTTAGTGCCCCAAGATGTGGGAATTAGTGAGATATGCGTGTGGGGAAAGGGTGGGGGAAGGGCCTGGGAAAGATGCAAATGTTTTATGACTACAAATCCAACGTGTAATGTTTGACGCAATGCTGACTTTATCTCTTCATCTCAACCCGCCATTGGGAAAGTGAAATTTCGCAACTGCCAAATTAAGTCACCCCACACGCCACCCTGGGGAGTTTCGTAAAATCCATCCCCCCATTTTATGCTGCAAGTTGCAATGATTTTGTCCAGAAGGAGAGTGGAAGGAGATTCAATAATAACGTTTCAAAAGATGCATAAATACCCGGAAGGAAAAAAAAGAAGTGTCACATGGAAAGGCCAGGAGATTGGAAGGAGTTGGACAGCTTAAAAGTTAAAGTTAAAGTTAATTTATTAGTCACAAGTAAGGCTTCCATTAACACTGCAATGAAGTTATTGTGAAAATCCCATAGTCGCCACAGTCCGGCACCTGTTCGGGTCAATGCACCTAACCAGCACATCTTTCAGACTGTGGGAGGAAACCGGAGCATCCGGAGGAAACCCACGCAGACACGGGGAGAATGTGCAAACTCCGCACAGACAGTGACCCAAGCCGGGAATCGAACCCGGGTCCCTGGCGCTGTGAGACAGCAATGCTAACCACTGTGCCACCATGCCGCTCCCCAGTAACCATCAATGTGTGCAACCGTGAGGCGTGTCGCTACACTTAACTCTAAGTAGATAAATACTAAATATCCAAATACTCATTAAATTATGAATTAATCATTAAACATTAAATACTAAACTAGTCTGTAAGCTAGTTGGGTGGCACGGCGGCACAGTGATTAGCACTGCTGCCTCACAGCGCCAGGGACCCGGATTCAATTCCTGGCTTGGGTCACTGTCTGTGCGGAGTCTGCACATTCTCCCCGTGTCTGCATGGGTTTCCTCCGGGTGCTCCGGTTTCCTCCCACAGTCTGAAAGATGTGCTGGTTAGGTGCTTTGGCCATGCTGAATTCTCCCTCAGTGTACCCGAACAGGCACTGGAGTGTGGAAACTTGGGGATTTTCACAGTAACTTCATTGCAGTGTCAATGTAAGTCTACCTGTGACACTAATAAATAAACTTAAACTGAAACTCAACAAATAGCAATGAGGCTTAGGTAAATAAAGTGCTCTCCAGTCTAATGTTAAAGGCAGGCGGGTTACAGCCACGGTGCAGGGTGTAAGGAGGGTGTGAGTGGTGCACAGGCGTTGCCAGGATGGGAATCAACATACAAAAACAGAAAATGCTGGAAAATCCCAGGAGGTCTGACAGCATCAGTGGAGAGAGAATGGAGCCAACGTTTCGAGTCTGGATAAGCCTTTGTCAGAACACTGATTTTATTCTCATGAAGGCCAATGTTGCAAATGGGTCTGCGGCAGCCTCAGACCCTGGCCAGAGAGTGGGATGGCATCAGTGCCGACAGGGAACGGCGTTTGTGGCAGCTTCTGAATTTGGCGTCTTTGCTATTCCCAAGATTTAACTAGCAGCAAATCCTGATCATCCAATAAATAAAAGCAAATTACTGCGGATGCTGGAATCTGAAACCAAAAGAGAAAACGCTGGAAAATCTCAGCAGGTCTGGCAGCATCTGTAAGGAGAGAAAAGAGCTGACGTTTCGAGTCCAGACGACCCTTTGTCAAAGCTAAAAGGCATAAAAAGTGGGAGATATTTATACTGCAGGGGGAGGGAATGAAAGATGAGTCACTGCCACAGAAACCCAGAGAAAAGGCTGCTAATGGCAGCCCATCGAGAGAATAGAAGGTGTGAATGGCCAAATGGCAGAGAAGCTGAAATCAGAGGGTGAACTGTGACAGATGGAGATGTGGGAGGAGGGGGGAGATGGGTGGGAGAGAGGTAAAATTGAGAATAAAGGGGGAAAGGGGAAGCAAAGGGGAGAAAAGGTAAGGAAAGGGGGGATAAAGTAGGGGGAAAGAGTCGGGGGAAGAAAAATAATGATAGACAATAAAGAAATAAAAGGTAGAGAACAGTTAGAAATTAAATAAATTGAAAACAAAGGGGCCAAGGTGGGGGAGAGCAAATCATTCTATGCCTTTTAGCTTTGACAAAGGGTCGTCTGGACCCGAAACGCCAGCTCTTTTCTCTCCTTACAGATGCTGCCAGACCTGCTGAGATTTTCCAGCATTTTCTCTTTTGGTTCCTCATCATCCAATACCAGACAAAGCAGGAACTGTCGACATGTCCCGAGAGATGATGGAAGTATCTGTGTCCCTGGCATTACATTGTCGAATGCTGTTGAAGAAGGTAAACATTTCATTGGCTCTCTGCTGTTGGAGAGCAGAGAACCGCTTGTGTATTTAAGCTTATAAACTGAAAGGTTTACACTGCTCAAACACTCAACAGCGTAAGTACATTAATACAAGACAGGGCTGTTAGGCAGTAAGCAGTGATGAAATGCCTGTGCCTACAGTATACAAAAAGCACGAAAAATAACAGTTTCAATGTTATTCTTGGAAAGCCTGGCCTCTCCCGACCCCCCTCTCTCTGAATGTTTGAATAGAGAGATGTCTCAGAGTTGGTTACCATGCTGTTAATATTACAGTTTACACTGTATATCAATGAACCACCCTAACTCTTCAGATTAACTTCAAAAGAATCATAGCAATACTGTTATAGAATGCAAGAAGTGTTACCGTGCTATAGGAGACCATTCAGCCCACCGTGTCTACACTGGCTCTCCGAATGAGCCTTCACCTGATAAACCTGCACATTCTTCATTTTCAGATAACAATCTAATTCCATGTTGAATGCCTTGATTAAACTTGTCTCCACCACACTCTCAGACAGTACATTCCTGATCCTAACCACTCGCCGTGTGAATCTGTCTCCACCACACTCTCAGACAGTACATTCCAGATCCTAACCACTCGCTGTGTGAATCTGTCTCCACCGCACTCTCAGACACTACACTCCAGACCCTAACCACTCGCTGTGTGAATCTGTCTCCACCACACTCTCAGACAGTACATTCCAGACCCTAACCACTCGCTGTGTGAATCTGTCTCCACCGCACTCTCAGACAGTACATTCCAGACCCTAACTGCTCGCTGTGTTAATCTGTCTCCACCGCACTCTCAGACAGTACATTCCAGACCCTAACTGCTCGCTGTGTTAATCTGTCTCCACCGCACTCTCAGACAGTACATTCCAGACCTTAACCACTCGCTGTGTGAATCTGTCTCCACCGCACTCTCAGACAGTACATTCCAGACCTTAACCACTCGCTGTGTGAATCTGTCTCCACCGCACTCTCAGACAGTACATTCCAGACCCTAACCACTCGCTGTGTGAATCTGTCTCCACCGCACTCTCAGACAGTACATCCAGATCCTAACCACTCGCTGTGTGAATCTGTCTCCACCACACTCTCAGACAGTGCATTCCAGATCCTAACCACTCGCTGTGTGAATCTGTCTCCACCACACTCTCAGACAGTGCATCCCAGATCCTAACCACTGGCTGTGTGAATCTGCCTCCACCACACTCTCAGACAGTACATTCCAGATCCTAACCACTCACTGTGTGAATCTGTCTCCACCACACTCTCAGACAGTACATTCCAGACCTTAGCCACTCGCTGTGTAAAAAGTTTTCCCTTATGTCGCCACTGGTTCTTTTGCCAAGTTTGCCAACCATGTTTCTGTAATAGTGTTACACTTACAAATGTCTAACTGTTTCCCTCAGTTCATCTGCTTTATTCACTTGGGCCAGGATTTTCCGGCCATTCCTGCCAGCGGGATTGTCCGGTTCCGCCAACGGTGATCCTAAGGGTTCCCACTGCTATCCAATGGCTGGCTGCCTCCGCTAAACGTGCTACGGGGGTGGGGAAGGACACAGATAGTCCCGCCCCAGGCTTCTAGACTGACGTGTAAACCATTAAACAAATACACCGAGACCTTGCTGCTGTTGGCGGGGTGTTATGGTCCCACCAAGGGCACACCCCTGCTGCGGGTTTCCCGGTGGTGAGGGGTGCACTCAATGGGAAACCCGTTGGCAATGACAGCACCATAAAATCCCACTGCCAGCGAGCAGACACCGCCTCCGACTGTCGCGGAACACACCGCACACGGGACGGAAAGTCCCACCCACGGAATAATACACAATGTACAGCACAGAAAAGGTTATTCAGCCCAACTGGTCTATGCTCGCGTTTATTCTCCATACAAGCTTCCTCATACCCTTCTTCATCTTTTCTCTCTATCTTTATGGGCAGCACGGTGGCACAGTGGTTAGCACTGCTGCCTCACAGCACCAAGGGCCTGGGTTCGATTCCCGGCTTTGGTCACTGTCTGTGTGGAGTTTGCACATTCTCCTCGTGTCTGCGTGGGTTTCTTCTGGGTGCTCTGATTTCCTCCCACAGTCCAAAAGACATGCTGCTTAGGTGCATTGGCCATGCTAAATTCTCCCTCAGTGTACCCGAACAGGCGCCGGAGTGTGGCAACGAGGGGATTTTCACAGTAACTTCATTGTATGATGTATGAGGAGAGATTGATTAGGTTAGGATTGTTTTCGCTGGAGTTCAGATGAATGACGGGGGTTCTCATAGAGACTTATAAAATTCTAACAGGACCACACAGGTGGAAAATCCCATCCCTGGTATTATGTTCTTGCCCTCATGGGAGTGCAGCGAAGGTTTACCAGCTTGATTCCAGGGATGGTGGGACTGACGTATGAGCAGAGATTGACTAGGTTAGGATGGTTCAGACAAATGGGGGGGGTTCTCAAAGAGACATATAAAATTCTAACAGGACTAGACAGGGTAGATGCAGAGAGGATGTTCCCGATGGTGGGGGGAGTCCAGAACCAGGGGACACAGTCTGAGGATTCGGGGCAAACCATTTAGGACGGAGATGAGGAGACATTTCTTCACCCAAAGAGTGGTGAGCCTGTGGAATTCATTACCACAGGAAGTAGTTGATGCCAAAACATTGGATGTATTCAAGAGGCGGCTGGATATAGCACTTGGGGCAAATGGGATCAAAGGTCATGGGGAGAAAGCAGAATTAGACTATTGAGTTGGACGATCAGCCATGATTGTGATGACTGGCGGCTCAGGCTTGAAGGGCCGAATGGCCTCCTCCTGCTCCTATCTTCCATGGTTCTATGTATATTGCAACATTAACATAAGCCTCCTTGTGACAATAATAAATTTTAAATGTGTCTATGCAATTCACCTCAATCACTCCACGTGATAGCAAATTCCACGTTCTATCAACTCATTGGATGAATAAATTTTTCTTGATTCTCTGTTGGATTTATTAGTGACTATCGTGTACTTACGGCCCCTCATTTTAGACTCTTCCTCCCAAACCCCAACAGGTGAAGAAGTGCCCCACTCCTACAGTTACCCAGTTGAACTCCTTCAGTATCATAGAGACTTCTATCAGGTCACCCCTTAGACTTCTTGAAAAAAAAGCCCACAGCCTGTTCTGAGATAAAAATGTTTTTAGTTTGTACTCTTATGAAAGAGACTAATGTTGGCTGATTTCCCCTGTGTGGTTCTTGTATCTCAAGCTTGTTTAACCTCATTCTCTTTACATCACTGTCCACCCACTCAACATTCAGATTTGGAGTTCTTCCATGTAAAAACATAAAATAACTGCAAGAAATACAGCGCGCTTTCAGAAAAATGATTTGTCTTTCCTAGGAAGGCTGAACGGTTAGCAGGTTCAAGAGGCATTATTAACAGCTGCTAGGAGGATGTGCTTCTTTACTTAAAATATCTAACTCTTCTTTTTCGGGCTGGATTTTTAAAAAACAATTAACTGTAATCCAATTTGGACAACCAGCCACAATATACAAACCTGCACCGCACCTAAGAAGGACGAAATGGAAGAGGAACTCAAACCCCGTGGGGAGCCTGATGGACCCCATTTCCTGTTGGCGGTTATACTATCCCGAAACCTTTCAGAAGTTTCCTGAGATGGGACATCAAAATGCAATTACTTATTCTGAAGAAACAATGACTACAGCAAACGCAGATTAATCAAATTCCTCTGGAATATACATCCAGCAAGACTTTAAGAACTGGCCAGGAATATCAGTACACTATGCTGAAAAGCTGCAAAGAAGTTGTCCCTCTCTCTCACTCTCTCAAAAGTATTGCGCCAGGAATTCCAAAGTAACCATCCTGTTAGGAGAAATCACTACAAACTGAGATCTTTTGGGAATGTAATGTGGAAATCTGCTCCATAAGCCAGGAGAGCAACTAGGTAATGCAGCCTCAATGTGGAACCACTGTACCAAGAGCAGCCAAAGAACAGTTAATCATTAACTCTGATGAAGGGTAATCTAGACCTGAAACGTTGGCACTATTTTTTCTCCACAGATGCTGTCAGGGCGGCTGAGATTTTCCAGCAGTTTTCTGTTTCTGTTTCAGATTCCAGCATCCTCACTATTTAGTTTTTATCTTAATCATTAACTCCTTTGTTTTTAATCGTAAACCCTCAGGCTATCCTCTTTTCCTACCATCTGTACTTGTGTGTGCGTGAGTGTGTGTGTGTGTATGTAAGTGTGTGTATGTAAGTGTGTGTGTGTAAGTGTGTGTGTAAATGTGTGAGTGTGTGTGTGTGCGTGAGTGTGAGTGTGTATGTGTGTGCTTGTGTGTGTGTGTGCATGTGTGTCTGTATATGAGTGTGTGTATATGTGAGTGTGTGTCTGCGTGTGAGTGTATGTGAGTATCTGCATGTGTGTGTGCATGTGTGGGTGGGATGGCATGCTCAGGGAATGTATGTGATGCATGTATGGTGTTTGCAGTATACCTGCTCTTCGTAAGTTCGGGAAATAGTTTCAATAAACTTATCTTGCCGTGTGTTTAAACTCAGGAAAGCTATCTGTCCAGCTCTTTATAATCTGAAAATGTATGCAGCGGGACTCCTGCAGTATTGGCAAACGCACATCGGTGTTAATTCACAGCAAAAAGCCTCTCACAGTCAGTCCTGGAGCGGTAGAATTGGGGAGACATCTCAGCCTCCTCATGTGGGTCGGACACAATGAAATGGTACCAACACTGTAAACATTAATAGTCACCCAAATCAGTACACTGGGCTATCAATGAGTCAACAGTTGATAGAGTTATTGGTGAGATAGGCTATCTCCCAACAGGATTGCTTTGGAGAAACCACTTGCAGGTTGCAGCGTTGGGAATGGGGATACAAATAAAACAAGCTTACGAGAGACATGGACAGAGTGGATAAGGAGCAGCTGTTCCCCTTAGTTGAAGGGTCAGTCGCAAGAGGACATAGGTTCAAGGTGAGGGGGCAGGAGGTTTAGAGGGGATGTAAGGAAAAATCTTTTTACCCAGAGGGTGGTGACGGTCTGGAATGCGCTGCCTGGGGGGGTGGTGGAGGCGGGATGCCTCACATCCTTTAAACGTACCTGGATGAGCACTTGGCACATCATAACATTTAGGGCTATGGGCCAAGTGCTGGCAGATGGGATTAGGTGGGAGTGCAGGTGTTTATAATGTATCGGTGCAGACTCGATGGGCCAAAGGGCCTCTTCTGCGCTGTATGATTCTTTGATTCTATGATTATACATGTCTGTTGCACCAAAATGTTGCATCACATACTTAAGCATGGTATTTCTGACCCATGTTTAAGGTTGTCAGTGTGCTACGAGTTCCCTAGAATGGAATAGGGTTCACATCATTCCCTGGACATGTCCTGGGCCCACATGTCATTGAATTTGTTACCAGGCCATGTTAATAGTAGCAAAAACAGCAAATGCTGGAAAATCTCAACAGGTCTGACAGCATCTGTGGAGAGAGAATAGAGTCAACGTTTCGATTCTGGATGGCCCTCTCTCAGAGCTGTTAATAGTAGGTTGTTCTGCTTGACAAAATGTTTTCCAGTGTTCTGTTCCCGGGTCCATCCAGAGCATTTAGATAGACACACTCCAATGTTTCTCCACCATTGTCCAACTGCAGCTGCTAAAGTGGTTCATTCAGCAGCAAAAATAGAATTTAATTCTCCGAGGGAAACTGTTAGTGGCTTCAATGGAAAGCCAACTTAACCACAAAATAGCATTTAGATTTGTTTTAGCATATTAGCCTTGAAGTTTAAAGTTTAGTTATTAGTCACAAGTAAGGCTTCCATTAACACTGCAATGAAGTTACTGTGAAGTTCCCCTTGTCACTACACTCTGGCACCTGTTTGCATCAATGCACCTAACCAGCACGTCTTTCAAACTGTGGGAGGAAACCGGAGCACTCGGAGGAAACCCACGCAGACACCGGGAGAACATGCAGACTCTGCACAGACAGTGACCCGAGGCCGGAATCGAACCCGGGTCCCTAGTGCTGTGAGGCAGCAGTGCTAACCACTGTGCCACCGTGCTCCCCAAGTGTCACTATGATCCCAGCTCTAATGGCACATTCACACCCATCCCTATCCCTGTAATCTCCTCCAGCTCCACGCTCTTGGGGATATCTGTGCTGCTCTATCTCTGGCCTATTGAGCACCCCTGATTTTAATTGCCCCGCCACTGGGGGCCATGCCTTCAGTTGCCTGGGTCCAAGGCTCTGGAGGTCCCTGGGGAGGAGGTTACAAAGTTGGGAGAGGTGGGACCTGGAAGAGGTTTGAAGATAAGGATGGGAAAATCATCGTATTGCCAGACCGGGAGCTAATTTAAATTAGAGGTGAATGGGACTTGGTGCAATTTAGGATATGAGCACTAGAACTCTGAATGGTGTTGAGTTCTTTTTGGAGGGTGGATGATGGGTGACTGAGAAAGAAAGCATGGAATATCTGAGTCTGAAGCTTGACGGGGTTTTATTTGATTTGATTTATTATTGTTACATGTATTAACATACAGTGAAAAGTATTGTTTCTTGTGCGCTATACAGACAAAGCATACCGTTCATAGAGAAGGAAAGGGGAGGGTGCAGAATGTAGCGTTACAGTCATAGCTAGGGTGTAGAGAAAGATCAACTTAATATGTGATAGGTCCATTCAAAAGTCTGATGGCAGCAGGGAAGAAGCTGTTCTTGAGTCGGTTGGTACGTGACCTCAGACTTTTGTATCTTTTTCCCATTAGAAGAAGGTGGAAGAGAGAATGTCCAGGTGCGTGGGGTCCTTGATTATGCTGGCTGCTTTTCTGAGGCAGCGGGAAGTGTAGACAGAGTTAATGGATGGGAGGCTGGTTTGCGTGATGGACTGGGCTACATTCACGACCTTTTGTAGTTCCTTGCGGTCTTGGGCAGAGCAGGAGCCGTACCAAGCTGTGATACAATCAGAAAGAATGCTTTCTATGGTGCATCTGTAAAAGTTGGGGAGATTCATAGCGGACATGCCAAATTTCCTTAGCCTCCTGAGAAAGTAGAGGCATTGGCAGGTTTTCTTAACTATAGCGTCGGCATGGAGGGATCAGGACAGGTTGTTGGTGATCTATGGCAGGGTTGTGGCGGGGACCAAAGAGAATGGATTTGGCCTTTTCAATGTTTAGTTTCTGCCTATCCAATACTGAATGATGAACATGGAGCTTGACAAATCGGAAGCAATAGAGGGGACGAGGGAAGAATTGGATGGATAAGAATGGGACAGGCAATAGCAGCCCCGCCCAGCCAGCTGACAGAGGAGAGTGAATTGGATTTGACTGGGTTTGTAGAATTCAGGGAAAGCTAAAATTGAAAATTAATTCCTGCTTTTAAAAACCTGGCACTATTCAATGAGCTACGGCAACATCTATCGTGATTTTTAAAAATCTACTAAGAGACAGATGTACACAGCTTCTAACGTAAAACGTAAATCCATTTTAATGACTGTAGTGGGAGATTTAGAAAGTTTTGTACCATTAACTTCACATCTGGGAACATCTGTTTTATTGGATGTGAGCCCAAACAAGATCAAGTGTCGGAAAATGTGTTTGCCACATCAGTCTTGTTTTGCAGTTCACTTGATGTAGTCGGGCTTTTAAAACAGCCTCAAGGACACCATAATAGGGAACCTTTAGCCTGGGGCTGCCCTGCAGCACACATGTTCTGTTAGCCCCACACACCAAACAGTCACGTCAACTCAAACAGTGGGCTTTTCTGCAAAGTACTTCCGGCGTCTCTATAGCTTGTCGTCTTAACCTGCTCTTGAATTGTGGTAAGATTAGTGTTATGGGGTGTGTGGGGTGTGGGGGGGGGTGTAATGACATTAATCAGGCAATTGAGGTGGGCCTGTTAGAATATGGACTCCCTGATTAAGGGCCAATCGAGGGGGCCATCCAACCTTACTGTTTGCCCCTCTACCGTGGCTATGTTCGTGGCCGGATGTCCCCGGAAAGGGAGCATGCGGTGTCTGAGGGCACAGTTGATGTCTTCTATGCCCGCTGGGCACCACAGGGACGGGGTGTATTATTGACCCTTTAATCACATTTTAATTTGATGTGTTAAGTTGTTTTCCGGTTTTTTTTGTTTCGGGCGGTTCCCCTCCCATTAGGGAGCTGCCCTTTTTGAGTTATCCATAAGTTAATTTGATTTTGTTTATTTGGTTGGACAACAAAAGATGTCCCTGATTAAGGGCCAAATTGATGGGCCAATCAGGGAGCCTCTTGCTTTGTATATAACCAGGCGTGTCAGTTCCTCTGGGACTCCAAGTGTAGACTGCTGACTGAAAGCACTCTGTATGCTGCTGTCAGACTTGTAAATAAAGGGATTTTGGTGAAGGGACTTCTGCCTCCGAGGACTTATTACAGGGGGGAAGGGGGAGAGGTGTGTGTGAATTCCAGCTTTAACATAAAAAGCAACAATGGAATTTTCCCCCTGTGATTAGAATCCTGCCAATGAGGCACAGCTTCATTTGTATGCAACTTTGTAAGAACGTGATTCCACCTGAAGCCTATTCATGACTGGAAGTGTCTCCCGTAGTTTATTAAAGTTCCACCCCTTCTCAGGGCGTTAGATAGTAACACTTGTATGAAGGCAGCCCCTGCATCATCACATTGCTCCCTCTCCTATTTATGAGGTGTCATTGCCAGCACTGTTGCTATGGGAATGCTGTACTTCCAACACAAATACTGCGCTCACCTTCTGGGAAGACAGCTGCGCTCACTTGCTCAGCAGCAGTGAGCTACCCGGGAGCGTGGGACCTCCACATTACAACAGTAAAGAAGGTGGCAGCAAGATTTATCCCTGAACGCCTCTCAGTTTCACTCTCAGCTGTCCCTTTGCCCAGTTGCCAATGGTATCCTAGATATTTTGCCCCTCATAGAGTCATAGAGGTTTACAGCATGGAAACAGGCACTTCAGCCCAACTTGTCCACCCCGCCCAGTTTTTACCCCTAAGCTAGTCCCAATTGCCCGCATTTGACCCATATCCCTCTATATCCATCTTACCCATGCAACCTAAACGCTTTTCAAAAGACAAAATTGTACCCGCCTCTATTACTATCTCTGGCAGTTCGTTCCAGACACTCACCATCCTCTGAGTGAAAAAATTTCTCCTCTGGACCCTTTTGTATCTCTTCTCTCTCATGTTAAACCTATGCCCTCTAGTTTTAGACTCCCCTACCTTTGGGGAAAAGATGTTGACTGTCTAGCTGATCTATGCCCCTCATTATTTTATAGACCTCTATAAGATCACCCCTCAGCCTCCAACGCTCCAGGGAAAAAAGTCCCAGTCTATCATCCGGCCTCTCCTTATAACTCAATCCATCAAGTCCCGGTAGCATCCTCGTAAATATTTTCCGCACTCTTTCTAGTTAAATAATATCCTTTCTATAATAGGGTGACGAGAACTGTACACAATATTCCAAGTGTGGCCTTACCAATGTCTTGTACAACTTCAACAAGACGTTCCAACTCCTGTATTCAATGTTCTGACCAAAACTCTGTAATCATCAGTGTCAGTTTTTCTTTAAAACTATCTGTTTTTCCCCTGCTTAATTTTCTCATTCGTCCATTTGGGTCTTTCACTGGGGGAATAACCATTGGTTAACCAAAGTCCCATTGGCAAAGAACTCGACTGGTTACAGTTTGCACATTCTCCCCATGTCTGCGTGGGTTTCCTCAAGGTGCTCTGGTTTACTCCCACAGTCTAAAGATGTGCAGGTTAGGTTGGTTGGCCGTGCTGAATTGCTCCTTAGTGTCCCGGGATGTGTAGGTTAGAGGATTAGGGGGTAAATGTATGGGGCTACGGGGATCGGGCCTGGGTGGGATTGTTGTCGGTGCAGACTCGATGGGCCAAATGGCCTCCTTCTGCACTGTAGTGTTTCTATAATTCTATGATTATATCACAGAAGGAGGCCCTTTGGCCTCTAAATGAGTCAATGCACCTAGTGCCACCCCCACGCCTTCTCTCCGTAACCCTGCACATTCTTCCTTTTCAGGTAATAATCCAATTCCCTCGTGAGTGCCTCCAGCACACTCTCAGTCAGCGCATTCCAGAGTCAAACCTCTCGCTGAGTGCAAATGCTTCTCCTTGTGTGTCCATCGCTCCCTCTGCCAATTCCCTTAAATCTGTGTCCTCTCATTCTCAATCCTTCCACAAGTGGGAAAAGGCTTTTCCCTCTCCACTCCGTCCAGACCCCTCGTGATTTTAAATACCTCTCCCAAATCTCCGCGAGAACATAATTATAAGAGTGTCACTAATAAATCCAACAGGAACTTCAGGCAAAATCTTTTTACCCAAGAGAGTGGTGAGGATGTGAAACTCACAATCACAGAGTGTGGTTGGTTTTGGTGAATAGCAGAGATGCAGCGAAGGGAAACCTACAGGTGAAGGGAATGAATGGATATGCTAATAGGGTTGGATGAAATGGGATGGGAGGAGGCTCAAATGGAGCATAATCATAGAATCATAGAAACCCTACAGTACAGAAAGAAGCCATTCAGCCCATCGAGTCTGCACCGACCACAATCCCACCCAGGCCCTACCCCCATATCCCTACATATTTGACCTGCTAATCTATGCATCCCAGGACACTAAGGGACAATTTTAGCATGGCCAATCAACCTAACCCGCACATCTTTGGACTGTGGGAGGAAACTGGAGCACCCGGAGGAAACCCACGCAGACACGAGGAGAATGTGCAAACTCCACACAGACGGTGACCCAAGCCGGGAATCGAACCCAGGTCCCTGGAGCTGTGAAGCAGCAGTGCTAACCACTGTGCTACCATGCCGCTGGCATGGACAAGCTGGAGGTTCTAAGTCACTGTCTGTCCGGAGTCTACAGGTTCTCCCCGTGTCTGTGTGAGTTTCCTCCGGGTGCTCCAGTTTCCTTCCACAGTCCGAAAGACTGGTTAGGGTGCATTGGCCGTGCTAAATTCTCCCTCAGTGTACCCGAACAGGGGCCGGAGTGTGGTGACTAGGGGATTTTCACAGTAACTTCATTGCAGTGTTAATGTAAACCTACTTGTGACACAATAAATAAACTTAAACTTAAACCCTGCCATTTCCCGATTGACTCAACGGGTCAAAATATCCCCCAATATTTTCCCTATAAGTTGATATCTCAAGACTGCAGCTCAGTGCTCTAATCATTATCCAACACGAGGCTTAGACAAATTTATCATTACAACCTTACTCTTGCATCTGCTGTCCTATTTATAAAATCCAGAAAGGTTATTATCCATTATTCTTACTTGGATGAGTTGTCCTTGTACTTGCAATTAATTATGGATTGGAACTCTCAGCTTTATGTTCTGAAAGCTTCACTAATGCTGCTTTTCCTCTGTAGTAGTTCGAGGCTGGACCTCTCCTGAGCCCTGCCATGTTAAATCACTCCCATACTCCTCTTGTTACCCCCCTTGTTTGCTTCCAGTGGAGACCACCCTTCTGGTAAAACTAAAATGCTGCAGATTCTGGAAAGCTGCAATAAAGTGCTGGAAAAACTCAGCAGGTCTGGCAGCGTCTGTGGCGAGAGAAACAGAGTTAACGTTTTGATTCCATCTGACTTTCTTTCACTTTGTGGTGTGGTGCTCCTTTGTCCCGGAATAGTCCCGAATGACCTTGGATATAAACACTTCCCAAGTCCTCTGTCACCAGCACATTCTGATCCACAAAACCTTCCTCACAACCTGTTCAGAATGTGGCACAGGAAGCAATTAGCACCCTCCCCCTCCCCTTCCTTGGTTTTCAATCTTCCTTAAACTGCCTCTGTCAAACCTGCTGCCTTTACAGCAATGCTGTCGATACTTAACTACCCTCTGAAAAGGCCTACGAATCCACAGAACAGAAGTTGGGAATGGGCAACAAATGTTTGTCAACAGTGCCCACATCCCATGAAAAAATGAACTGCCTCTGTCATTCTGGTTCCAAAATGGACGTCACATAAGAACTAGGAGCAGGAGTAGGCCATCTGGCCCCTCGAGCCTGCTCCGCCATTCAATAAGATCACGGCTGATCTTTTTGTGGACTCAGCTCCACTTACCCGCCCGCTCACCATATCACTTAATTCCTTTACTGTTCAAAAATTTATCTATCCTTGCCTTAAAAACATTCAACGAGAGGTAACCTCAACTGCTTCACTGGGCAGGGAATTCCACAGATTCACAACCATTTGAGAAAAGAAGTTCCTCCTCAGCTCAATCCTAATAACAGCATTGGGTGTTGTCTCTCGCCTTTTTAGAAGTTCCTCTTCCCATTCCATCATGTCCTTCACTCCAGCACCAAGGAATCACGTTACTTCTTGGGCACTCCCTCATTACTACACCACTGTTTTCTTTCTTGTACGATGCGGAGTAACAACAGGATGCATTTGGAAGCAATTATCAGGACAGATGTCTCCCAGACTTGACCCTGCGTGCTGCTCTGAACACAAACCAAGGACTTGGACAAATTAGGATGTTGGAAAGAATTCAGCCATTTCCCCATGGGTGAACGCCGTTCCAGAAAACTTGACTCACCAGCCAATGGTTAATTTAGCAATATGTGCTTGCAAACACAACGGCCTTGATTCTAACCCACCCCCGTCGACAGGCAGGGCAGGTTCTGGAAGCGGAGTTGGATTATGGAGCAACCCCTCCCCATTCCTGTCCACCGGAGCTTAGACCTCCTGTTGCTCCCATCTGTTGGCCGGCCAGTCCAAGCTGTCCAGGCTGTCAGGAGGGAAGTCAGCTCCAATTTATTCAAATAAGGCCCTGTCGGGGCCTCCACCTTGCCCAACTTGCCTCGCACCCACACCCTCACCCCATGAACACCGGGACAAATTTTCATTTCCTCTTGCAAGGAATTGTTCAAATCAGTTTTGCTAAACAGAGGCTGAAAGCTCACAAATCTTCAACTTGAAAGGACCACGTTTGAGGAAGATCTCTCGCTCCGCAGAAGCCACTTGATCTGCTGAGTGTCTCCAGCATTCTCTGAAGTCCAGCATCGGTAGGATTTAGCTGTTGTCAAGCCTCTGGGAGTTTGCCTAATTATCACCAGGGTTCTTGATGGCTTGGAGTTAGAAATTTGGTATTGATGAAACAAAACCAAAGAGTTTGTTTGAGTTATTTAATCACGGGGAGAGCTGTGCTCTCTAAGTAAGAAGTCTCACAACACCAGGTTAAAGTCCAACAGGTTTATTTGGTAGCAAAAGCCACTAGCTTTCGGAGCGCTGCTCCTTCGTCAGGTAAGTGGGAGTTCTGTTCACAAACAGGGCATATAAAGACACAAACTCAATTTACAAAATAATGGTTGGAATGCAAGTCTTTACAGGTAATCAAGTCTTAAAGGTACAGACAATGTGAGTGGAGAGAGCATTAAGCACAGGTTAAAGAGATGTGTATTGTCTCCAGACAGGACAGTTAGTGAGATTTTGCAAGCCCAGGCAAGTCGTGGGGGTTACAGATAGTGTGACATGAACCCAAGATCCCGGTTGAGGCCGTCCTCATGTGTGCGGAATTTGGCTATCAGTCTCTGCTCAGCTACTCGGTCACGGGCATTCGGCCTCTGATCTTCGGGGAAGCGTTCTCCAAGGCGGCCTTCACGACACACAACAACGCAGAATCGCTGAGCAGCAACTCCACATCATCTCTCTAACTAAATCAGAGAGTGAAGAGAATTATTCAGCTTCCATTGGAACAGTGGAAGTCATATTCCGAACATCCTCATTCCCAATTTCCAGTGTCACAGGAAAGTCCAAAAACATATTGCCCATCCCTAGTTGCCCTGAGAAGATAGCTGTGGACCTTGTTCTTGAGCAATATGGATTGGTGATCCATATCGCAGCCACATCGGTGTGGGGTTGAAAAGAAAGAAAGACTTGCATTTGTATCACACTTTTCACAAGCACTGGGGACCTAATCGTACTTCACAGCCAATGAACTATTACTGAAGTGTAGTCTCTTGCAGTCATGTAGGAAACGTGTCAGCGAATTTGTACGCAGCAAGATCCCACAAACAACCACTCCAAAGATGTGCGGGTTAGGTTGATTGGCCGTGCTAAATTGCCCCTTAGTGTCCTGGGCTGCATAGGTTAGAGGGATTAGCAAGTAAATATGTGAGGATACGGGGATAGGGCCTAGGTGGGATTGTTGTCGGTGCAGACTTGATGGACTGAATGGCCTCTTTCTGCACTGTAGGCATTCTATGATTAAGCCAACAACTTGGCAATGACTGGGTCATTTGTTTTTGCGCTGATAATTGAGGGATAAACAATTTGTCAGGATGTCAAGGGCAACTCCCCCCACTTTTCTTTGTGTAAAATCCCAAACATGTGGATTTTAACAAAAAGAAAAGACCCGTGGTTTGCACACGTCGATTCAAAGTAACACACGACAGGTTTTATTGAGGGAGATGTTCTCTGCACAGAGTACAAAACTGAAAGCAGCCTGTGGCAACATCCCAATGACATCACCATCGAATCATGTGATCAGCTCTTAAAGCAACCTGCAACCCTTTTAAATATAAACCCCATTGAAATTCCCTCAAGGAATCAGTGAACCAGTTATGTCTAACCTTTCATTGGGCTCTCTTAAAAAAAAAAGTGGGCAGTACAGTGGCACAGTGGTTAGCACTGCTACCTCACAGTGCCAGGGTTCAATTCCCGGCTTGGGTCACTGTCTGTGCGGAGTTTGCACATTCTCCCCGTGTCCATGTGGGTTTCCTCCGAGTGCTCCGGTTTCCTCTCACAGTCTGAAAGACGTGCTGGTTAAGTGGATTGGCCATGCTAATTTCTCCCTCAGTGTACCCAAAACAGTGTGGCGACTAGGGGATTTTCACAGTAACTTCATTGCAGTGTTAATATAAGCCTACTTGTGACAGTTACACTTAAAAACTTAAGGTCACGAACCCACTCAAATCGACCCACTCAAGACTACGTTGAGAGACTCGGCCGTCGCACCTCTCTCACACTCCTCAACCACCTCGTACACCAGCTCTGCAGCAGACGCCGCAGCCTGGAAACCAAAAAAGAGTCCATATTCTCAATTTGCGCTCAGAACGCAGCAGACCAGCTCTGAAACACTGCCAAACAGATGAGACAATGGAACTACGCCATCTACATGCACACCAAGAACAGGAAACTTGAGAAAATCGGCATCATCACCAGCAGCAACCAAGCCTCCCCCCGTAGCACAGTGGAAAATAGTGCCATTGCAGGGAAGTCCATTGTCAACTTGCCACTCATCTGATGAAGGAGCAGCGCTCTGAAAGCTCGTGATACCAAAGAAACCTGTTGGACTTTAACCTGATGTTGTGAGACTACTTACTAAAAACTTAAGGTTATTTTATTTAATCTTCTTCCACCTCTTTGTTCTCACTGGAGCGACGGAGGTTGAGGGGGGCGACCAGATAGAAATCTACAAGATTATGAGAGGCATGGACAGAATGGATAGTCAGAAGCTTTTTCCCAGGGTGGAAGAGTCAATTAGTAGGAGGCATAGGTTTTAAGGTGTGAGGGGCAAGGTTTAAAGGAGATGTACGAGGCAAGTTTTTTACACAGAGTGCCTGGAACTCGCTGCCGGGGGAGGTAACGGAGGCAGATGCGATAGTGACTTTTAAGGGGCGTCTTGACAAGTACATGAATAGGTTGGAAATAGAGGGATATGGTCCCCGGGAGGGTAAGGGGTTTTAGTTCAGTCAGGCAGCATGGTCGGTGCAGGCTTGGAGGGCCGAAGGGCCTGTTCCTGTGCTGTAATTTTCTTTGTTCTTTGTTCTCTTCTATACCTTTATAAATTTGTCCGGGTCGCCAACGTGGCACTAGAAGGCACTAGCGAAGGATGAGATGCCTCCTGATGTTTCCTCTCTTCCTCTGGGCACCTGCCTGACAACTTTGCCTTGTCGCAAGGTTGTGATTGGAGATTTACCAGATTGGCAAAATGAATAGCATCAAGTTTGGAGCAGCTAGCAAGTAAAAAACATCTTTAAAAAGTTGTGAATCGAATCCTTCCACCTACGATAAATTCCCAACTAAGAATACGGGTAAATGTCAGGGAACTGTGGCTGGATTTTAGCGCATTTCGTTTCATATCTGGCATCTGGAAATGTTTGGAATTTTGGACTCTGTAGCTTGACATTTATTGTTAGAAAAACACTCAAGTCTGTTTTAAAACAAGCAGTTCAAGGACATTACAAACTAACATGGTTTATGGATGAGGAGTCATTTTGAACTAAGTTGTCGGAATTCCTTGTGGGGGGAACAAGACTTTTTGTATTAGGATAATTGTGGACATTATAGCATAGAACTGGCAATGTTCATTTGATAAGGTCTCTCACTGGAGACCTGTTGCCCAAATGAAATCTCTTTGAATAAAGAATGTTATGAAATAGGTTAATAAATGAGCCTTGTTAAGAAATGAGCGCTGATTTATTGTATTCAGTCTTTTGAGTGGGTCAGTTGTAACAAAGAAGGTGTCCCTAGACCTCAACAATTTTTGTAAGCATTGCAAAAAGCAACAATCTTAACCAAGATTTATTAAAGCCAGATTTAGTAAATGTCTATAAGTTTTGACACAGCTTTCAACCTTTGTGTTCCACTTCAGACTGAGCCGGGCTTCAAACTCTGTTTGCCATCCGTTGCTGAGGCAGCCTATCTACACCTTTGAGACAGTGTCTACCTCATAGAAACATAGAAATATAGAAAATAGGTGCAGGAGGAGGCCATTCAGCCCTTCGAGCCTGCACCACCATTCAATACAATCACGGCTAATCATGCACTTACAGTATCCTAGTCCCGCTTTCTCTCCATATCCCTTGATCCCTTTAGCCACTCGGGCCAAGTCCAGCTCCCTCTTGAACATATCTAATGAATTGGCTTTCTGTGGTAGAGAATTCCACAGATTCACAACTCTCTGAATGAAGACATTCTTCCTCATCTCAGTCCTGAATGGCTTACCCCTTATTTTTAGACTGTGACCCCTAGTTCTGGACTTCCCCAACATCAGGAACATCCTTCCCGCATCCAGCCTGTCCAGTCCCATCAGGATTGTATATGTTTCCATGAGATCCCCTCTCGTTCTTCTAAATTCCAGTGAGTACAAGTCCAGTTGATCCAGTCTTTCTTCATACGTCAGTCCTGCCATTCCAGGAATCAGTCTGGTGAACCTTCGCTGGATTCCCTCAATAGCAAGAATGTCCTTCCTCAGACTAGGAGACCAAAATTGCACACAGTACTTGAGGTGTGGCCTCACCAAGGCCCTGTATAACTGCAGCAAGACATCCTTACTCCTGTACTCAAATCCTCTTGCTATGAAGGCCAGCATGCCATTCGTAGAAATGGTCGAAAGCTTCATGTTTTTAGATGTCCAGATCACTAACAACCTGTCCTTGTCTCCCCATGCCAACACTATAGTTAAGAAAGCCCACCAACGCCTCTTTCTCAGAAGACGAAGGAAATTTGGCATGTCAGCTACGACTTTCACCAACTTTTATAGATGCACCATAGAAAGCATTCTTTCTGGTTGTATCACAGCTTGGTATGGGCTCCTGCTGTGCCCAAGACCGCAAGAAACTACAAAGGGTCGTGAATGTAGCCCAATCCATCACGCAAACCAGCCTCCCCTCCATTGACTCTGTCTACACTTCCCGCTGCCTCGGCAAATCAGCCAGCATAATTAAGGACCCCATGCACCCCAAACATTCCCTCTTCCACCTTCTTCCATTGGGATAAAGATACAAAAGTCTGAGGTCACGTACCAATCGACTCAAGAGCAGCTTCTTCCCTGCTGCTGTCAGATTTTTGAATGGACCTACCTTGCATTAAGTTGATCTTTCTCTACACCCTAGCTATGACTGTAACACTACATTCTGCACTCTCTCCTTTCCTTCTCTATGAACGGCATGTTTTGTCTGTATAGCGCGCAAGAAACAATACTTTTCACTGTATGCTAATGTATGTGACAATAAATCAATTCAAATTAAATTAAAGCTTTCCTCATTGCCTGCTGTACCTGCATGCCAACCTTCAGCGACTGTTCCACCATGACACCCAGTCCATTAGTCATTGAAACCCCTCATTCATATCAATGTCCATCTCTACACTCAATTGTTCCATTGCTCTGTCAAGCCACCTCCCAAGCTTTAGTTAACGCACACTCTGACTTCTCCTGAACCCCACCAATTGCATCATTTCTCAAGAGAAGTATCGCTCATTCGTCATCCTAATCTTTGAGAAACAGAAACAGACACAGCAGTGCCTTCGGTCATCATACACCCACACTCTGGAATTCTCTAATTCTTTCACCAAAGGATGTGGGGATATTGGGGCGAATGGCATAGATGATCAGCCATGATCTGATTGAATGACAGAACAGGCTCGATGGGCTGAGTGGCCTACTCATGCTCCTATTGTTATACAGCTTTAATTTAAACACCTTCCAAGCTTTCCAGTTTAATGAGACAAACAAGGACAGTAATTCAATTATTCCTTTATTTAACACTTCTAGTACCAACTCAAACATAAACAGTTGCAACTCATTAACTCTTTACTAAACTTTAACTCAACATCAACTTTAATTATTTAACTGAAAATAGATACTACTGAGTTTAGGAAAATCTTGGCCAAGAAATATCCTCGATGTGGAATCTATCTTCTTCTTCTCTGAAGCATCCTTCAGGGCACAAGTCTTCTTGCCATGGTTGGTCTCTTCGAGTTATCGCTGGCAAACAAAGGCTCACATGTCTCTTTATCCACAATTCTCCACTCACTTCTGGAAGATTCTCTGTCATCCAGCCAATTAATTGATCAGAAACCCTAATTGCATTGTTCGATTAGGCCAAACAAATACAAGCAGAATAGTGGCATTGGTCACTCCGGACCCCATCATACCTTGGCCCCTTAAGTGCATATTGTTTATATTCCAGATAAGGAACACTGACTCCAAAAGTCTGTAAGGAACTCTTTCCTGCCAAGGACAAGATGTTAAAATCTGACACCTTCTGTCCTTTGACAAACTCCAGGCCACTGGCCACAAGAAATCCCAGCACAGTGAAAAAATAACTTTAAAGCCACTATTGCCAATATTGTTGTTAAATTATCATTGCAGCTGTTCTTTCTCCGTCCACACTATGTTCCTGCCACCTTGCTAAATCCCTCCCCACCTTCAGAAACTTCCCCGGAAATCATCTCATTTTGCGCCTCTTTAGTAGCTCTTGCCTGCTTGTTGCCTATCTCTTCAATCTTATATTTCAGTATTTTTTGTTGCTGGGTAATTGGATTACTGGAAACACTGTTTACATTAACCATTGAACTATATGGAAAAACTGGCCTCATTCCCAATATTCCAGGGATTTTCAATCTCCGTGAATCTTTCAGCCTGAAACCACAGCATGGCCATTGAAATCTCTGTTCGTCTCGGCAGGATTGGAAGATCCTGCCAATGTGAAGGGCTGGAAAATACCTGCCATTGTTACTAAAAATGGGATTCCAAAGCTCCAGGTCCAACACTAAATAGGGGGAGTAGCTGGGTGGGGGTCTGAGTGTAAAGTTTAGCCCGTTGATCAATCTATCAGTCGCTGCTCTGTCAGTGGGCAGCTCTCGGGCCTCTGAGACAGAAAGGTTCCAGGTTCAAGTCCCACTCCTGGTCAAGAGCATAAGGACTGACACTCTGGTGCTGTACTGAAGGAGTACTGCACTGTCAGAGGTGCTGTCTTTCACATTAGATGTTATACCAGGGTCTGCCTTCTTCGGTGGTCATAAACCGTGGTGGGCAACCTGTGGCTCAGGGGCCAAATGCTGCCCATCTGGGTCTGAGTGCGGCCCACAGGACATTTTGTTGACTGTTGCCCAGGTGCAGGGTTGCCACATTCCACTGATTCCCGTCCATGTAGTTTTTTTCCGACCGGTCTGACTGAAGTGATTCACCGTAAAGCAAGGACAAGTGAAGTGAGGTGCGTGCTGATTGCTCATAACACTGACTATGAGAGCCGTGCGGTCCGTCTGTGTCCAAAGCGTAAATATTTCTTTTGTTTTACCATTTGAAGTTGATGAGAGTTCTATTAATATAGAAATGATGAAGTATTTTTTATGACAGGTTATCAAATATTCAGTGTGTATTAAATGTATTTAATCTTATTCATGGAGTGACGGTTAGTGAACAAGCCCGATTTCAGTCCTGCGGCCCACTGAGATGAAGGAGGCCACCCATGCGGCTCGCTCACTAGCCTAGGTTGCCCATCTCTGGTGTAAAAGATCCCACGGCACTATTTCAAGGAAGATCAGGAAAGTTACTCCCCAGTGCCCTGGTCAACAGCAACAACAGATATATGGTCCTTACCACGTTACAGGTTGTCTGAGTTTGCTGTCTCTAAATTGGCTGCTGTGTTTCCGACAGTGCAATGGTGACCGCATCACCAAATTATTTCATTGGCTGTGAAACCCTTCGCGACATCGAGCCGCTGTGAAAAAGTACGGCTTCGCTTTTCTTTAGGACGGTGAGAGATTCTACAAGCCTATTGAAGATTTGGAATGATCGTAAGTGAAGAGCTTGCGTGGGACTGGGAAGAGTCACACTTGCAGGGGCGGCACGGTGGCGCAGTGGTTAGCACTGCTGCCTCACAGCGCCGCAGGGACCCAGATTCAATTCCTGCCTCGGGTCACCGTCTGTGTGGAGTTTGCATATTCTCCCCATGGGTTTCTTCCAGATGCTCTGCCATGCTCAACTGCCCCTTAGTATCAGTGGGATTAACAGGGTACGTGTGTGGGGTCAGGGGGATTGGTGGGATTGTTGTTGGTGCAGATTGGATTGGCTGAATGACTGTAGCGATTCTATGATTCTATAGGGCACCAGTTTCCTGTTACAGATGCAAGGAACTTAAGGTCTTGTCCATGGGGCAGTAAGTGACCACCAGGGTCAAACTGAGTCTGATCCTGTAATGACTTTAATCAGGCAATTGTGGTTGGCCTGCTTGAATATGAGCTCCCTGATTAAGGGCCAAATTGATGGTCCAATCAGGGAGCCCCATGCACTGTATTTAAACAGGAGTGTCAGTTCCTCTGGCACTCCGGGTGTAGGCTGCTGATTCAGAGCGCTCTGTGTAGTATTGTTGGATCTTGCAAATAAAGGAAATCTGGTGAAGGGATTCCACCTCCGAGAAATTATTACAGATCCACTGAAGTTTCAATGCCTCAAGCAGGCAGAGTGATCTGACTGTTATTCATGGCTTAAAGATCAAGTGGATTATTCCAGTCGGGGAGAAGCTGACACAGTTAGTGACGGGCCACTGAGCGGTTTGAAGTCCCAATCACTATTTGTAGCCGACTGGAAGCAGGAAGGAATCCTACGGTGTGCGGAATTCTCAGCGACAGAAACTGGAAAGCAGCTTACAGTTTCACAATGAGCTTCTGCCCGAAATCACAACCATTCAGGAATGACAAAAAAAAAGGTAGCGACATAGATTTTTAAAAAGGATTAAAAAGGGAGGAAGTCAGAACGAATCGGATCTTACAGAGCCCTTCAGCAAGGGAATTAGCAATTGATAGGAAGCTAGGATGTCCAATATTGATGGAAAGAAAATGAAAATATCACAGAAAGAGGAGAAAGTATGACTGAAAGAAGCATAAAATATTATGATAATGCACCTTCTCATAGTAGAATCCATAGAATCCAACAGTTCAGAAAGAGGCCATTCGACCCATCAAATCTGCACCAACTTTCTGACAGGGTATCTTACCCAGGGCCTCCAACCCCCAGCCCTATCCCCATAACCGCACACATTTATCCCGCTAGTCCCCCTAACCTGCACACTTTGGGACACTAAGGGGCAATTTAACATGGCCTCTTTCCTTTTAGGGAAGGAAATCTGCCATCTTAGCTGGTCTGGCCCACATGTGACTCCAGACTGTAGCTGCCCCCTGAAATTGCTAAGCAATCCACTCAGTTCAAGGGCAATTGCAATTCTCTTCCCGTAACTCTGTTTCCATAGCTAGTTATTCCCGGGACAGGTCGCTAGTCCGTTGCCAGAGACTTATATCTTAAGGAGCACCACTCCACATCGAGCGTGGCTGACTAGGAGTCTCTCCAAGACCAACTGGAATCATAGAAAAGAATCCTTACAATGCAAAAGGAGGCCATTCGGCCCATCGGGTCTGCACTGACTCTCCGACAGAGCGCCTTACCCAGGCCCTATCCCGATGTATTTACCCTGCTAATCTCCCTAACCTACATATCTTTGGATACTAAGGAGCAATTTAAGATGACCAACCCATCTAACCTGCACATCTTGGGACTGGGAGAAAACCGGTGCGCCCGGAGGAGACCCACGCAGACACAGGAAGAACGTGCAGACTCCACACAGACAGTGATCCAAGGCTGGAATCGAATCTGGGTACCTGGCGCTGTGAGGCAGCAGTGCTAACCACTGTGCCACCGTGCCGCCCCAATTAGGTATGGATAACAAATGCTGGCCTTGCCAATGACGCCCAACATTGAGTAAAGAAAAGAAATCCAACACAGCTACAACATTCATTAAGTAACAGCCTCAATGTGAAGAGGGGAGATGGGGGCTGGGGGCAGGGGGCTGGGATGGGGGAGGTGCTCTTCTGACTTTGCCTCAGCTGCCAGGAATATATTTCAGATATTCAGCCATGTGTGGCACGCAGCACTCTCAGAAAATTATGTGTGGGATCTCAGCAGAACTTCCGATATCAAGTGATGCACCTCAGAAGGAAGAATGAGGAGCGGCAATGCAAAATAAATGGGACAGTTTTGAAGGACGGGCAGGAATCGAGACATTTGGGGATGGGGGTGGGGGGGGGTTTATATACTGAGAAAACGGCAGGGTGAATTGGAATGGCAGGGTGGGACAGTGGTTGGCATTGCTGCCTCACAGCGCCAGAGACCTGGATTCAATTCCGGCCTCGGGTCATAGAACCATAGAAAATTACAGCTCAGAAACAGGCCTTTTGGCCCTTCTTGTCTGTGCCGAACCATTTTTTGCCTAGTCCCACTGACCTGCACTTGGACCATATCCCTCCACACCCCTCTCATCCATGAACCCGTCCAAATTTTTCTTAAATGTTAAAAGCATTTACCACTTTATCCGGCAGCTCATTCCACACTCCCACCACTCTCTGCATGAAGCCCCCCCTAATATTCCCTTTAAACTTTTCTCCTTTCACCCTTAACCCATGCCCTCTGGTTTTTTTCTCCCCTAGCCTCAGCGGAAAAAGCCTGCTTGCATTCACTCTATCTATACCCATCAAAATCTTATACACCTCTATCAAATCTCCCCTCAATCTTCTACGCTCCAGGGAATAAAGTCCCAACCTATTCAATCTCTCTCTGTAACTCAGCTTCTCAAGTCCCGGCAACATCCTTGTGAACCTTCTCTGCACTCTTTCAACCTTATTTACATCCATCCTGTAACTAGGTGACCAAAACTGTACACAATACTCCAAATTCGGCCTCACCAATGCCTTATATAACCTTACCATAACACTCCAACTTTTATACTCGATACTCCGATTTATAAAGGCCAATGTACCAAAGGCACTCTTTACGACCCTATCCACCTGTGACGTCACTTTTAGGGAATTCTGTACCTGTATTCCCAGATCCCTCTGTTCAACTGCACTCTTCAGAGTCCTACCATTTACCCTGTACATTCTACTTTGGTTTGTCCTTGTAATGTGCAATATCTCACACTGTTTGTATGGAGTTTGCACATTCTCCCCGTGTCTGTGTGGGTTTCCTCCAGGTGCTCCGGTTTCCTCCCACACTCCAAAGATGTGCGGGTTAGGTTGATTGGCCATAGTGTCAGGGTGATTAGAATGGTACATATATTGAGTTACGGGAATAGGACCTGGGTGGGTTTGTGGTCGGTGCAGACTCGATGGGCTGAATGGCCTCCTTCTGCACTGTAAGGATTCTATTCTATGACAAGGTTCATTTTTAAACAACTGTGTGTAAACATGTCGCAAAAACTAGTCCAAAATTCACATACGGCAAATATCTGAGTGAAGAGAAGCAGGGTTGAAGGAAATCTCTGCCGGAATTTTACCAATTCCGGGGCTCCCAGAACGGCATTCTCCGTTGGCTTCCGGCGGGATTTTACAAGTTGGCGGCGGGCGAGGTGGTTAAAATCCGGCACTCATGTCCAAATTGGGATCACTGTCACATGGGACTGAATTGTGGGCTTATTCCACGAACTTTCAACTTGAGAATGTCCAGAATATATTTGTCTTGTCCCTGCTTCATGTGTTGAATTACAAACTATGTGACCTCAGTCAGGCACTGAAGGGAAACTCCACCTCTTAAATTATGAGCTGAGAGTGTCTGGGCTTGAATCTGTCAAACTGTCAGGCAGCTGTCTAATGCTGGTGATACAGACCAGGGACTTTACAATGCTTCAACTTTGTTTAAAACTCATTAACGAGGCAGCGCCAAGAAGCAAACCTGATGCTGCGAGTATTTATTTTCTGAAAGTATTCATTGAGCAAGTTTGGACGATACTTATAATTAAGAGGAAAGTTTCTACAATTTCTGAGCTGAAATATAAATCCATTTTGAGTGATCGGAACTGGTTGTTACTGAAAGATGAGCCACATGAAGAGGAACTAGCTTGATCCACAGGGGTCTGTCAATATCATTCAAATTTCAGTGGGACGTATCTGCAACAATCCCATCCATTGACTCTGTCTACACTTCCTGCTAAATTGGCAAAGCAGCCGGCATAATCAAGGACCTCACGCACCCCGGACATTCTCTCTTCCACCTTCTTCTATCGGGGAAAAGATGCAAAAGTCTGAGGTCACGTACCAACCGACTCAAGAACAGCTTCTTCCCTGCTGCCGTCAGACTTTTGAATGGACTTACCTTGCATTAAGTTGATCTTTCTCTACACCCTAGCTATGACTGTAACACTACATTCTGCACTCTCCCCTTTCCTTCTCTATGAACGGTATGCTCTGTCTGTAAAACGCGCATGAAAGAGTATCTTTCACTGTATGTTAATACATGTGACAATAATAATCAAATCAAATCAAATCAATAACACCTCTCAAAAGTGTTGCATCCAAAAAGTTCACCTCTTAAAAACCCATTACACGACACCAAGCTGTGATTAACGTAAACATTCACCATTTGTTAAATTAACAAGGCCATTTAGTTCTCTAGTTTCAATGTAGGTGTCAGCGGAGGCCCAGCAAGTAACACTCCCGCCTCGGAGTCACATGGTCAAGTCTCACTCCGTAGCCTGAGCTGACGCAGCGTTTGCTGCACTGTAGGAGGTGACATCTTTATGTCACTTGTCCACCTGAGTGGGTGGACAGGGCCCCTGATGTTACTCTGGAATCTCTCTTGTTCACCCACTCAGGTGGACAAGACAGATCCCACACTCTGTTACACAGAAGAGCAGGGGAGATCTCTCCTCAGTCATGGCCACAATTTATGCTTTGATCACCATGGAAGCTTGCTGCGTGCAAATTGGCTGCTGTGCAAATTGCCACAACAAAACCAACTTGAGCAGCATAGTGGCACAGTGGTTAGCACTGCTGTCTCACAGTGCCAGGGACCCGGGTTCAATTCCCAGCTTGGGTCACTATCTGTGTGGTGTTTGCACATTCTACCCGTGTCTGCGTGGGTTTCCTCCAGATGCTCCAGTTTCCTCCCACATTCCAAAGACTTGCGGGTTAGGTGGATTGATCGTGCTAAATTTGTCCTTGGTGTCCCAAGATATATAGGTGAGAGTGATTAATGGGAGAAGCACGTGGGGTTATGGGATAAGCCTGGGTAAGAGTTGGTGCAGACTTGATGGGCCGAATGGCCTCCTTCTGTGGGGGTTTTATGATTCTGTGATGATGGAGGCCGGAGCTTTGTACAATCTATCGCCAATGTCATACACAGAGAGAGTAGGACGTGTATCGGGAATAATGTTGAGATTTGACCACAATCTTTAGGCACTGTCCGTCTGTCACTGAGCTGTTGGAGTCCCACGTTACAATGCTGTATATTGTTTCCTCCAGAGCACCTCAGCTGTTGGAACAGGAGACCTCCACCATGGTGGCCGTGAAGATGTTGAAAGAAGAGGCCTCGCCTGACATGCAAGCGGATTTCCAGAGAGAGGCAGCCCTCATGGCAGAGTTTGACCACCCAAACATCGTCAAACTGTTAGGTAACTCCTGCCTTCTGAAGTGGAAATGCATGCGACTACAACAACAGCTTGCATTTGTGTAGCACCTGTAACAACCTTTGGCACTGAGCCGCATTAAGACAAGTGAGCAATTAGCTGGAGTGGAAGGTTTTAAGGAGTGTCTTAGAGGAGGGCAGCGGTGGAGAGGTTTGGGGAGGGAATTCCAGAACTTGGAGGACTCAGGCAGCTGAAGGCACGGCCGCCAATGTTGGAGCCATTAGAATCGGGGAAGTTCGAGAGGTCTGAATTGGAGGAGTGCAGGGATCTGGGAGGGTTGTGGGACTGGAGGAGGTTACACGGTGAGGCTATGGTGCGAGTTGCGAGCAAGCACTGCTTGATTGGTGGCTGATATCAGTTAGCTAGGGGAAGGTTAATGATGGATCAGAATTGGCGCCAGTTAGGATATTGGCAGCAGAGCTTTGGTTAATGTCAAGTTAATAGAGAATAGACTGTGGGAGGTTGCCCAGGGGAGCATTGGAATTGTTGAGTCTAGTCTGACAATGAGTGTTTCAGCAGCAGGCAGTGGGGAGTGGTGGGGGATTAGTGGGATGGGGGGGGAGGGGAGTTTAGGAGCCAAACCTTATCCTGCTCTGCTCATTAAAGCCTATGACTTAGCACCTTGGAACCCAGCCCAGAGCTGCCTCAAACTGTGCCTTATCGATTTCTAAAGGCATTCAAGTTATTTGTCAGGGAAATTGTTGGTTTCATGTAGAGTAACAGCTGTTCCATTCACGTGCGGAATATATACAGTGAGGGCCAAAGCCCAAGGGTGCAAACTGAGGCCATTTGAAAAGACCTTGTTCCTTTGTGAGTGCACAGAGGGAAAACGCAGTGGTGTTTCTGCAGGAAGAATGAAGGTCAAGCACTTGCTGCTGATGAGTACAGTGCATGTGACTAATAAATTCACTCTGGAACCCAAACAAGGTAACATTTCACCTGCTGCTATGCTGCATTATTACACACTGCTCGAGTCCATGAACTGATCTGAAAGTTTGGCTTATAGAGTCGTAGAGGTTTACAGCATGGAAACAGGCCCTTCAGCCCAACTTGTCCATGCTGCCCCCTTTTTAAACCCCTAAGCTAGTCCCAATTGCCCGCATTTGGCCCATATCCCTCTATACCCATCTTACACGTGCAACTGTCTAAACACTTTTTAAAAGACAAAATTGTACCCACCTCTACTACTACCTCGTTCCAGACGCTCACCACCCTCTGTGTGAAAAAACTGCCCCTCTGGACCCTTTTGTATCTCTCCCCTCTCATCTTAAACCTATCCCTCTAGTTTTAGACTCCCCTACCTTTGGAAAAAGATATTGACTATCTAAGAACATAAGAACATAAGAAATAGGAGCAGGAGTAGGCCATCTAGTCCCTCGAACCTGCCCCGCCATTCAATAAGATCATGGCTGATCTGAAGTGGATCAGTTCCACTTACCCGCCTGATCCCTATAACCCCTAATTCCCTTACCGATCAGGAATCCATCTATCCGTGATTTAAACATATTCAACGAGGTAGCCTCCACCACTTCAGTGGGCAGAGAATTCCAGAGATTCACCACCCTCTGAGAGAAGAAGTTCCTCCTCAACTCTGTCCTAAACTGACCCCCCTTTATTTTGAGGCTGTGCCCTCTAGTTCTAGTTTCCTTTCTAAGTGGAAAGAATCTCTCCATCTCTACCCTATCCAGCCCCTTCATTATCTTATAGGTCTCTATAAGATCCCCCCTCAGCCTTCTAAATTCCAACGAATACAAACCCAATCTGCTCAGTCTCTCCTCATAATCAACACCCCTCATCTCTGGTATCAACCTGGTGAACCTTCTCTGCACTCCCTCCAAGACCAATATATCCTTCCGCAAATAAGGGGACCAATACTGCACACAGTATTCCAGCTGCGGCCTCACCAATGCCCTGTCTGGTCCTGTTATAATTTTATAAGTCTCCATGAACTCCAGCGAAAACAATCCTAACCAAGTCAATCTTTCCTCATACATTAGGGCGGCACGGTAGCACAGTGGTTAGCACTGCTGCTTCACAGCTCCAGGGTCCCGGGTTCGATTCCCGGCTCGGGTCACTGTCTGTGTGGAGTTTGCACATTCTCCTCGTGTCTGCGTGGGTTTCCTCCGGGTGCTCCGGTTTCCTCCCACAGTCCAAAGATGTGCAGGTTAGGTTGATTGGCCAGGTTAAAAATTGTCCCTTAGAGTCCTGGGATGCGTAGGTTAGAGGGATTAGCGGGTAAAATATGTGGGGGTGGGGCCTGGGTGGGATTGTGGTCGGTGCAGACTCGATGGGCCGAATGGCCTCCTTCTGCACTGTAGGGTTTCTATGTTTCTATGACATCAGTCCCGCCATGCCCGGAATCAGCCTGGTAAACCTTTGCTGCACTCCCTCGATCGCAAGAACATTATATTACGGCCGGGATTTTCCACCCTGGTTCCCGCCCTCCCCCCACTGCGGCGGGGGGGTGGGGGGCTGGGGGAATCACCTTCAGCGGAACCTGAAGATCCCACCGGCAGATAGGGCCAGAAAATCCAGGCTTGAATGAGGCTCTACATAGAACTCTCTCTCCGCATGCTGTATTGTCATACAGTCTTATGATGGTGTTGACTACATAGTCGGAAAAACTAGAACCAGAGGGCACAACCTCAGACTAAAGGGACGATCCTTTAAAATAGAGATGAGGAGGAATTTTTTCAGCCTGAAAGTGGTGAATCTATGGAACTCTTTGCTGCAGAAGGCTGTGGAGGCCAGGTCATTGAGTGTCTTTAAGACAGAGATAGATAGGTTCTTGATTAATAAGGGGGTCAGGGGTTATGGGGAAAAGGCAGGAGAATGGGGATGAGAAAAATATCAGCCATGATTGAATGGCGGAGCAGACTCGATGGGCCGAGTGGCCTAATTCTGCTCCTATGTCTTATGGTCTTATAGTCTCATATTTCACATGAGACACGATAATGTCTCTCTCCCTAAGTCCAAGTATTTCCTCAATCCCACTTCTATCCTCTAAGCTGGATGGAAATGTCCCACTGCTGCTGTTCTGAAGAACAGCACAGAGGCTTCCCCCCCCCCCCCCCCGCCGTCCTGATCCAATGTCTCACCAAAATTTTCAAAACGGAGCCTTCTATGAATTTGAACTGAAAAGAATGCTCAGTTCAGCTCTGACGAAGGGTCATCCAGACTCGAAACGTTGGCTCTATTCTCTCTCCACAGATGCTGTCAGACCCGCTGAGATTTTCCAGCATTTTTCTGTTTTTGTTTCAGATTCCAGCATCCGCAGTATTTTGCTTTTATCCTAATGTTTTTTTGTCGTCCTGTCCGGATCGAAAGGACTGGAATCCTGCAGCACCTTTCATGATCTAAGAACGCGACAAAATGCATTAGAGCTTTTGAAGTGTAGTCACTGTTGTAATGTAGGAATGACGGCAACCAATTTGCGCACAGCAAGATCCCACAGACGGCAAGCTGACAATGACCAGATAACCTGTTTAATATTGGCCAAAGCGCAGGAGAGAGGTCCACTGATCATCTTTGGATGGTTCCATGGGATCTTTTACATCCACCCAAGGGGGAAGGCAAGGAGGTCCCCGGGATAAACATCTCACGTGAGAGGAAAGGGGAAATATAGATTTCCATGGAGATGTAACGGCCAGGGCCTGTGTTCCATTACTTGAGCTCAAATTCCACACAGTCGGAATTTGAAACCGCTTTGTTCTACATTTGTTTAAGATTGAAGCAGTTTCTTCAGTCACAAGCCGCACAGTTTAAATCCCACACAATGATAATGGCCAGATTCTCATCAGTGACTGTGAGGAAGGGTGGCAGGGTGGCACAGTGGTTAGCACTGTTGCCTCCCAGCGCCAGGGACCCGGGTTCAATTCCCAGCTGGGGTCACTGTCTGTGCGGAGTTTGCACGTTCTCCCCGTGTCTGCGTGGGTTTTCTCTGGGTGCTCCGGTTTCATAGAATCACTACAGTGCAGAAGGAGACCATTCGGCCCATCGAGCCTGCACCGACAACAATCCCACCCAGGCCCTAGTCCCAGAATCCCACATATTTACCCTGCTAATCCCCCTGACATAGGATTAATTCAGCATGGCCAATCCACCTAACCTGCACATCTTTGGACTGTGGGAGGAAACCGGAGCACCCGGAGGAAACCCATGCAGACACGGAGAGAAGGTGCAGACTTCACACAGACAGTGACCCAAGCCGGGAATCGAACCCGGGTCCCTGGTGCTGTGAGGCAGCAGTGCTAACCACTGTGCCGCCGTGCTGCCCTTCCCCACAGTCCGAAAGACATGCTGGTGAGGTGCATTGGCCATGCTAAATTCTCCCTCAGTGTACCATAACTGGCGCCCGAGTGTAGCGACTAGGGGATTTTCACAGTAACTTCATTGCAGTGTTAATGTAAGCCTACTTTTGACACGAATAAATATATACCTGGAGGATCAGGAAGGACCTCAGTGTGAGTAGGGAACAGCCATGAGCCACAGCAGATGATGATAAAGATATGGCAGAGAGAATTCAGGAGCAGCACCATGTACCTTGGAGAAATAATTTGGTTATGAGATGGTAAGGGTTAATTATGAGCTATTTTACCATGAGAAAGATCAGTAACCTCCTCTGTAGCCGTCACCATGTGTTGGAGATGCCGGCATTGGACTGGGGTGGGCACAGTAAGAAGTCTCACAACACCAGGTTAAAGTCCAATAGGTTTAAAGTTTATTTATTAGTCACAAGTAGGCTTATATTAACACTGCAATGAAGTTACTGTGAAATTCCCCGAGTCGCCACAGTCCGGCGCCCGTTCGGGTCAATGCACCTAACCAGCACGTCTTTCTGAAAGTGGGAGGAAACCGGAGCACCCGGAGGAAACCCACGCAGACACGGGGAGAACGTGCAGACTCCACACAAACAGTGACCCAAGCCGGGAATTGAACCCGGGTCCCTGGCACTGTGTGAGGCAGCAGTGCCGACCACTGTGCCAATCACGAGCTTTCGGAGCGCTGCTCCTTCATCAGGTGAGTGGAAAGCTGAGTTCCACAAACACGGCATATATACGTAACCGTAACTGATAGCTAAGTTCCACACGCATGAGGATGGCCTCAACCGGGATCTTGAGTTCATGTCACACTATCTGCAACCTCCACCATTTGGTCTGGGTTTGCAAAATCTCACTGACTGTCCTGGCTTGAGACAATTCACACCTCTTTAACCTGTGACTATCCCTCTCTCCACTCGCACTGTCTGTACCTGTAAAGACTCGCATTCAAACTATCATCTTGCAATTGTGTCTCTGTCTATATATGCCGTGTTTGTGAAACCTACCTCTCCACTCACCTGATGGAGGAGCAGCGCTCCGAAAGCTCGTGATTCCAAATAAAAGTTTATTTATTTATTAGTCACAAGTAAGGCTGATGCGCGATATAACTCACGAGGCTAGAGGTACTCGGGGAAATAAAGGCTTTTATTGACTACAACAATAGAGCTACCATATATAATACACGATCCCAGACTAAAGGGTCCCAGACAGAGCAGTGACCTTTATACCTCTCCCAGGAGGCGGAGCCCGACTGGGATGTACCATAAGAACTATATTACAGGTAGAACAGCCCAACCCTAACCCCAACAGTAACATGTAGAACAGCCCAACCCTAACCCCAACAGTAACATGTAGAACAGCCCAACCCTAACCCCAACAGTAACATATATACAGACTCATAGTACTGGCCAGACCCTGGCTCAGCACTACCTGGTGGGAACCAACAATGGTTCACCACAAAGGCTTACATTAACACTGCAATGAAGTTACTGTGAAATTCCCCTAGGGGGAAATAATAAACCAGTTGGACTTTGACCTGGTGTTGTGAGACTTTTTACTGTTGCTGCCACCAGGAGAGAGGCTGTCTTGCCTCGTTGGTGTCAGAGTTGGGGACATGGTGAATGGATGAAGAGTTTGGAAAAGGCCGTGTGAAGTTGCGATTCAATTTGGCAGCAATGGCAGAGGCCGTCTCGTAAAGGGCACTGGAGGATCTACCAATACTTACATCAAGAATGGAAATAGATCAGCAGAGAAGGATTCAGAGTCTCCTCATGGCAGTCCCTCAGGATCGAGGATGACTTGCTCCCACTCTGGTTCGGTGGATTCTGAGATGACCAGTTAATCCAATGGGTGACTTGTAGATTCTGCCACACAGGGGGCAGGTGGTGCTTTGGAAGGTTGGGTGATGAGTTGGATAAGTCTCAGCCTACTGAACCTTCTCTGCCTCTAATGCCCATATATCTTCCTGGCAACAGATTAGCGACCTGTTCCAGGAATAATTAGCTACAGAAACAGACAAAGTGTGACCTACGCACCATCGGGTATGGAAAGATTGAGGGAAAGAGAGACCTCGAAGAGGAGCAGTGGAGATCTTCCTGTTGTGCCGGTCAATATTGGTTCTTCATTCACATCACGTTATTATCACACTGCTGTTTGTGGGAGCTTGCTGTGCACAAATTAGGTACATAGGAAGATGGTTGTGGTTGTGAAGGGTCAGTCATCTCAGTTCCAGGACATCTCTGCAGGAGTTCCTCAGGGTAGTGTCCTAGGCCCAAGCTCCGAGTAGAGCGCTCGTTTTGACAGAGTGGTGTCAGACACACGAACTGCATGGCCTGCCAGGCTAATCGAGCGATCAGTGCCTCGATACTGGGCAAGTTTCCTTGGGAGAGGAAGCTGCTATTGGATCACCTTTCTTGCTACCAGATTGGGAGGATCTTGCAAAGACCCTGCGGGCGGTATTTCTCCAGTGCTTCGAGGTGTCAGCTCTCGGTTTGTCCAAATCTCTGAAACAAAGAGGAGCTCGGAGATCACTGCTGTGTTAAAAAAAAATCCCCGGCACCAACTAATGAGATGATTCTTGATGATGATTCAAACAGCCATAAGAACATAAGAACTAGGAGCGGGAGTAGGCCATCTGGCCCCTCGAGCCTGCTCCGCCATTCAATAAGATCATGGTTGATCTTTTCGTGGACTCAGCTCCACTTACCCGCCCGCTCACCATAACCCTTAATTCCTTTACTGTTCAAAAATGTATCTATCCTCGCCTTAAAAACATTCAATGAGGTAGCCCCAACTGCTTCACTGGGCAGGGAATTCCACAGATTCACAACCCTTTGTGTAAAGAAGTTCCTCCTCAACTCAGTCCTAAATCTGCATCCCCTTATTTTGAGGCCGTGCCCCTTAGTTCTAGTTTCACCCGCCAGTGGAAGCAACTTCCCTGCTTCTATCTTATCTTCCATCACTGGTATTTCTGTAACTAATAAACAGGTGTTCATACCACAAAGAAAAACATAATTTTGTTTAACGTTGCTGTGATATTTTCCCAGGATTTCTCACAGCGATAACCTGGAGATTAATCCTTTATTTCCTGGAAACTTTGGGACAAATCTAGCTAACCTCAGGAAAGACAGGGAGGTAATTGGGCCTCAGATAGTATGAAATGGTTCAGTTTGTGTCATTAGAGCAGTGTGTTGGCCACGATGTGAAAATAGATTATTTGTTCCAAAGGCTTTGTCCTGGTAACAGAGACATGCTGCCAGGCAATGTTAAAAAGACACATGCCTGATAATCAAGAGAGATAATCCCTTAGCTACGCATCTAAATACAATCACATTACACTCCATCCAGGACACAGCAGAGACCTTTAAAAAGAACAGTATCTTCCATTTTTTTAATGGATTGTTTGTCTTATCAATGGGCCAGAAATACTTGCAGCGGATGCCAGCAATGCCAAATTGTTTTGCCTTTATATTTCCATTAGCTCACGCTGGGCCCAGACTCCGAGGCCCCATTTATTCCCAACAAAGATAATTTCTTCTGAAGTTTACACTCAGTGGCATCGTCCCTTCAGTTTACGATCTGCGAGCAGCTGAATCGTTTGCTTGAGACGCGACTTTTAACCGACTGATTGCACGATGTCGCGGTGGCTCAGTGGGTAGCACTCCCGCCTCTGAGTCACAAGGTTGTCAGTTTGAGTCCCACTCCAGACACTTGAGCCCATCATCCAGATGAATCATCCAGGGGGCAGCACGGTGGCACAGTGGTTAGAACTGCTGCCTCACAGCGCCGAGGACCCGGGTTCGATTCCTGGCTTGGGTCACTGTCTGTGCGGAGTTTGCATGTCCTCCCCGTGTCTGCGTGGGTTTCCTCTGGGTGCTCCGGTTTACTCCCACAGTCCAAAAGACGTACCAGTTAGATGCTTTGATTTGATTTATTATCGTCACATGTACAGTGAAAAGTATTATTTCTTGCGCACTATACAGACAAAACACACCGTTCATAGAGAAGGAAAGGAGAGAGTGCAGAATGTAGTGTTACAGTCACAGCTAGGGTGTAGAGAAAGATCAACTTAATGCAAGGTAGGTCCATTCAAAAGTCTGATGGCAGCAGGGAAGAAGCCGTTCTTGAGTCGGTTGGTACGTGACCTTGGATTTTTGCATCTTTCTCCCTCAGTGTACCGAAACAGGCGCTGGACTGTGGCGACTAGGGGATTTTCACAGTAACTTCATTGCAGTGTTAATGTAAGCCTACTTGTAACATTAATAAGAAAACTTTCACTTTCAATGCTCCCAGCTGGGGATTGAGGGAGTGCTATTGAATTGCCAACGTTCAGCTTGGGATATTTACCTGAGGTCATGTCTGCTCCCTCAGGGGAATGGAAGAGATCCTGCAGCTCTGTTTCAAAGGAGAACGGAGATCCCTCAGCCAATGGTTACTCCAGATAATGCCATTGTTGTTTGGGGGAGCTTGGTCTGCGCAAGTTGTCTGCTGTGTGTTTTACATTACCAGAGAGTCCACCATATATCATTGACACAAAGCACTTTGGGATGTCCTATGTTTTTTTATGCATTAACGGGATATGGGTGTCATTGGCCAGCCAGCATTTATTGCCCATCCCGAATTGCCCTTGGGAAGGTGGTGGTGAGCTGCCTTCTTGAACCGCTGCGGTCCCTGTGATGTAGATATACCCACAGTGCTGTGAGGGAGGGAATTCCAGGATTTTGACCCAGCAACAGTGAAGGAACGGCCGGTATATTTCCAAGTCAGGATGGTGAGTGACTCGGAGGGGAACCTCCAGGTGGTGGTGTTTCCAGGTATCTGCTGCCCTTGTCCTTCTAGTTGGAAGTGGTCAAGGGTTTTGAAGATGCTGCCTAAGGAACCTTGGTAAGTTGCTGCAGTGCCTCTTGTAGATGGTACACACTGCTGTCACTGAGTGTCATAGAAATCATTGAATTATAGGAACCCTACAGTGCAGAAGGAGGCCATTCGGCCCATCGCGTCTGCACCGACAACAATCCCACCGAGGTCCTATCCTACTAACCCCACATATTTACCCCACTAATCCCTCTAACCTGCGCATCACAGGACACTAAGGGGCAATTTAGCATGACCAATAAACATAATGCGCACATCTTTGGACTGTGGGAGGAAACCGGAGCACCCGGAGGAAACCCACGCAGACACGGGGAGAACATGCAAACTCCACACAGACAGTGACCCAAGCTGGGAATCAAACCCGGGTCCCTGGAGCTGTGAGGCAGCAGTGCTGACGGTGGTGGTGGAGGGATTGAATTTTTTGGATGGAGCCGAGCTTCTTGAGTGTTAGAACATAGAACATAGAAAAGCTACAGCACAAACAGGCCCTTCGGCCCACAAGTTGCGCCGAACATGTCCCTACCTACTAGGCTTATCTATAACCCTCTATCTTACTAACTTCCATGAACTTATCCAAAAGTCTCTTAAAAGACCCTATCGAATCCACCTCCACCACCACTACCGGCAGCCGATTCCACACACCACCACCCTCTGAGTGAAAAACTTATCCCTAACATCTCCTCTGTACCTACTCCCCAGCACCCTAAATCTGTGACCTCTTGTGGCAACCATTTCAGCCCTGGGTAAAAGCCTCTGAGAATCCACTCTATCAATACCTCTCAACATCTTATACCCCTCTATCAGGTCACCTCTCATCCTTCGCCTCTCCAAGGAGAAAAGACCTAGCTCTCTCAACCTATCCTCATAATGCGTGCCACCTAATCCAGGCAACATCCTTGTAAATCTCCTCTGCACCCTTTCTATGGCTTCCACATCCTTTCTGTAATGAGGCAACCAGAACTGGGCACAGTACTCCAGGTGGGGTCTGACCAGGGTCCTATACAGCTGCAGCATTATCTCCCGATTTCTAAACTCAATTCCTCTATTGATGAAGGCCAGTATTCCATACGCTTTCTTAACCACAGCCTCTACCTGCGACACTGCTTTGAGTGTCCTATGAACCCGGACACCAAGATCCTTCTGATCTTCCACACTGCCAAGCGTCTTACCCTTAATATTATATTCTTTCGTCCTATTCGACCTGCCAAAATGAACGACCACACACTTATCTGGGTTGAAGTCCATCTGCCACTTCTCCGCCCAGTCTTGCATCTTATCTATGTCTCGTTGCAACTGCTGACATCCCTCTACACTATCCACAACCCCACCAACCTTTGTGTCATCAGTAAACTTGCCAACCCATCCTTCCACTTCCTCATCCAGGTCATTTATAAAAATCACAAAGAGCAAGGGTCCCAGAACAGATTCCTGGGGCACTCCACTGGTGACCGACCTCCAGGCTGAAAAAGACCCATCTGCAACCACTCTTTGCCTTCTGTGGGCAGGCCAGTTCTGAATCCACAAAGCAATGTCCCCTTGTATCCCATGCCCCTTCACTTTCTCAATAAGCCTTGCATGGGGCACCTTATCAAACGCCTTGCTGAAATCCATATAAACTACATCTACCACTCTTCCCTCGTCTATGTGTCTAGTTACATCTTCAAAAAAATTTTAGGTAGGGACATGTTGTTGAAGGTGCGCTCATCCAGGAAAGTGTAGAGTATTCCATCACACTCCTGACTTGTGACTTGTCGATGGTGGACAGGCTCTCGGGGTAGTCAGCAGGATTTCTAGCCTTTGACCTGCTCTGGTGGGTGAGTAGTTGAGGGCGGGGGTGGTGGGGTGGGCGGGGGGGGGGGGGAGGAGGTGGGTGCTATATGAATGCAACTTCTTCATTCCTTATTTATATGAGCTCACTGTGGAAATTGTACTTTCCATTTGCTTCAATGCCCATGGAGGTTACAGACAATTGGAACAAGGAGATGGTGGCATAGTGGTCATATTATTGGGCCAGTAATCCAGAGGCCCAGATTAATACCCTGGGACATGGGTTCGAATCACACAATGGTGAAATTTGAATTTAATTAATAAATTTCATTGATTATTAAATCCGGAATTGAAAGCTAGTTCCATGAAACTATAATCTATTGCCGTAGAAACCCATCTGGTTCATTAATGTCCTTCAGGGAAGGAAATATGCCATCCTTACCTGGTCTGGCCTACATTTTGTTTATTCATTCCTGGGACATGGGCGTCGCTGGCTGGGCCAGCATTTATTGCCCATCCCTAGTTGCCCCTTGAGAAGGTGGTGGTGAGCCGCTTTCTTGAATCGCTGCAGTCCCTGTGCGGTGGGTTGACCCACAATGCCGTTGGGGAGTGAATTCCAGGATTTTGACCCAGCGACTGCGAAGGAACGGCCGATATGTTTCCAAGTCAGGACGGTGCAGTCAAACTGCATCACGCTTCGAATCCCAACATCTTAATGATAATGCAGAGAAGGAAAGAAATCGAAGCAAATCCTGAACTCCAGCTCTCACTAGTTCCTGGAGGGGAACCTGCAGGTGGTGGTGTTCCCATGTATCTGCTGCTCCTTGTCCTTCTGGATGGAAGTGGTGGTGGGTTTGGAAGGTGCTGTCTAAGGATCGCTGGTGAATTGGAGCAGGTAGAGTGCAGATTACCCAACTTTCTGCACCTGCCTCTGCTTTCCCCTTAGAAACTTCTAGACTCCCCTTTGACCTTCAGAGACCTGCACTCCCTTCCTGCCCATTCTAATCTTGATTAAAAGTGCAGAGGATTCACATTTTTAAAAAACCTTCAATGTTACATAGATTTACAAAACATACAATATAAAATAATGAGGGGCATAGATCAGCTAGATAGTCAACATCTTTTCCCAAAGGTAGAAGAGTCTATAACTAGAGGGCACAGGTTTAAGGTGAGAGGGGAGAGATACAAAAGTGTCCAGAGGGGCAATTTTTTCACACAGATGGTGGTGAGTGTCTGGAACAAGCTGCCAGAGGTAGTAGTAGAGGCGGGTACAATTTTATCTTTTAAAAAGCATTTAGACAGTTACATGGGTAGGATGGGTATAGAGGGATATGGACCAAACATGGGAAATTGGGACTAGCTTAGTGGTAAAAACAGGGCGGCATGGACAGGTTGGGCCAAAGGGCCTGTTTCCATGCTGCAAACCCAACGTGCATCACGAAAACAGGCCATTCAGCCCATCTGAGTTGTGCCAGTGTTTATGCTCCACATGTCGCATGATCATGAAATCCTGCTGTTCCTTTCTCCTCCAAATACTTATCCAACTTCCCCATGAACGCATCAATGCTATTCCCTGCGCAAAAGCCTTGCATTTATGTAGCACCTTTCACAACCTTGGGGTATTGTAAAGCAAATTGAATGAAATACTTTTCAAAGTGTAGCCCTCGTTACCAGGCAGGAAATCCGGCAACCAATTTACGCACAGAAAGCTCCCACAAGTGACAACTTGATACCCCGGATAATCTACTTTAATGATGTTGATTGAGGGGTGAATATTGCCCAGTCTTGAGAAGGACTCGAGCGGCATGGGATAATTTACATCCACCTCAAGGGGACAGATTGAGCCTCAAGTTAAAACCTCATCTCAACGATCGAGGGCAGAACTCCCCCATCTGGGGACTAAGGCGGGGGCAGAGGTGGAAATGTGGAGAGCTTCCCACCGTGGAGGCCGGTGGGGGGGAAGCTCGCCAAATCCTCCAGCCCCGACCTTGTTAATCACGCAACCAGGTGTTTTGCACCGTATTTCATGGTGGGTCAGGCCTGATGGGGCATAGCCCACCATCCTATTGGCTGCCATATTGAAAAGGTGCCCAACATCACTGACCCACTATTGAAGAAAGGGGGTGAACCTCCTGAAAATGAAGATAGATCTTCAGGTTCACTATGAGGCTGGAGAATGGACCCCCTACAGGGACACCCAATCTGGGGGGAGGGATCCACCAGCAGATGCTCCCCTCACCCACTGCTGTGGTGTTCCAGAGTCTGGAGTCACTGGCAGCTTCCATCCTGAACTCCAGAGGCAGCCCCAATATCTGCCTCCGGGTGCTCCGGTTTCCTGCTGTGCGGGTGAGGTGAATTGGCCATGCTAAATTTGCCCTCAGTGTCCCCAAACAGGCGCCGGAGTGTGGTGACTAGGGAATTTTCACAGTAACTTCATTGCAGTGTTAATGTAAGCCTACTTGTGACTAATAAATAAACTTTAACTTTAACTATTTTCTTCATCCTTGGGCCAAGAATATTACCACATTGAGTCATGGTCTCGATAGTGTTGCCACTCTCTGGGTAAAGGCGTCTTTTGCGGAACGCCTTACTGGGCTGACTATTGACTATGGCCCCTTTGTTTTGGACTCCCCCACAGATGTAACCAAAAGGCTTTCACAAAACATTGCTTTTCAAGATTAATGAGCCTTGGTAGTAAAAGGCCTGATGAGGCATCTTTCTAAAGCATTTTCATTCAACATGAAAAACATGAAGCAATAAATAATTGGAATACACTGGGGTACAATAATGAAAACCATCTGACGAATTGTCCTGTGGAGTAAGTTCAAACGCATGCGATTGATCATGAATATGATGCAACCTAGGATTCTATTTATAGTCTGCGCCGCTCGAATCTCTATTTCCCAATGAGAAAATGATCCAAATACATGATAAAGAGACACAAATCGGACAAAGTGCAGAATACCCGTGACACCTCCGGTTGGATTCTGTCAACAGATTCGGAATTTTTTTAAAAACTAGCCAATCTTAAGTTTATTTATTAGTGTCACAAGTAGGCTTGCATTAACACTGCAAAGAACTCACTGTGAAAATCCCTTAGTCGCCACACTCCGGCGCCTGTTCGGGTACACTGAGGGAGAATTTAGCACAGCCAATGCACCCTAACCAGCACGACTTTCGGACTGTGGGAGGAAACCAGAGCACCCAGAGGAAACCCACGCAGACACGGGGAGAACGTGCAGACTCCACACAGACAGTGACCCAAGCCGGGAATTGAACCCGGCTCACCACTGTGCCACCATGCCACCCTGAGGACTGTTATATCTCAGGTCAGAAACCCCAAAGTGTCTTATGAAGTCCAGCTGGATCATAAGTTTTGCATCTTGAATTTGGTGAGGGTAAGCATGGGATATTTCACTTCAGGTATGATTCAAATGACCCACTAGGGAGCTTTTAACTAACAAAGTTTATTGAAGAATATAGTTAACATGTATGGAAAGAAAGTTAGCATTAATCCTTACCAATTACAAACAAAAAAACCAACTATGACTTTGTGTATTCCTTACCAAATACATTGAAAATGTTCCATTCAAACAAACTTCCCCAAATATAACCCTTGCCACAGGCTTAGCACAAAAAATACGAATGCTCACGTGATGCTGGAACTTAGTTCTTTGGCTGAACACTGCAGTTCTCTTGATGCACAGACAGACAAGCTTGGAGTCAGAACAGCTTTCCAAAACACCAGGGAGAGAGAGAGATTCTAGGCAAACACCAACAGCAGATTTTCCACTCCAGGAAGGCTGGGAGACCTTCTTCCAGCTAACAGCAGAATCTATTATACCAGGGAGAAAGAGAGAAACACTGCTTTTCACTTGACATACAGGACCGCTTCTAACTAAACCAGCAACTAGCAGCCACACAAAGTGAAACCTTGAATTCACTATGAAGAGAAGAAAACTGTCCAAAACACATGACCTGCCACCCAGTCTTCCCCCTAACAAGACAGGATCATAAAACAAATCCCAGAAAGTACCTGAGGCCCAGAGTAAAAATAAACAAAACCCCATTTAAGCCATTGAAGCAGCAATAAAAGGCCATTTAACATATAGCCGGTGCCAAATGAAACCCAAAAGGCCAGCTCACAAGCTGCAGAGAACATGATTTAAAAAACACTTATTAAAGGTACACTAACGTCACAGGGCCCAATTCAATTCATAAAGTTCACCCAGTCCCAGAGAGGGTCATTCAGAAACTTCCCAGTGCCACGGGGTGGGGTCAAGTTTCACACAGTTTATCATCCTGAACCGCTCCCAAAACCCCTTGAGCAAGAGAAGGGGAAAGGGAGCAGGAACAAGGTTAAACTGCCCCCCCCTCCCCCCCTTCACTGAATTCATAGTTGTTCAATTTTGATCGACCATCATAGACAACCAATAACATATTTTTTATTGGAACATCTTGCTAAAGCTAGTTGGAATATCATTTTAAAATGAATCTCTGCGGCTAAGTTTGTTTCCAGAACCCTGCTCAGTGGCTTTATGGTTCTTAAAATTTAAACGGAAATTCTGATCGATCATCAGGCAACCTCATACTTACAGAAACAAAGACAGCAAATGTTGGAAAATCTCAGCAAGTGTGACAGCATCCGTGGAGAGAGAATAGAGCCAACGTTTTGAGTCTGGATGACGCTTCTCTCTCCACAGATGCTGTCAGACCTGCTGAGGTTTTCCAGCATTTTCTCTTCATGTTTTCGATTCCAGCAGTATTTTGCCTAATTCCTGGAGATACATTGGGATAATCCAATGGACATATTAGGGTAGATGACCAAATGTTTTTTTTAAATTCATTCATGGGACATGGGCATCGCTGGCTGGCCAGCATTTATTGCCCATCCCTAGTTGCCCCGGGGGCAGGATGGTGGTGAGCTGCCTTCTTGAATCGCTGCAGTCCATGTGCTGTGGGTTGACCCACAATGCCGTTAGGGAGGGAATTCCATGATTTTGTCCCAGCGACTGCGAAGCAACGGCCGATATATTTCCAAGTCAGGATGGTGAGTGGCTTTGAGGGGAACTTGCAGGTGGTGGCGTTCCCATGTATCATTTTTAACTTGAAGCATTGCCGAGCAGAAGGCAATGTAGATCAGCAAGGGCGATGAGCAGATAGGACTTGATGTTGGATAGGAAGCAGCAGAGAGTTTGAGGTGAGCTCAGGTTTATGTAGTGGGTGCATTTGATGTCACTGTTATAGTTAAGAGGTGTTTCTTTTCTCTCTCTCTGCAGGAGTGTGCGCCATCGGAAAGCCAATGTGCCTGCTCTTCGAATACATGGCCCACGGAGACCTAAACGAATATTTACGCACGAGGTCAGCCATTAACGTCCGCACCTTGAGCCAGGCCAGCTTCCCTCAGCGGAGTGTGGGCTCGGGCACGGACCTGATGCCCCTGAGCTGCGCCGACCAGCTCAACATCGCGAAGCAGATCTCAGCGGGCATGACTTACCTGTCTGAACGCAAGTTTGTCCATCGGGACCTGGCCACGCGAAACTGTTTGGTTGGAGAGAACCTGGTGGTAAAGATTGCTGACTTTGGGCTGTCCAGGAATATCTACTCTGCCGACTACTACAAAGCCAACGAGAACGACGCTATCCCCATCAGGTGGATGCCACCCGAGTCTATATTCTTCAATCGTTACACCACCGAGTCTGACGTCTGGGCTTACGGTGTGGTCCTGTGGGAGATCTTCTCCTCTGGCATGCAGCCCTACTATGGCATGGCTCACGAGGAGGTGATTTACTACGTCCGAGACGGCAACATCCTGTCGTGCCCCGAGAACTGCCCGCCGGAGCTGTACAACATGATGCGTCTCTGCTGGAGCAACATGCCGTCCGACAGGCCCAGCTTCGCAAGCATCCATCGCATCCTGCAGCGCATGCACGAGAGAGCCACGGCCCCGGTGCCAGTCTGAGCCAGCTCTGCAACCTGGCAATCCCTGTGAGAACAGCGAGCACTCACCTACACTGGCATGGCTGACATAGAGAGCAGAAGCAGAGAGCCTGGAGGGCACACAGTGTGCCATCTGGTCGCAAGGGAACCAACACTTACCATCCTAGAGATCTCCATTTCCGAAACTTGGGTCTTACGCTTTATCTAGATAACCTGTGACTGGGTAGCATCGAAAGGATGTCAGCCCCTCATGGTCTCCAATCATGGACATTTTTGTGAATGATAACGGGATTTAATTAGTGAGATATGACAGCATATTGCAAGGGGGTTTTGATAGAGTTAGATAAGAGGAAACTGGCAAGAAGGTCAGTAACCGGTGGACACAGATTTGGGAAAACAAAATGAACAGAAAATTAGATTTCTTTTTCATTAAACTATGATCTGGGAACTCCACGGCTGGAATCGGATGCAACTGTTACTCCCAAAAGGGAATAGGATATAGCGTTGAAAGGGAGAAACTTGCACGAATTTGGAATGCTTGGGGAGTGGGACTAATTGGATAGCTTTTTCAAGGAGCTGGCACAGCCATGATGGGCCGAAGGGCCTCCTCCTGCGTTGTCTGATTTCCTGATTCTGTTCCCGAGGCAGATTTTATCACAAAGCAGAAATGTCTTCATCATTATGTACAAATGAGGTTTTTCTTAAAAAAAAGCCGTGTTGGTAACTTTTCTTATTGAGGAATATGTGTTGTGGGAAAAGTGAAATTTTGTAGATGAACTTCAATAAACATCTGTCCAAAGTTTGGGTCCATCAACAGAGAGATGGCCCAGTCTGGATATCTGATACTTGTCAACAGATGATTCATGCTGCTGAAACTTTTGATTTGATTTGATTTATTATTGTCACATGTATTGGGATACAGTGAAAACTATTGTTTCTTGCGCGCTATACAGACAAAGCATAACATTCATAGAGTACATAGGGGAGAAGGAAAGGAGACGCTGCAGAATAGAGTGTTGCAGTTACTGATAGGGTGTAGAGAAAGATCAGCTTAATACATGTTAGGATCATTCAAAAGTCTGATGGCAGCAGCGAAGAAGCTGCTCTTGAATCAGTTGGTACGTGTTTTTAGACTTTTGTATCTTTCTCCCAATGGAAGAAGATAGAGGAAAACATATCTGGGGTGCGCGGGGTCCTTGATTATGCTGGCTGCTTTTCCAAGACAGCGGGAAGTGTAGATGGAGTCAATGGATGGGAGGCTGGTTTGTGTGATGGACTGGACTTCATTCACAAACCTTTGTAGTTCCTTGCGGTCTTGGGCAGAGCAGGAGCCATACCAAGCTGTGATACAACCAGAAAGAATGCTTTCTATGGTGCATCTGTAAAGATTGGTCAGAATCATAGCGGACATGCCAAATTTTCTTAGTCTTCTGAGAAAGTGCAGGTATTGGTGGGCTTTCTGAGCCATAACATTAGCATTTCTTAACTTAGCGTTGGCGTGGAGGGACCACAGCAGATCTTTGGTGATCTGAACACCTAGAAACTTGAAGCTCTCAACTATCTCCACCTCAGCACCATTGATGTAGATGGGACATGTCCTCCACTAGGCTTCCTGAAGTCAACCTTTGTAAACGAGAAAGTTGGATAATCCATATTGAAAACCTAGCTTAAGTATCGCACAGAGATCAAGGCAGATCACCAGCGTTGCAAACTCTGGTGAAAGATCCCCACTGCGTCCGTCCATTGGTGTTGACCAGAGAGTCAGCAAATCTCGATGAAACTCAGCAGAAAATCTCTACCTGGCCCGAAGCCAGCACTCTCTAGCCAATTGACTCGAGCGGCTTGTAACCGAGTGAGAATTTCCTTCGAGGAGCTTTGTTTTGAGGCTGAACCGTTCCTGGATTTTCTTTCTCTGCCCCTTCACTTTCTTTGCTGCCCACCTGAAACAGTCCTTCAGATGGTCTCCAGGTTCTGGAGTGTGCCCCATCCCTCCGGCCCCTCGCAGATCCTGCAAACCGGACCTCTCAGCCAAGAGGCAACATGCTTTCAAAAGAAGGAATGGGCGTAACGTAACACACCACACTGAAGCTTTACCTTCTGTACAACAGCACTGTGTCTGAACAAACTGAAAACTAAAATCTAATCGGGTGGAAATTCTGTTTCAAATGAAGCATTGTCAACACAGAAAGAGCTCAGATTTTTAAAAAGTCAGAAAGAAACCCACAAATCAGCAGTTCCCATTGATCCCAGTCATGAATAGTTGTACTTCTTTGTGCTCACTACAATTATCACGACAGCCTTCTTGCATGGAAGACTCGTGCAGAGCACAATGTTTGAGTGAATGCCGAAACATTCTCTACAAATGGTGTGGGTTCCGTTCAACACCAAATAGCACTGAAGGGGTGGAGTCCCGATCGCAGGCGAAACATCGATCGCTGCACAAGACAAGGTCGAGAAATGAAGTTGGCAACTTACAAAACGATAAGGTTCTTAACGCGCTTGGCAATGTGGCAATCATGCTATTGGTGCAGTCGATATCTCGTTAGACAGATTCCTGTGCCATTCTGGTGAGCGAGAGTTAGATACTCTACTCTGATGCTCTGTGTGTCTGCGTGGGTTTCCTCCGGGTGCTCTGGTTTCCTCCCGCACTCTAAAGATGTGCTGGTTAGGTTGATTGGCCATCGCCTCTTAGTGTCAGGGGGATTAGCAGGGTAACTAAGTAGTGTTACGGGGATAGAGCCTGGGTGGGATAGTTGTCAGTGCAGGCTCGATGGGCCGAATGGTCTCTTTCTGCACTGTAGGGATTCTATATTTCTGTGATTCAAAGTTGTTTGGGGCGCAAAGCAGAGCCAGGGTACTTAACATCTTTTATTGTTATGGCACAATGACGCAGTGTGCCGAGTTCAGATTACATTTTACAACATCCTCTGCTGTATAGCGGCAATTATTTCAGGGTGTCTTTTTGTCTCAGCACATGCCCTGGATGTAATGTCTTATGACCTTAATTTGCCTGAGAGGGGATCATAAACATTAGATTGATTTCCAGGGTTGGATTTAGTTTTCCTGAGTGTCAGTTGTGTGTTTTTTTTTCTAATAGTTTTTTAAATTCCCATGTAAAGTCACCCGATCATTGCAGGTCTAAATGGAGATGATTGGTTAATGCTTGGTGGCCACAATGTTGCATGGGATGGATTTTACGCTCAGAATTTGTGTAACTCTCCTCCACACTCTGCATTAATCTTGTTTTTATCGGGGGGCGGGCGTGAGCTTTGTGCGCTGCCGACCCTTTTTAAATCGACTCTGTAAAAAGACTCACTTTGTTTTAAGTCCCACCCTGTGTCCAACCCGTTAGCTAACTCAGTGATGCCAATAAACACACTGTTAAATGAAACAATCATTTTTCTTTGGGAGTTTCAGGGTGCATTTATATTGCAGCCTCAGAGTGGGGCCAAGTGTTAAATTGAGCTGGCTTTGTAAATCAGGAGTCAGGGCACATGATTATGTCAATACATCAGCAACAAGAATCTCTGATTGATCTAGTCTAACCTTGTGCATGAACCTGACTCTGGATAGTAACAGGATGGGGCCCACAGAAGAGGATAGTCTTCTGCTGCCAATGTTTGACACCAGACAATGTGTCCAGGGTGGTGACTATTCTGGGTTGAGGGTGCACAGATTGCTGCATCTACCTGGCTTCTTTGTGAACAGATCTCACCTCAATTTAAAAATCTTTGAGAAGCGCGAGGACACTCTAATCCACCAGCAATCGCATTTCTAACCGCTGAGAGGGCGGCACGGGGGCACGGCGGTTAACACCGCTGCCTCACAGCGCCAGGGACCCAGGTTCGATTCCCGTGGGCACGGTGGCACGGCGGTTAACACTGCTGCCTCACAGTGCCAGGGACCCGGGTTCGATTCCTGGGGGCACGGTGGCACGGCGGTTAACACTACTGCCTCACAGCGCCAGGGACCCGGGTTCGATTCCCGGGGGCACGGTGGCACGGCGGTTAGCACTGCTGCCTCACAGCGCCAGGGACCCGGGTTCGATTCCCGGCTTGGCTCACTGTCCGTGCAAAGTCTGCACATTCTCCCCGTGCCTGCGTGGGTTTCCTCCGGTTTCCTCCCACAGTCTGAAAGACGTGCTGGTTAGGGTGCATTGGCCGTGCTAAATTCTCCCTCGGTGTACCCGAACAGGCGCCGGAGTGTGGCGACTAGGGGATTCTCACAGTAACTTCATTGCAGTGTTAATGTAAGCCTACTTGTGACACTAATAAATAAGCTGAAAGATGCCAGGCCCGGAGCTCGGCTACGCAAATCGGCAATTTTAACCCAACTGCAGCTATCAATGTTGCATCAATCTCAGTTGCTGTGGAGATACATCCTTTGTATAAAATAAACCCACCTCAGCAGAACCCCGATTGCAACACCACCTGTCCATTTTGTTCTTTGGAAGGATGAGGGGGGGTTGGTGGAGTGTCACTCGGAGGAGGAGGGGATTTATGGATGCCCCTCGTTCAGTGTCGACTATATTGCCACTTGAGGCAGTGAGCAGATGGGAAATGCCGGCAGCTTCAGGGTGCAACCCAAAAAATGAAAGCATCCTCCACTCCTTTGCATTTTTTTTGTATCTGTGTTCTCGTCCCAGGAACATTGGATTCCGCGCTTTTAACTTATCTCCAGAGAATGTTTTTGCTGAGTTTGAAATGCAGTTAACTGTCCCCCTCTCCATGTTTGGTGAATTGTGCACTGTGGTGCTGTGTGTTTTGATGTATCCCCATATAAGGTATCGCAATACACCGCAGAGTGTTTTATTACTGGCTGTGAGCTTGAAGTATCTAAAATGACCTCTCACTAACAGAAAGCCGGGCTTAAAGTGTTGCTCCCATTCAATGTAGTCTACAGAGGCACAAAACCAGAAAAACATAGGGTTCACTGACTGATTTGATTTGATTTATTATTGTCACATGTATTGGGATACAGTGAAAAGTATTGTTTCTTGTGCACTCTACAGACAAAGCATACCGTTCATAGAGAAGGAAAGGAGAGAGTGCAGAATGTAGTGTTACAGTCATAGCTAGGGTGTAGCGAAAGATGGCACGGTGGCACAGTGGTTAGTACTGCTGCCTCACAGTGCCAGGGATCCGGGTTCGATTCTTGGCTTGGGTCACTGTCTGTGTGGAGTTTGCACATTCTCCCTGTGTCTGTGTGGGTTTCCCCCGGGTGCTCCAGTTTCCTCCCACAGTCTGGAAGACGTGCTGGTTAGGGTGCATTGGCCGTGCTAAATTCTCCCTCAGTGTACCCGAACAGGCGCCGGAGTGTGGCGATTAGGGGATTTTCACAGTAACTTCATTGCAGTGTTAACGTAAGCCTTACTTGTGACTAAGAAATAAACTTTACTTTAAAATCAACTTAATATAAGGTAGATCCATTTAAAAGTCTGAAGGCAGCAGAGAAGAAGCTGTTCTTGAGTCGGTTGGTAGGTGGGGCAGGATTTTCCAGGCGTGCTCACCCCAAGACCGGAAAATCCCACTTGAGATCAATGGATCTTTGCATGGTCCGCGCTCTCCCGCTCCCGCTACAATTCCCGTGGTGGGCGGGAAGGGAAAATTCCGCCCGTGATTTCAGACTTTTGTATCTTTTTCCCGACTGAAGAAGGTGGAAGAGAGAATGTCTGGGGTGCGTGGGGTCCTTAATTATGCTGGCTGCTTTCCCAAGGCAGCGGGAAGTGTAGACAGAACACTGACCCGCTGGATTGACCCATTCTGCATTGATATAGCAGTCAGAATTTGCATGTGCCTATGTAACTCAATCATCAATTCATCTCTTCCACTCTGACGTCAAGTTATTTCTTTAATGAGTGTAAAGATTTCTTTATTACGGTTCTTTATAATAAATCCTTCATGTCTTTTGCATCTTTTCAAAGTCCAAAAATATCAAAATTGTGAAAATAAACTTTGTGACTGAAGCTACCAAATGTCCGGATGTTTTACTTCTTCTCAAAAATAAATGGCAATATTTGTTTTTTTTCTCTCTCTGTCACTTTGTGGATCACGTCCCATTCTTCTGCCAGGAGGCCGCGGAAGCGAATGGTTTATGTCAATGGTTCCCTTCATTCAGCTTTGATGGGGCATGAGTCGGGATTCTGCATCTCTGTGGAGACCATGCTTGTTGGGGGTCACAGAGGGAGACCCACCTTCCAACATATTCCACTGAGAATTCATGGAATCCTGACAGTGCAGAAGGAGGCCACTCGGCCCATCCAGTCTGCACCCACCACAATCCCACCCAGGCCCTATTCTCATAACCCCATACATTTGCCCCACCAATCCCCCTGACACTAAGGGGCAATTTAGCGTGGCTAATCAACCTAACTCGCGCATCTTTGGACTGTGGGAGGAAACCGGAGCACCCGGAGGAAACCCACGCAGACACGAGGAGAATGTGCAAACTCCACACAGACAGTGACCCGAGGCCGGAATTGAACCCGGGACCCTGGTGCTGTGAGGCAGCAGTGCTCACCGCTGTGCCACCGTGCCACGCATTATAGATAGGATGATTCCAGAACTGGGACGGTTCCAACTATCAGGAACAATTAATCAGACTGGAGCTATTTTTTTCCAGAAAAGAGAAAGTGAAGGGAGATTACGAAGGGATTTGATATGTTACACGGAGAGAGGATGTGTGGGGGAGAGACCAAAACTGGGGGCCTGAAGTGTGAGATAATTATTAAATCCAAATGTTCGTTCAGGAGAAACTTCTTTACCCAGAGGGATAGGGAAGTTTGCTACCACAGGGAGTGTTTGGGGTGGAGAGCACAGGCAAACTCAAGGTGAAGTTTGACGTGTGCATAAGGGAGCAGGAATAGAAGGATATACTGAGATGTAGGAGGTTGGCAGGAAGCTCATGTGAAGCATAATGCGAAGACAAAACATTGTCTGATTTCAAGAAGAAATTAGATGTAGCTCTTGGGTTAAAGCGCTCAAGGGATATGGGGGGAAGGCAAGGTCAGGATATTTGATGATCAGCCATGATCAAAATGAATGGTGGAGCAGGCTTGAAGGGCCGAATGGCCTCCTCCTGCTTCTATTCACTATGTTTCTACGTTTTCTATCAGTCTTTTTCCAAGGATCGAATGGTCAATTACTCGGGGGCATAGATTGAGAGTGAGAGGGGGAAAGTTTAAAAGAGATGTAAGGGACAAGTTTTCCACACAGAGGGTGATGAATGCCTGCCAGAGGAGATGGAGGAAGCAGATTCTATAACAACGTTCAAGAGGCATCTGGATAGATACAGGAATAGGCAGGGAATAGAGGGATATGGACTATGTGGAGGCAAGAAAATATTAGATTAGAGAGGCATCTGTGTCAGCACAGACTTGGTGGGCCGAAGGGCCTGTTCCTGTGCTGTACTGTTCTTTGTACAAGCCTTTTGTTGCAAGCACACATGCACAAACACACACACACTCACACAAGTACATACACACAACTGATATTATTACAGCTACTCTTTCGGTTAAAGCTAGATTACTGTGGCAGTGTGTGAGTTAACTCACTGTCAACTAACACTTTAAACCTTCACTTGGCAGAGGAAAATGAATTAAGAATACCTACATTAATTCCATGACTTTTACTATCTGCTATGTAGTTCTGTCTTCATAGCCTGCCAGTAAAGATGTCCCACTGGAGATATAAATAGGAAAACCTGAAATGTTGCAAATGGAAAAAGAATATTCTTGTGATGCACAGCTGGTCTAGAAATATAGAGACTGGAGGAGGCCATTCAGCCCCTTAATCCTGTCCCACCATTCAAATAGGTTATGGTTGCTCTGTATGCCAGCCCCATTTACCTGTCCATATTTCAATTCCCTTGATGCCTTTCCTCTTCAATCTCATTTTTAAAGCCATGAGGTGGGGATGCCGGCGTTGGACTGGGGTGGACACAGTAAGAAGTCTCACAACACCAGGTTAAAATCCAACAGGTTTATTTGGAGTCACGTTCTTTCGGAGCGCTGCTCCTTCATCAGGTGTGTGGAGAGGTAGGTTTCACAAACACGGCGTATATAGACAGAGACACAATTGCAAGATAATGGTGGGAATGCGAGTCTTTACAGGTACAGACAGTGCGAGTGGAGAGAGGGATAGTCACAGGCTAAAGATGTGTGAATTATCTCAAGCCAGGACAGTAGGATTTTGCAAGCCCAGACCAAATGGTGAGGGTTACATGTCTTGAAGAATTTAATTTGACCCAACCTCCTGAGCGGGCAAATTCCAGACTGCCATGGCATTCAATGTTAAAAAGTGTTTCCTGGTAGGAAGTAGAGAGAGGATTTGAGGAAAACCTTTTTCACCCAGAGGGTGGTGGGAACCCTGCCTGAGAGGGTGATAGAGATGGGAACCCTCACAACATTTAAGAAACATTTAGGTGAGCACTTGAAACACCGTAGCATACAGAGCTACAGAGCAAGTGCTGGAAAATGGAATTAAAATAGGTGCATGGTGTCCGGCACAGACACGATGGGCTGAAGGGCCTCTTTCTACGCTGTAATTGACTTTATTATAATGAGGCTACTCGCCTCCAATTTAACAATCTATCTATTTTCCCCCACAGATGACAAGGTTTCTAAGGCTTTGGGAACCTGGCAGCTAAAAGGAGGCAGGTGTCTTTCAAGCACTGTTCATGGGTCAAGAGGGGCAGGAGTGCATCCTTCAGGGCCAATAGGCTACCCAGTAACCTCCCCCTGTGGCGTACTCCCAGCCTTTCCCCTACTCCCAGCCTCCCACCATCTGATAAACCCCCCTCCCCCCAACTACCCCTTCTGGAGGCACTTTCCTACTTTTTTATTCTTTCATGGCGTGTGGGCAGCTCTGATAAGGCCACCATTGTTGCACATTCCTCATGCCCCGTGGAGATTTCAGAGGGCTGCTCAGAGTCAACGACATTGTTCAGGATATGGAGTGGCAGGTAGGCCAGACCAGGTAAGAATGTGGCATTTCCTTCCCTAAAGGACGTCAGTGAATCAGATAGGTTTATACGGCAAGCAACAATGATTTCATGGTCAACATTACTGAGACTGTCTGTGTATTCCAGATTTTATTAATTGAATTTAAATTCCATTAGCTGCCGTGGTGGGATTTGAACGCGTATCCCCAGAGCATTAGCCCGGGCCTCTGGACTGGCATCTTCTTGGCAATGGCCCCGTGCCATCAGAAACCCACCACCCGCCTGCTACCCCTGCATGACCTCTCACTCTGGTTGCCTTGGGCCTTGTAAAACAGGCTTCCCTGCACGAGAGGCTTCCAGTTACTCAATCACACCACCTATGGTTAGGAATCCCACATGTAAAAGTATGTTAAAATGGCCCTGCAGTTAAATTCTGCAAGATGTCAGGAAAACCCATCATCTAATAGCAATACCCTCCAACCAAACAGAACTCAACTTGAGGCTAAAACCCAGACATTGTTTCCAGGCCCAATCACCACACATTTACAAGCTTTTCATTGTGTTTTATCTTGTTTCGTATTCCAGGGAAGGCTTTGTGGTTAATCTCAGAGGCATTGTCTGAAGCCACATCGTTAGTTTTCACATGTATCCCACACCCAACTTTACCTCAGCACAACCTCTCTCTCAACCCCACCACCATTGCTACATTCTTATCCCAAACCCAGTTCTGGAAGAGCCAAAATCTCCTCAATTTAAATATTGAGAGAAGTGAGGCTGTTGTTTACAGTTTGGGTTCCAAATTCCATTCCCTGGCTACCAACTCCATTCCTCTCCCTGGCAACCATCCGAGGTTAAATCAGGCCATTCACAATCTTGGTGTCACTTCTGATCCTGAGATGAGATTCCGACTTCGTGTTTTTGGCCTCACTAAGGCCGCTTATCTCCATCTCTGTGACATTGCCTGACTTCACCCCGTCTCACCTCACCTGCTGCTGTAACCTTCAATCATTCCCTCAAGACCCAACTCCAGCGATCTTCTGGCTGCTTTCCAACATTCTACCTCCATAAACTTGGTGTCATCCAAAACTCTGCCTCTCCATGTCTTAATTCGTCCCGTCTTCCATTCACCTATCATCCCCTGGATTTGCCGACACACGCTGGCTCCCAGCCAAGCGGTATTTTGATAAGTCTAAAACTCTCATTCTTGTTTTCAACTCTCTCCTCCCTATCTCTGTAATCTCCTCCAGAACCACAACCATAGAATCCCTACAGTACAGCAGGAGGCCATTCGGCCCATCGAGCCTGCACCGACCACAATCCCACCCAGACCCTATCCTTGTGACCTCATGTATTTACCCTGCTAATCCCCCTGACATTAAGGAGCAATTTAGCATGGCCAATCAACCTAACCAGCACATCTTTCGATTGTAGGAGGAAACCGGAGCACCCGGAGGAAACCCACGCAGACACGGGGAGAATGTGCAAACTCCACACAGACAGTGACCCAAGCCGGGAATCGAACCCGGGTCCCTGGCACTGTGAGGCAGCAGTGTTAACCACTGTGCCACCATGTTACCTCATCAAAATTGCTGCACTCTAATTTTGGTCTGTCCCCCATTGCCAGTTTCAATCATTCCGCCATTGGCGGCCATGCCTTCAGTCACCTGGACCCCTAATTCTAGAAACCTTCTCGTGGGGTGGCACAGTGGTTAGCACTGCTGCCTCACAGCTCCAGGGACCCGGGTTCAATTCCCGGCTTGGGTCACTGTCTGTGTGGAGTCTGCACATTCTCCCTGTGTCTACATGGGTTTCCTCCGGGTGCTCCGATTTCCTCCCACAGTCCAAAAAACATGCTAGTTAGGTTTTTTGGCCATGCTAAATTCTCCCTCGGTGTACCCCAACAGGCACCGGAGTGTGGCGACTAGGGGATTTTCACAGTAACTTCGTTGCGGTGTTAATGTAATCCTACTTGTGACAGAAATAAATAAACTTAAACTACACCTCTCCATCTCGCTTTCCTCATTTAAGACACTCCTTAAAAAAAAGTTTTATTCATTTGTGGGATTTTTTATTATTGAATTCAAATTCCACCATCTGCCGTGGTGGGATTTGAACCCAGGACCCTGGAACATTAGCTGAGCTTCTGGATTAATAGTCCAGCAATAATACCGCTAGACCTCCCGTCAAAATCTACCTCTTTGACCAAGTTTTTGATCATCTGACCTGATATCCCCTTATGTAGCTCAGTGGAACCCTGTTTTATAATTCTCCAGTGAAACACTTTCAGGCATTTCATTACATTGAAGGCGCATATGCTGAGGTTTTCCAGCCCTTCCCACTGGTGGGTGTCTTCTGGTTTCATCGATGCGATCACCTCACATTGCTAACACCCTCGCGGTGTGACCACCCTCACAGTGCGTCACCTGATGGCCAGGGTGCGGGCACACAAAACCCCCAGAGACATCGGTGGGACCAGATAGTGCCACTGCCAGCCAATGGTGGACTTCCTCCATCGCTGGAAAATTCACCATGGGGCGGGGAGCGGGGAGGGGCGTGGGGGGCAATAACTCACGCCATAAATTGTTGTTTTTGCGATTCGAGAGAATAGTTGGAAACATGTGACTGAACATTTTATTTCTTTTGTAGACTTCCAGGCCTCAGGGTCCTTGCAAATTATAGAGAACATTCCGGAACAATACATATTTACATTCCTTCACAATGCAGCCAGCACAAACATAATTACATCCATACCATTGCAGCCAGCATCTTGTCCTTTCCCAGTCCTCGTAAAGCAGAGGGGTAATCGAAGAGTTGAAGGCCCTCAACTCTATGAGATTTGCGTTGGGCCTAAGTGACCACATTGTTGTGAAGGGGAAAAAGATGTTTACGCAGCAGAACTGTCCGTGGTTTCTGATGTTCCCACTGCTTTGCAGATCCTTGCAATATAAGCTGGAACTATCATGGGGATGGGAGGAGGTCATTCAGCCCCTCGAGCCTGTTCTGTCATTCAATTAGATCACGGCTGATCTGCATCTGAACTCCATTCATTTTCCTGGTTCCATTAACCTTAAAACTGATGTTAAGGATCAATTTCATTCCCTGTTCTTGACTTTACTGATGAGAAAATGCTTTGTCGAGTGTAGTTTGATCGGCAGCTGGGAAAAAAAACATCTTTGCCCAAACTCACCTACAGATTGCTTAGGCAACGTTAAGGCAGGTTTGGTTGCAGCAACATCTTGTGTGGGTCTAATAAGGATGGACAACCATTACCTTAGTGCCATCCTTTTCTTAATGAAACAGGAAAAATGCTTGCATTTATACAAGAAAACGGGCAACCCAAACTGCTTCACGGCCAATCATTCTTTCCAAATGCAGGCACTGTCGTAATGTAGGAAACACAACAACCAAGTCACGCACAGCAAGATCCCACAAACTGCAATGCAGTCATGATCCTGGTGATGTGTTCCGGTGATGTTGACTGAGGGGCATTTACTGACCAGGACACCAGGGAGAAATGCCCCTGCTCTTCTTCAAAATGGTGCCAGGGGATCTTTACCGCACCCCCCCCCCCCCTCCCCTTAAAGGGTAGACTGGACCTTGTCTCATCCAAAAGACGGCACCTACAACCATGCAACACACTCTCAGTACTGCGCGCTAAAACACGTATATTCTGTATATCTATGGTAGCATGAATAATGTAACGCTGCCACTTTTGAACCTATCACAGGTACACAAAAGTGTATCACACACTAATAAATCTAATAGGGAATTCAGCTGAAATGTCTTTACAGAGAGAGAGGAGAGGATGTGGAACTCACTGCCGTCTGGAGTAGTTGAGGGAAGTGGCAAAAATGGATTTCAGTGGAAGCTACAAATACACGAGAGGGTGGCACAGCGGTGAGCACTGCTGCCTCACAGGGACCCGGGTTCAATTCTGGCCTTGGGTCAGTCTGTGTGGAGTTTGCACGTTCTCCCCGTGTCTGCATGGGTTTCCTCCGGGTGCTCCGGTTTCCTTCCACAGTCCATAGATGTGTGGGTTGGGGTGATTGGCCACGCTAAATTGCCTTTATTGTCAGGGGGATTAGCAGGGTAAATGTGTGGGGGTTACGGGGATAGGGCCTGGGTGGGATTGTGGCCGGTGCAGACTCGATGGGCCGAATGGCTCCTTCTGCACTGTCGCGATTCTATGGATTCTATGAGAGAGGGAGAAATGAACAAAGTAAGTGTGGGAAAAGGCTTGTGTGAAGCATATACCGCTCCATAGATATTGGGCGGGAGTTTACGGCCTTGTTTGTTCCTTGTGTAAAATCCCACCCGAGGTCGATGACCTTTCCGTGGTCCGCCGCTCGCCAGCTCCGATTCCCGTGGCGGGCGGGACGGTAAAATTCCGGCAAATGTGAGGATGGATATTTTTGGGGAATGTTGCGTCGTTCTGTAAAGAAGGCTGTGTGTCTGTATGTGTAAATGATGCAGTAAGCTTGAGGAATGTTAATGGAATCAGCGAGCGGAATTTGACTGGTTTGCCCCGCCCATCGATAGGCGGAGCCAGCCGGTAAAATCACGCGAGAGCCGAGAAATCAGGATCACGCCCGATTTCTCGCTCTAGCACGGCGCGATCAACCTCTCACCCATTTCCAGCGAGAGGCTGAATATATTATTTAAATTTATTTAAATGCTGATTTGCATGTCTTTAATCCTCCGGGCTCACTTGCCTTTATGGCCTCGTCGGCGGATGTTCTCTCCGGTGAGGAAAACACCTACTCCCCATGAACGGGGAACAGTCATGCTGGCCTCGCCAGTAGAACCAGAGACCATTGGGACCCTTGGGGAGGCCAAGGGCAAGGGGGACTGCCCCTAGGGCAATGCCAGCCTGGCACCTTGGCACTGCCCATCAGGCAGTGCTGGGGGGAAGGCCTATGTGGGTAGGGTCTGAAGTGGGCATGGGGAGGGGCCTATGGGAGGCGGGGTCTGAAGGGGGTGTGAGAAGGGGCCTTAAAGAGGCAGGGTCTGAAGGGGCATGGGGGGCCTATGGGGGGGCAGGGCCTGAAGAGGAGTAAGAGGGCAGGATCATGGGGGGGGCAGAGCCAGGCAAGGGTGGCCCAATGGGGGAGGGAGGGGGCCGCACTGCTGCTCTGCATCGTGATCAGTGGGGAGAGGGAAGGGGGGACGCCATCAGTCTGGGCAGCGGGGATGACGGCAGGGGCTAAAATATCGGGTGATGTCAGGCTCACGATTGGCCATGGGCCCCTGTGATTGTGACTGGTTCTAGCAGCAGTGGCCTGACAGATTTTTCTCTCGCTCTCTCTCTGTGTCAGGCCTCTGCTGTGGAATTGTGCATGTGTAGTCACAGAGGTTTGCACGTGCGCAATAGCTCCCTTTGTTGCTGGCTGGAGAATTAAGCCCCCCCTCCTACCCCCACTGCCTGTAGTAGCTAGAAACAGTCTAGCCCATTTTTTCATGCACTATGTGCACAAGAAAGAGTGTAAAAACTGGTCCAAAAAATGGATCTGCAACTCTCCCAATTTCATGCTAACTGGACACTTTTCTCATAAAATTCCGTCGAGCTTGTCTGGGAGAATTGAGAGATGAAAGGAGTAGAGATGTTAAAGGCAGGTGTTTGAAATGAAGCTATGGTCAAGTGGATTTATTAGTGGAGTTTGGAAATGTGCATTAGGAGATAGATAGGGTGTTCACCTGTTAAATTTCAGTGCAGAGTAATGGGTTTTTATAGTTTGTAAAGGCTTCATAAGTAAACAAGGGAAGGCGACTGAATATAATTTGACCCAAAAAGGGAGAGGGGGGGGAGGGGGCAAAGGAAACAGGTTGTTAAAATTTGGAAAAGTAAAGTTCAAAGGGGTGCTGAGGACAATGGAATCAAAGTTGTTAGAGAAAAAGGATATTTAAGGAAAGGTGTTGTGTGAAGTTGTGTTGGCCGCGTGGAGAAGACATCCTCGAAACAGCTCTGTGCTGAGAGCAAGTGCTCCAATCAAACCAGAAAAGACGCTAGTTTCAGAAAGCAGACTTGTTTCTGAGTATTCTTGGATTTCCACAACAGAGTGGAAGTGAGTGAGAAGACATATGGTATAAGTGACGCAGTTTTGCCTTCACTAATATTACTGGATTTTTATAGTTAATCATCTGTAAGGGAATGTTGTCTGGTAAGTGTTTAGCTGTGGTTCTGACCAAGTAGATTTCTTGTTGAGGGGGATGCTTTGTAAGAATATTTTAACTGTGTAACTGTAATCTTGTGTGCTTAAGTCTTCTTTTCTTCTCATTAATCATAGAATCCCTACAGTGCAGATGCACACAATGCAGATGCATTGGCCATGCTAAATTGACCCTTAGTGTCAGGGATTAGCAGGGGTAAATGGGTGGGGTTACAGGAATGGGGCCCAGGTGGGATTGCGGTCGGTGCAGACTCGGTGGGCTGCATGGCCTCCTTCTGCACCGTAGGGATTCTATGATTCTGTCAACGGCTCAGGATGAAGCATCAGTACATAATGAGCCAAGGACCAAAGGTGTGTGGGTTAGGGGGATTGGCCATGTTAAATTGCCCCTTCATGTCCCAGGATGTGTAGGTTAGAGGGATTAGCAGGGTAAATATGTGCAGAAGGAAGCCATTAAGCCCATCGGGTCTGCACTGACAACAATCCCACCTAGGCCCTATTCCCGTAACTCCACATATTTACCCCGCTAATCCCTCTAACCTACGCATCCTGGGACACTAAGGGGCAATTTACCATGGCCAATGCACCTAACCCGCACACCTTTGGACTGTGGGAGGAAACCGGAGCACCCGGAGGAATCCCACGCAGACAAGGAGAGAATGTACAAACTCCACACAATTAGTGACCCAAGCCGGGAATTGAACCCAGGTCCCTGGAGCTGTGAGGCAGCAATGCTAAACACTTTGCCACCATGCCACCCTAATAAATCCTTTTATTTTAAAAACTCCAAAAGTGTTACTGGAATTCTACGCTGCTGAGATCAGTAGGTTTTTTTCCATTTTCAGAATAAAAAAAGGGAGTTATGATCCGTAAGTCAAGTTTCCCTCTGGGATTTGATTTGAGAAACAATTATCATCTGCTGTGATCATAACATAAGAACAGAAGAAATAGGAGATGGTGAAGCCCATTTGGCTCCTCAACCCTGCTCCACTATTCAAAAGATCACGGATCATTGATTATGACCTTAACCCCATTTTCCTGTCTGACTTAATGGAATGGTGTGGAGATGCCGGCATTGGACTGGGGTAAACACAGTAAGAGTTTTAACAACACCAGGTTAAAGTCCAACAGGTTTATTTGGGAGCAAATGCCATTAGCTTTTGGCGCGCTGCTCCTTCGTCAGATGGAGTGGATATCCATTTGATGAAGGAGCAGCGCTCCAAAAGCTAATGGCATTTACTACCAAATAAACCTGTTGGACTTTAACCTGGTGTTGTTAAAACTCTTACTGTATTAATGGAATGGCCCAGAGTGAGACCTCAGTGTTGAAGTAATAACGTTTCTTGGGGAGGCTCTAGCCTAGTGATATTACCGCAAGACCATTACACCAGAAGCTCAGCTAATGTTCTGGGGACCCTGGTTCGAATCCCGTCACGGCAGGTGGTGAAATTTGAATTCAATAAAAAATATCTGGAATTAAGAATCTACTGATGACCATGAAACCATTGTCGATTGTTGGAAAAACCCATCTGGTTCACTAATGTCCTTTAGGGAAGGAAATCTGCCATCCTTATCCAGCCTGGCCTACATGTGACTCCAGAACCACAGCAATGTGGTTGACTGTCAACTGCCCTCGGGCAACTAGGGATGGGCAATAAATGGTGGCCAGCCAGCGATGCCCATGTCCCACAAATGAGTAAAACAAATGAAACCTTTTTCTTTGATTTATAAGTTGGAGTAAGTTATGTTTTATTGCCTACAACTGAAGAGTTCCTTCTAGAGGACCAAGACCAGGGTCCTGGGTTCAATTCCCGGCTTGGGTGACTGTCTATGTGGATTTTGCACCTTCTCCCCGTGTCTGCGTGGGTTTCCTCCGGGTGCTCCGGTTTCCTCCCATACTCTAAGGATGTGCGGGTTAGGTGGATTGGCCAAGCTAAATTGTCCCTTAGCGTCAGGGGTATTAGCAGTGTAAATATGTGGTTCTATGGGGATAGGGCCTGGTTGGGATTGTTGTTGGCACAGGCCTGATGGGCCGAATGGCCTCCTTCTGCACTGTAGGGATTCTCTGAACATGGCCTTTTGTGCCACGCATAGCAACGAGAGCAAATCCTTTTCCCAAAAAAGACTCAAACATCTTCCTAATTGTTGAACAGCTGTGGAAGTACTCCTGATATCGTCATCTGAAGTCGAGTCATGTTGTGCTCCAGAAAGTAGAGTTACCTCACACTGCTGTTATTGTGGCTGGGATAGTTTGCCCGCAGCAGAAATCAGGATCTGTGAGCTCAATACTAAACCTTGCACCGGAGTCAGCAAGATATGAGACCCACGCTCCTCAGTGGAAAAAGCCTTACGTTTGGTTAAAGGCAACTCTGATGAAAACATTCCCTGTTTTCCCATCCACTGTAAACAAGAAAAATAACTTTATCTGCACATGTGCAGGACTCCTGATCATTATCACGAAGGTTGACGTGAATTTTCTTAACTCTGACCGACGTTTCCATAGCAACCACACAAAATCTAAATTGTTTTAGTCCCACGGAGACATTTTCAGCATGTGCTTTAGATGTTTCTATGTTTATGGAAACAATGAAAGACTGCGAGATAATTGAGCACAACATGTTGGGTGTGCATTTGCCTTGCCGGTTTCTTTGTCCCATTTGATTGTTTCGAGACAGGTTACCTGAACTTACAGTGACCTTTCCAGTGCAGAAACAGGCCGTTCGGCCCATCTGGCCCATTCTGGTGTTTATGGGCATTAGCTCAACTCTCTTCTTCTCACCTTATCAATAAATTATTGGGCGGGATTTTACACCCTCGCTCGTCCCGAAACCGTAACGTCCCGCCCCAGGTCAATGAACCTTCCCATGGTCCGCCCCTCGCCCGCTCCGATTCCCATGATGGGCAGGATGGTAAAATTCGGCCATGGAATCCCTACAGTGCAGAAGGAGGCCATTTGGCCCATCGACTCTGCACCGACCACAATCCCACCAGGGCCAGTTCCCCCTAACCCCACATATTTACCCTGCTAATCCCCCTGACACCAGGGGGCATTTTAGCATGGCCAATCTAATCTGCACATCTTTGGAATGTGGGAGGAAACCGGAGTATCCGGAGGAAACCCACGCAGACACGGGGGGAACGTGCAAACTCCACACAGACAGTGACCTGAGGCTGGAATTGAACCCGGGTCCCTGGAGCTGTGAGGCAGCAGTGTTAACCACTGTGCCACCATGCCGCCCTTCCAATTATTTCTCCCTTGTGTGTTTACCCATCTTCTGCTTCAATGCGACCACGCAATTCGCTTCACCTATTCCATGCATTTAGCAGTAGCGACTCCCACATCCTCACCACTCTGATCGTCTATCAGGACAAGGACAGCAGACATATGGGAACACCACCACCTGCAAGTCCCCCTCCAAAAAGTTTCAAAGTTTATTTGTTAGAGTCACAAGTAGGCTTATGTTAACATAGCAATGAAGTTACTGTGAAAATCCCCTAGTCACCACACTCCAGCACCTGTTCGGGTACACTGAGGGAGAATTTAGCATGGCCAGCAATCTTTCAGACTGTGGGAGGAAACCAGAGCACCCGGAGGAAACCCACGCGACACAGGGAGAACGTGCAGACTCTGCACAGACCCAAGCCGGGAATCAAACCCGGGTTCCTGGTGCTGTGACGCAGCAGTGCTAACCACTCACCATCCTTGGAAATATATCACCATTCCTTCACTTTCAAAATCCTAGAGTTCCCTCCCTAACAGCACCACATGGACCACAGCAGTTTAAGAAGATGGCTCACCAACACCTTCTCAAGGGGCAATTAGGGATGGGCAACAAGCATGCTCACGTGCCATGAAAGTATTTTTTTAAAACTCCCTGAGTAAATAAATTTCTCCTCAATTTCTTACTGGCTTTAATAGTGACGACCATATTTTAGGGGCCTTAGTTTTGGTCTTTTCACAAGTTAATTCTAATATTTCTGAATTGAATTCACTGAGGGGTTGCCTGCGGTATCACCGCACAGTAGCCTCACCAATGTTGTAACCCTCTTCTGCTTTTCAGTCGAGAATTCAATTTTGGTCTCCAGATATTAAATGGAAAGTCGTGCTATGCTTGATGATCTTCACTCTCCAGAACGATGGCCATACCAAAAAGCAGCAATTACAAAGCCTCGAGACATCCCAAATCACTTTAATACCAACAAAGTACTTCTGAAGTGTAGTCACTGTTGTAGTGTAGGTGGTACGATCAGGTAAGGAGAAGTCCCTGGTCCCTGGTCCCTTCGATTCAACATCATCGCTTGGTCACAACAAAGGGTCATTTTAATTTATTTTCCACACGGATGCCTTTCAAAATACAAGTGTGTTCTTTAGTATCTATGCAGTGATCATAGAGTCATAGAGGCTTACACCATGGAAACAGGCCCTTCGGCCCAAATTGTCCATGCCACCCTTTTTTTTAACCCCTAAGCTAGTCCAAAATTGCCTGGGTTGGGCCCATATCCCTCTATACCCATCGTACCCATGTAACTGCCTAAATGATTCTCAAAAGACAAAATTGCACCAACCTCTGCTACTACCTCTGGCAGCTTGTTCCAGGCACTCACCATCCTCTGTGTGAAAAAATTGCCCCTCTGGACCCTTTTGTATCTCTCCCCTCTCACCTTAAACCTATGCTGTCTAGTTTTAGACTCCCCTACCTTTGGGAAAAGATGTTGACCATCTCCCTTATCTATGTCCCTCATTATTTTATAATCTCTATAAGATCACCCCTCAGCCTCCTATGCTCCAGGGAATAAATTATCCAGTCTATCCAGCCTCTCCTTATAACTCAAACCATCAAGAAGGAACCAATCAAACAAGATTTTCTTGGGTCTAAGAAAGTTCATTAGCCACTCAACCTGAGGAATAAAGGACACAACCTCACATGCACAGGCGTGCACTGGTATCACAAGTAAGAAAAGATAGAGTCTGAATAAAGAGCATACAGTCAGATGTCCCTTCCTTGTCCTTGAGACATAGATCATTAAACATTCCAGCCGATATAAGTTAGCGGGTTTCTTGGATGCAGTCAGAAGGTGTTGCTATTCTTACAAGATCTTGGTTCACTCATAGATTTGGTACGCTGATGTCTTGAATCAGGTAATGCACTTGATTTGATGTGATTTATTATTGTCACATGTATTGGTACACAGTGAAAAGTATTGCTTCTTGCACGCTATACAGACAAAGCATACCATTCATAGAGAAGGAAAGGAGAGAGTGCAGAATGTAGTGTTACAGTCATAGCTAGGGTGCAGAGAAAGATCAACTTAATGCGAGGTAGGTCCATTCAAAAGTCTGATGGCAGCAGGGAAGAAGCTGTTCTTGAGTTGGTCGGTACGTGACCTCAGACTTTTATATCTTTTTCCCAACGGAAAAAGGTGGAAGAGAGAATGTCCGGAGTGTGTGGGGTCCTTAATTAAACCGGCTGCTTTGCCGAGGCAGCGGGAAGTGTAGACAGAGTCAATGGATGGGAGGCTGGTTTGAGTGATGGACTGGGCTTCGTTCACAACTCTTTGTAGTTTCTTGCGGTCTTGGGCAGAGCAGGAGCCATACCAAGCTGTGATACATCCAGAAAGAATGCTTTCTATGGTGCATCTGTAAAAGTTGGTGAGATTTGTAGCTGACATGCCGAATTTCCTAAGTCTTCTGAGCAAGTAGAGGCATTGGTGGGCTTTCTTAACCATAGTGTCGGCATGGGGGGACCAGGAGGGATTGTTGGTGATCTGGACACCTAAAATCCTGAAGCTTTCGACCATTTCTACTTTGTCCCTGTTGATGTAGACAGGGGCATGTTCTCCACTACGCTTCCTGAAGTCGATGGCTATCTCTTTAATTTTGTTGACATTGAGGGAGAGATTATTCCCAGAGAATGTCACAGAGATCTCTTCAGCTTGTTCTTCTACTGAAGTCTTTTTCCTCAGTTGAAGTCCTCTTCACTCTCAGGCATGGCAAACCAGTTCTTAAAGTCCTGCTGGCTGCACATTCCAGAGCAATTTGATTACTCGGCTTTCTGCAGCCGCTGGGGTAGAAATCGTTGTCGTGTTTCAAGATATTAGCTGATGGGGGTCATCTGATTGGGTAATGAGTCTTTTTGCTTTCCAGTTGGTGCAGGAAGGCGGGAAGTCACAAGGATGTGTTGGCCGGAGCGTGGGGATAAGTCATGTGATGAAACCTCCCGAAATACATTGAATCCCAGTTGGTGACCCGACCTTTGGGAGAGGCATCTGGGTCCCACTCCCTCCTTAACCAAAATGGCCAACACTGGGAATGAGGCCAGGAAACTGGCACATCGGTAAGTTCTGGTATTTTGGCACCTTCTGTTCTCGAATTCAGAGGATCTCGAAAATCCTGCCCTAGTTTCTCAAATTTATTAGTGTCACAAGGCTTAGATTAACACTGCAATTAAATTACTTTGAAAATCCCCCAGTCGCCACACTACAGCGCCTGTTCGGGTACACTGAGGGAGAATTTAGGCCAATATACCTAACCAGCACATCTTTCGGATTTTGGGAGGAAACCCACGCAGACACAAGGAGAATGTGCAAACTCCACACAGACAGAGACCCAAGCCGGGAATCGAACTCAGGTCCCTGGCGCTGTGAGACAGCAGTGCTAACCAATGTGTCACCGTGCCCTAAGACATTTACTGAAGAAACTACTGAACAAATAAACCAGAGGCAGCAAAACAGAATATAACAAATGAGTTTAAATATTTGTTTTGGTGATGTTACCTTTCCATGTCAGTGAATACATTTGAAAACCGGGATTTTTGAGGTTGTCGGGTTAATTTACATTAGTCAATGGAAATGTTTTACGAGTGAGAGGAACATCTTCATTGTCGTGTGATGACTCGGTTCTTGAACTGCAGCTTCTCATTGGGAGCTTCAGTTGTAAAGGCCAGGCGGGCTGAGGTAATGTTTTTGCATATTTACCACATGTTGCAATGTTACCATTGCAGTTATTGCAACACTGACAGAAATTACTGCTCCTCGACTTCCTGAGAAACCCAGCTGTTACAGAACACTCTGGCTAAAATTCCATTCAGTTTCACAGATAGACAGAGGTAATTGGAATAAAAAAGATAATGTACTCTGCATTACATAACCTTAAACTGTGTGTTTGTTTGTGTGTGTGTGGGTTTGAACGTGTGTGTGTGAGGGTGTGTGTGTGTGGTTGTGTGAGGGTGTGTGAGAGTGTGAGCGTCTGTGTGAATGTGAGTGCATGTGTGTGTGTGTGAGTGTACGTGTGTGTGTGAGGGTGTGTGTGTGTGGATGTGTGAGAGTGTGTGTAAGTGTGTGAGTGTATGTGTGTGCGTGTGAGTGTATGTGTGTGTGAGTGTACGTGTGTGTGTGAGGGTGTGTGTGTGTGGATGTGTGAGTGTGTGTGAGAGTGTGAGCGTCTGTGTGAGTGTGTGTGAGTGTATGTGTGTGTGAGTGTATGTGTGTGCGTGTGAGTGTATGTGTGTGTGTGAGTGTAAGTGTATGTGTGTGTAAGTGTGTGAGTGTATGTGTGTGTGTGAGTGTATGTGTGTGGGTAAGTATGTAAGTGTGTGTTTGTGTGTGTGTGTGTTTGAGTGTGTGTGCGCGTGAGTGTTTGTGCATGTGAGTGAGTGTATGTGTGAGTGTGTGAGTGTGGATGTGTGAGTGTGTGAGTGTGTGTGTGTTTCTGTGAGTGCGTGTGTCTGTGTGTAAATGTGTGTGTATGTTTGAGTGTGTGTGTGCGAGAGTGTGAGCGTCTGTGTGAATGTGAGTGTGTGTGTGTGTGTGTGTATGTGTGTGGATGTGTGAGTGTGTGTGTGTGTGAAAGTGTGTGTATGAGTGTGAGTGTGATGATGGGTTCAATCTTAGAATCTTAGAAATCCTACAGCACAGAAAGAGGCCATTCGGCCCATCGAGTCTGCACCGACCACAATCCCACCCAGGCCCTACCCCCATATCCCTACAGATTTACCCACTAATCCCTCTAACCTACGCATCCCAGGACACTAAGGGCAATTTTACCATGGCCAATCAACATAACCTGCACATCTTTGGACTGTGGGAGGAAACCGGAGCACCCGGAGGAAACCCACGCAGACACGAGGAGAATGTGCAAACTCCACACAGACAGTGACCCGAGCCGGGAATCGAACCCAGGTCCCTGGAGCTGTGAAGCAGCAGTGCTAACCACTGTGCTACCGTGCCACCCTTCTCTATGAATGGTATGTTTTGTCTGTATAGCGCGCAAGAAACAATACTTTTCACTGCATGTTAATACATATGACAATAATAAATCAAATAAATATGCATACAAGAAAGGTTTAATGGTTAAGTTTAAAGTTTATTTATTGGTGTCACAAGTAGGCTTACATTGACACTGAAATGAAGTCACTAGTCGCCATATTCCGGCGCCTTTTCGGGTAGACTGAGGGAGAATTTAGCATGGCCTATGCACCTAGCCAGCACATCTTTCGGACTGTGAGAGGAAACCGGAGCATCCGGGGGAAACCCACGCAGACACGGGGACAACGTGCACACTCTGCACAGGCAGGGGCCCAAGCCGGGAATCGAACCCGGGTCCCTGGCACTGTGAGGCAGCAGTGCTAACCACTGTGTCACCGTGCCGCCCCCATTAAGCACGAAAGGTTTACATTTATCTTGCAACCTTCATTGCCTTCGGATGTCCCAGTGTGTGCACTGCATACGACTAAATATCTGAGATACTTATGTTGGCAATTGAGGCAGCCATTGCCAGCTCAAAGTCTCCGTCTATCATGGCAGGGATAGTAGTTTATTTAACAGCTATTGTTGCTGTTTTGAGGGGTTAAGAGATGACTTTCTATTGTTGATGAAAACCTCACTTACCGAGAGCACGGACGCAAAATGGAGGTGTGCAGCGCGCATGATAGTTTTCAATTAATTACAATGGAAAGACAGGAGAGAGACTTGCATCGTTCCCAAACTCAGAACAACAAAGTATTTTTCAAATGTAGTCACTGCTGCAATGTTGGAAATGTGGCAGCCAACTTGTGCACAGTAAGATCCCACAAACAGCAGAGGAGATTAGGAGCAGCTGATCCATTTCTGAAGAGATAAATATTGATCAGGACACAGGGGAGAACAGAGCTCCTGTTGCTTTTCTTCAAAATTGCCCCCCCTCCCCCTCTGTCCATCCACTGATTTTAATAACCCATTGGAAAGACAGCTCCTCTGGGAGTGCAGCACTCCCCCCCGTACTGTGCCGGAATTTCAGCCAAGAGATCCCTGGCCAAATCTCCACAGTTGGAAGCGCAATAGTGGGGGAGAAAATGCCAGCCTCAACGATGGACCTTTAGGCCTAAGAGGTTTTGGATGAGGCGATGGTCCCTGGTGATCCAGGATGGTGGTGACCATTGTGGCATGGTGGCACAGTGGTTATCACTGCTGCATCACAGCACCAGGGACCCAGGTTCGATTCCCGGCTTGGGTCACTGTCTGTGTGGAGTTTGCACGTTCTCCCCGTGTCTGCGTGGGTTTCTTCCGCGTGCTCCAATTTCCTCCCACAGTCTGAAAGACGTGCGGGTTAGGGTGCATTGACCTGAACAGGCGCCGGAATGTGGCGACTAGGGGAATTTCACAGTAACTTCATTGCGGTAAGCCTTACTTATGACTAATAAATAAACTAAATAAATAAATAACAAAGGAATGCTTGTCACAACGTACAGAAACACTTGCCGAGAAAGAACATCTGAGAGCTGGAAGCATTGTTACGGTAATGTGCATGCTACAGACTGGAATGAAGCATCAAGCTGCCTGCACTAACCTGCAGGGGAACACGGCCCCTGCCAAATAAACTGCTTCAAACCTTGAAGAGAAAACAAATTGCGTAACACATATAAAAAACAAGAAGAAGGAAATGGTAACAGCAGGTACCTTCTACACGATAACTTCTGAAAGAAATGTAAGGCTGGCCTTATCCGTACATTATAAGCAGCTATAAAATTAATTAATAGTTTATAATATATGGTAATACCCGGGATTGTCCGCCCCACTGCCACTGCCAGTAAGGATGGAGAATTTGGCACTCAGCTAATTACCCTTCACTGCAGCAGGATTGGAAAATCCCAGCCGGTGTGAACAGCCAAAAAATTTCGCCCACTTTCTAAGCCAAAAAATACTGAAAAATCTCAGCACCTGTGGAGGGAGGAACAGAATTAACGGGCGCAATCTGACCGGCCATTCACGCCACGCTCCCGCTGCAGCGAAGTCGGAGAATTTGGCGGCCAGCCCAATCTCCATTCACCGCAGCGGGATGGGAAAATCCCACCAGCATGAATGGAGGTAAGATTCCGGCCGGTGTTTCGAGTCCATATGACTCTGGTACAGAGCGATAGTATACTTTGTGCAAATTACTTTGCGCTTAGCGAACTCCCCGCATGAGGCCAACTCCTGCTTCCTTGACATGGTGCCTTTTGCAGAAGAAAGTAATTTTCTTCAAAGAAATCGAACGGAACTAGGACAGGAGGAAGACAATATGGAGCTAGTTTCCCGCTGACTTGCCCAGGAGGTAACTGAGGCCTACTCCACACCCCTATCCATTAGATTCAATGGAAAACAAGATCCAGCACCATGTAAAAATATATCCAATCCCATCAGTTACCTTTGAGGCAATGGGTTGAGTTCAAATGACCCCCAGTGAATTGAAGATACAGATATTTTGTCATTGCTTCGCTGAGATGATAGGACATTGTCTGCTAGTTTTCATCTGCTTCTAGTTTTTCAATCAAATCTCTTTGAACATTCAACTCAGCCTCTTTCCTTCCCCTGCCTGTTTGCATTTTGTTATCTCTTTGCTCAGCTCCAATGCAAACCATGAATATTTTCTGGTGTCCAGTTTGCTTGGACTGTTCTTACTTTAGGACATTGACTGGTTCATGTTTCCCCTTGTGGGAGAGTCTTTATTTTATTTATTTGTTCATGGGACACGGGTGTCGCTGGCTGGCCAGCATTTATTGCCCATCCCTAGTTGCCCGAGGGCATTTGAGAGTCAACCGCATTGCTGTGACTCTGGAGTCACAAACGAGATTAGTTTTTCCGACAATCGACAATGGTTTCATGGTCATCAGTAGATTCTTAATCCCAGAATTTTTATGTAGGTTTCACCATCCGTGGTGAGATTCGAACCTGGGGGTCCCTAGAAATGATCCTGCGTCTCTGGATTACTAGTCCAGTGACAATACCACTACACCATGGCCTCCCTCTAGGACCACATGGCAGGATCTCAGAGTAAGGGGTCACTCATTTAAAACAGGGATGAGGAAGAATTTCTTCTGAGAGGATAGTGAATCTGTGGGGAGAGCTGTAGAGGCTGGGTTAAGCATGTTCCAGGCTGAGACAGACAGATTTTTAATCAGTCAGGACATCAAGGGTTATGGGGATAAGGTGGGAAAGTGGAGTTGAGGATTATTGAGTTGGGTTAAGGGGTGGCACAACGCAAAGTGTTTAGCACTGCTGCCTCACAGCGCCAGGGACCTGGGTTCAATTCCAACCTTGGGTAACTACCTGTGTGGAGTTTGCATGTTCTCCCCGTGTCTTCATGAGTTTCCTCCGGGTGCTCCAGTTTCCCCCCACACTCCAAAGATGTGCAGGTTAGGTGGATTGGCCAAGCTAAATTGCTCTTTATTGTCCCAAGGTGTGTGGGTTAGGGGGGATTAACAAGGTAAATATTTGGCCTTATGGAGAGTCAGTGCAGACTCGATGGGCCTAATGACCTCTTTCTGCACTGTAGGGATTCTATGGTTATATGGATTCCATTATAGCCCACAAATCTAATCCAGTCTGATTGGAATAAGAATATAGGAGTTGGAGTAGGCCATTCGGCCCTTCGAGTCTGCTCTGCCATTTGATAAGAATGAGATAAGTCCAAAGATGGGTTAGGTTGGTTGGCCATACTAAATTGACCCTAGTGTTGGGGGGATCAGCAGGGCAAATATGTGGGGTTATGGGAATAGGGCCTGGGTGAGATTGTGGTTGGTACAGACTCAATGGGCCGAATGGCCTCCATCTGCACTGCAGGGATTCTATGATTTTATGATTCTAAGATCATGGCTGATATGATTGTGATCTCAATTCCACTTTTGTGCCTATCCCCCATAACCCTTGACTCCCTCATCAATCGAAAATCTATCCAACTCTGCCTTGAATAAATTTCTTTCTCCTTTTTTCCTTCCTTGAGTAAATGTAATTGAACCATCTCCCCAAGGAAGGGACGAATCTTTGTTTTATCTTATCTTATTCCAGCAGTGGCCTATTTGGATTAATTTAATACTTTCTATGGTGCTGAATTGTAAGCACTAGCAGCTACTTGCAAAATTGACCCTGATGGAACAAGATATGAAGTATTCCAAATAAGTTTACAACCCGTTCGGTGATGACACAGATCAACTCTCTAATTATGGTCAAGAATAAAGGGCTCTTTATCAAGTTCGATGTGTGAATGGCGCTGCGTGAATTTCATTTTCTTAAATGAAAGGAACATATCAGTGCTCCCATTGTGGTTCTCAGTGAGATTTTATCAATTCTCACTGAGAATACGCACCAGAATAATCTGATCGGAGGACTCACTGAGGCAGAAAGCTTCAGAGTTCACTGACAAGTCCATAAATCACACAGAAAATAAAACAAAATGTTGGGAAACAGCTGCCAGCACTCCTCACGGCTCACCATTCAGCAGCGCCTCTGGGTGTGGGTTCATTTCATCCTCTGTATCATCGGGCAATGGTGCGTGGCAACAGATAGCAGAAGTGTTGTTTCTATTGCCCGGAATATCAGAGAATGAGTTACCATCCGGGGCAGACCATGGCCGGAATTCTATCACCTCGTCCACCATGGAATCGGAGCGGGCGAGGGTCCGACAACGGAAACCTCTGTTGACCTCGGGCGAGAATTTCCGGCCTCGCTCGAGTGAGGCCATAAAATCCCGCTCCAAGTGTGGAAATGTGAATCTTAGTGAGCTGGGCGGGAAGATGACGAGGCGAGAGAGAGAGAGACTGACTACACCCGCATATCTCCTTAATAGAATCTTCAGGCAATACTGTTCCGTGCTCGACTTCAAGAGATGTTTTATCTCCCACTTCGCTGTCTTAAAACATAAGCTTGGTGGAATTTTATCGCCCCACCCGCCACGGGAATCGGAGCGAGCGAGGGGCGGACAATGGAAAGGTCTAACAAAGGGTCATCTAGACTCAAAACATTGGCTCTACTCTCTCTCCACAGATGCTGTCAGGCCTGCTGGGATTTTCCAGCAATTTTCTGCTTTTGTTTCAGGTTTCCAGCATCCGCAGTATTTTGCATTTCTATTAATGGAAAGGTCTGTTGACCTCAGGCAGGGTTTTAAGGTTTCGGGATGACTGAGGCCGTGAAATCCTTTGGACGCAGAGAATCATAGAGGTTTACCACATGGAAACAGGCTCATCAGCCCAACTTGTCCATGCCGCCCCCTTTTTTTAAACCCCTAAGCTAATCCCAATTGCCCGCATTTGGCCCATGTCCCTCTATGCCCATCGTACCCATGTAACTATCTAAATGCTTTTTAAAAGACAAAATTGTACCCGCCTCTACTACTACCTCTGGCAGCTCATTCCAGATACTCACCACCCTCTGTGTGGAAAAAATTGCCTCTCTGAACCTTTTGTATCTCTCCCCTCTCATCTTAAACCTATGCTATCTAGTTTTAGACTCCCCTACCTTTAGGAAAAGATATTGACTCTCTAGCTGATCTGTGCCCCTCATTATTTATAGACCTCTATAAATTCACCCCTCAGCCTCTTATGCTCCAGAGAAAAAAGTCCCAGCCTCTCCTTATAACTCAAACCACCAAGTCCTGGCAGCATCCTAGTAAATTTTTTCTGCACTCTTTTTAGTTTATTAATATCCTTTCTATAATAGGGTGACCAGAACTGTACACAGTATTCCAAGTGTGACCTTACCAATGTCTTGTATAACTTCAACAAGACGTCCCAACTCCTGTATTCAATGTTCTGACCAAGCATGCCGAATGCCGAATGGGAGGGGCGGCACGGTAGCACAGTGGTTAGCACTGCTGCTTCACAGCTCCAGGGATCTGGGTTCGATTCCCGGCTCGGGTCACTGTCTGTGTGGAGTTTGCACATTCTCCTCGTGTCTGTGTGGGTTTCGTCCGGGTGCTCCGGTTTCCTCCCACAGTCCAAAGATGTGCGGGTTAGGTTGATTGGCCATGCTAAAATTGCCCCTTAGTGTCCTGGGATGTGTAGATTAGAGGGATTAGTGGGTAAAATATGTAGGGATATGGGGGTAGGGCCTGGGTGGGATTGTGGTCGGTGCAGACTTGATGGGCCGAATGGCCTCTTTCTGTACTGTCGGCTTTCTATGATTTCACCACTCTGTCCACTTGTGCCTCCATAATATAATAAAGATGAGAGGGGAGAGATACAAAAGGTCCAGAGGGGCAATTTTTTCCACACAGAAGGTGGTGAGTATCTGGAATGAGCTGCCAGAGGTAGTAGTAGAGGTGGGTACAATTTTGTCTTTTAAAAAGCATTTAGATAGTTACATGGGTACGATGGGTATAGAGGGACATGGGCCAAATGCGGGCAATTGGGATTAGCTTAGGGGTTTAAAAAAAGGGGGCGACATGGACAAGTTGGGCTGATGGGCCTGTTTCCATGTTTCCAGCCTAGAGGAAACTTCTCTCAGTTTTCTTTTCTAAGTCCTGCCCCGTATTTCTTAAATTGTTCTCAATTCTCACAACCATGCACTGAGTACCCATGACTTCACAGCATACTTCAAACTTACAGTTTTAGCCAAAATATATCTCAGATGTTCACCGTGTGCGAGATTTAAAAAATGTTAATGATAATCGTCTACAGACACGACTTCTAAATTCTAAAACCTACATCGTGTTGGCAGAGTGGGAAAGGGAAAAACACTCAGCAGGCAAGGCACAAGGAGAGAGAAAGGAAGATAGGCAGTTTCTTTCCTCATTCCAGCTTAGAATCATAGAATCCTACAGTGCAGAAAGAGACCATTCGGCCCATCGAGCCTGCACCGACAACAATCCGCCCATGCCCTATCCCCGTAACCCCACACATTTACCCCACTAATCCCGCCCCTTTAAGGTGCTTTTTGCTTTGAAAACAATATATTGAAGTAACAACCTAAAGGAAACTTCTCTCAAGTGAACGGCATGGTGGCACAGTGGTTAGCACTGTTGCCTCACAATGCCAGGGACCTGGATTCATTTCCCGTCTTGGGTCACTGTCTGTGTGGAGTCTGCACGTTCTCCCCGTGTCTGCATGGGTTTCCTCCGGGTGCTCCGGTTTCCTCCCACAGTCCAAAGATGTGCAGGTTAGGTTAATTGGCCATGCTAGATTGACCCTTAGTGTCAGGGAGATTAGCAGGGTAAATGTATGGGGTTACTGTCTGGGTGGGATTGTGGTCGGTGCAGACTTGATGGGCCGAATAGCCTCCTTCTGCACTGTAGGGATTCTATGATAACCCCCCCTAACACTAAGGGGCAATTTAGCATGGTCAATCCACCCAACCTGCACATCTTTGAACTTGATTTCTTTTAAAATGAATTTTGTAAGTTAAACAATGCATCTTTGAAGGAAGCAGTTAGGGATGGGCAGGAAGGAAAGTGAGTGAAGGAGTCAATGTGAAGTGACTGGGATTGGGATAGTTGATAGAGGACTAAAGGTGAGATTAATGAAGGTAGGGCAAGGTGAATTGGAGGACATAGGCATTCAGGAGGCAGTAAAGTGGAAGTGATAAGGGGAATGGATAGACGTGAGAGGTAGAAGGAAGGGGAATGGGGAGGAGATAAATTGAGGATGAAGATGTAGAGAAAAGCATATGATTCAGGGAGGAGATGGAACCTTGGAAAGATGTAGTGGCATTGGAGGCAGTTCAGAGGAGGTTCACTAGATTGATTCCAGAGATGAGGGGTTTGTCGTATGAAGAGAGATTGAACAGTTTAGGCTGATACTCTCTGGAATTTAGAAGAATGAAGGGAGATCAAATTGAGGTATACAAGATGATAAAAGGTATGGATAAAGTAGACGGGGAGCGGATGCTTCCGCTTGTGGAGCATTCTAGGACGAGAGGTCATAGTCTTAGGATAAGGGGAAGCAAATTTAAAACAGAGTTGAGGAGAAACTACTTCTCCCAAAGGGTTGTGAATCTGTGGAATTCGCTGCCCCAAAGTGCGGTGGATGCTGGGACAGTGAGTAAATTTAAGGAGGAGTCGGACAGATTTTTAATTGGTAATGGGTTGAAGGGTTATGGGGAGAAGGTAGGAAAATGGGGATGAGGAGCATCTCAGCCATGATCGAATGGCGAAGTGAACTCGATGGGCCGAATGGCCTTATTCTGCTCCTATATCTTATGAACTTATGGAGAGCCACATTTTTGCCATATTTGCCTCACAAACCTAACTCAAGCAAAGGCAATAGAGACAGAAACTGAAGAGGAAAGAGAACAAAGCAGCAACCTGAAGACACAAACGACGGATCAGATCTTCACCAAGTTACCATGTGCAGGCCACGAGGGATGAACGTTTACCAAACCTTTGGTGGAAGGCTGAAGGGGGCAGATACGACCTGAATTTTACATTCCCTGACGTCCTAAAACCGCGACAGCTCTTAAAATCTAAATCAGCAAACACGAAATCAAGAAAAAGAATTTTTTATTCTGAAAGAAAACTGGGACTGTGCGACTGACACAGGGGGCAGGGGGGGGCTTTGCATAGCTAGGCTGGTGTCTGCTGTGTTTTCCTGGCTCGCACCCTGTTCTGTAAACAGAACGGTCATGCCAGCCAGGAGGCAAAACCTCAAGCGAACAAGAAGCGACTCTGTACTGTAAACCAAGCGTGAAGTACGTCATAGCCAGAATGTTGGGAAGTAGGCAGGGGGATTATACAGGGTGCATTCCCAATAGTAATCTCTTGCCAAGATTTCTCCATTATGTGTGAAATAATATGTATCAGATCCACAGACCTGGAAAATGGCAACTACACAAACTCGCAAATGAGGAACGATTCTACATTTTTTTAAAAACCTGTCCAAAGTCTGTTATCTTTGAACAGTGCTGAGGTTAGAACCTCCATTAACACTTCAGGTTCGAATGCAATGGCTAGATTCAGAGGTGACCTGGACTAAATGCCAGTCATTTGGGATTTCTGAATGAACGCTGCAATTGGTTTAATTCACAGAGCCTCGGAGATATCAGATTAACAGCCTGGGGCACAGGCTCAGTCCTCATTTCCCATAGAGCCGGGACACAGGATCTTTATGACATCTGTGGGATCAAGTATCGGATCGCAATTTCGCAGCAGCAACTTGCACTGACTCACTGCCTGAGATAGAGAGAGGGTCTTTCCAGTGCGTACATTCAACCACATTCCGACATTGATATGGGATTTTGTGCAACATTTATCCATTCTTTGAAAAGTACAACCATCAGCGATAATCTTTGGAAAGCCAACATTTTCCTGGGAAGGAGGCAAAGATGTTACTTTTATTCTGCACATTTCACATGATAATCTGTCTTGAAATGGCACTAACATCCCTCAGGAACTACTCCATTTAATGAAGGTGTTAAGATAAGATCTCCCAGTGACAGCCTTCGGGGTCAACTAGACTTTATCTGAAAACTCCGATTAGAGATGTGGTCAAATGCAGAGATCGTTCACCAGTCCCTTACCCTGAACGAGGCTCCTGTTCCACAAGCTGATGTGGGTCTGGCTCACTGGTTGTGGTCTAAGCAGAACTGTGGTGCCCTTAAGCAACTTCTGTGCACCACACACGCTGTTGAATCAGAAATATAGACAATGGGCAGAACTTTACCAGAAAAATTCGAAGTGTCCAGCTGGTGTGAAAATGGAGAGTTGCAGATCCAATTTTTGGACAAGTTTTTACACCCAGTCTTGTGCATGGTAGTGCATGAAAAAATGGGCTAATCTGTTTCCAGCAATGAGAAGCGGTGGGTGGACTTTAATTCGCCAGCAAGTAGCAGAGGGAGCTATTGCGCATGTGCACACCTTTGTGACTGCACATACGCAAGTCCAACAGCAGAGGCCTGACAGAGAGAGAGAGAGAGAGAAATCTGTCAGGCCTCTGCTGCTGCAGCCAGCCTGAACCCAGCCTCCCGCAATCACATTCAGCGTGAACCCATACCGCCTGAAATTGTAGCCCCACTACTCCCCCGCCGCCTAGACCGAACACACCCCTTCCCCCCATTGACCACTTGCAGAGCAGCAGCAACCCCCCCCCCGCCCCGCTCCGATTAGACTGCCCCATTCAGGTCCCGCCCCATAGGCCCGGTCCCTCCAGGACCCACCCCCTTCAGGACCTGCCCCAATAGGCCCTGCCCCCTTCAGGCACCGCCCAGCAGCAATGCCAAGGTGCCAGGCTGACAATGCCAGACAGGCATTGCCCAAGGGGCATTGCCTCGACCTCCCCGGGGAGCCTCAGTGGCCTCCCGTTCTACTGGTGAGGGCAACGACTGTTCCCCGTTCATGAGGAGCAGGTGTTTCCCTTGCCAGAGAGAACCTCTCCCAAAGAGGCCATAAAGACAAATGAGCCCTGACGATCAAGCGCCGAGCACTCTAAACACATGGAAATTGACATTGAAGTACATTTAAATAAATTATTCAGCTTCTCACTGGAAATGGGCAAGAGGCTGACCGCGCCGGAAATCCGGATCCAGTGAGATCGCGAGAGCCGAGAAATCGGGCATGAACCCATCGATGGGTGGGGCGAACCGGTAAAATTCCACCCATCGTTTCTTTAGATATGGCTACCATTTTATCCCAGTTCAATCCTATAATCACCGGCACCTTTAGAAAGTTGGAATTTGGTCCCTAAAGGATGGTATTCCAATGCTATCCAGTCGGACCTAATCTGGTTTACTCAAACCTCTGCTGCAACTCGGATCTAATCCCGTTCACCCATCTCTCCCTATGCGTGCTGACCTACTTTGACTCCGGGTTAAGCAATCTCTTGATGCTAAAATGTCCATCCTCGATTTGAACTCCCTCTGTGGCTCTCCCACCACCCTATGTCGTTATCTTCCTCCAGGCTAAAAACCCTTCATGATCTATGCGGTCCTCCAATCTCTTGGACATCCCTGAATTTCATCCCCGTCACATCATCGGTGACTTTGCCTTTCATCTACCTCATCCCTAAGACCTGGAATTTCCTCACTGAACATCCCTTCCTTTCTACCTCTTTCTCCTCCTTTAAGACGTTCTTTAAAACCTACCTCTTTGATCAAACCTTTGGTCCCATGTCCCAATATCTCATTCTATGACTGAGTGATACTCGCTCCTGGGAAGCACCTTGGGATAATTTACTATCTTAAAGGTACTATATAAATGCAAGCTTTGTTGGTGTATTCCAGGCCATTTCCATCAGCATCATTTCCAGTACTTCACAGAATACTTTGAAGTACGCACTCCAGTGAGAAAGGTTATTTTGCTGAAAGGTGTTATGCAGTTATACTGAGGTGGAGATGCCGGTGTTGGACTGGGGTGGGCACAGTAAGAAGTCTCACAACACCAGGTTAAAGTCCAACAGGTTTATTTGGAATCACGAGCTTTCAGAGTGACTCACCTGATGAAGGAGCAACGCTCCGAAAGTTCATGGTACCAAATAAACCTGTTGGACTTTGACCTAGTGTTGTGAGATTTCTTACTGTGCAGGTATACAGAACACAGCAATGTGGATCTGGGAATTTGATCACACCCAGAACAGATGGGGTGAGTGAGGCACACGTTTGGATTCATGGGATGATGAGGACCTTGTGAAATTGGTGCAGTTGCCTCATTGTCTATTCATTGGCTGCTCATCGACTTCCGGGGTGTGGGATGGGACATTTCCAGTTGCTCTGGAAGAGGGGGTGCGGGGATCAGGGAAACATCACTAATGGGGAACTGGGCGGTGGGGGGGAGGTGTCTGCCCATTTCCTCTTGTGAGGTGTTGGAAGCTGTTTCAGGCAGTGGGCGAGAGGAGAGAGATCCTGTTACCACACCCACCCCTTGGAGGGAAGAAGGTCCTTCAGTGGCATCAATCACAAGGTCCATGATGGCTTCTACAACACTGGCTGTGCTGTTCACAGCCTGGTTCAAGGCCTGTATCTGCTGTCCTGGCCTATATTTATCCTTCAATCAACATTACTACAACAAATTACCTGATAATTAGCGTATTGTGGCTTGTGGGGTCTTGCGGTGCACAGATTAGCTGCTGTGTATCTTACATTAGAACAAAGACCACACTTCGGCAGTACATCTTTGCCCTCTGAAGTGATTTGGGAGGCCATGAAAGGTGCTATACAAATGTAATGTTGCTTCTTTCTGCAGCCCTTTGTTTCTGTCTCAGAGTATTTGCATCTGTTTTGCAATCCTCAAACATTCTGATGTTGTTAAGGATAAAATGGATCTCTAGCAATAACAATCATTGGAAAGGATTTGATCCTGTCGTTATTCTGAACACCAACCCGGCTATATTGATGTCCCGGTGGAGGATGGGGATTTATGCCTCATGTACAATGGTGTTCGACCAAGAGAGGGCATAATACGGTCACAGGTACTGAACACATTGCTCCCCAGTCAAGCTCACGTCAGTCAGGCTCCCTCAGGACCCACTGCAGTTATGCCTCCCAGCTGCTCCTGCTCTCTCCAGTCCTCTTGGCTGCTCCCGTTCCTCATCCTCCTGCCCCAAGCAGTGAGAAAGGCGGCCAGCAGGAATAGGGAACCAAGGCTGTTAGCACGTCTGAAATCAGTGATTGAAGGCAGAAAACCAAGCCAAGGGGAAAGATCATGTTCGGCCTAGAAGGAACAATCCGGAAGTAACCTGTATCCAGTGGATGATCCTTGAAAATATCACTGGGTTAGAGTCTTGGCTGAATGTTAGCATCATGAGTAGTGCTAGCAACATGGTGGCACAGTGGTTAGCACTGCCACCTCACAACGCCAGGGACCTGGGTTCAATTTCAACCTTGGGTGACTGTCTGTGTGGAGTTTGCGATATTTTCCTACTCCGTCCACCACGAGATCACAGCAGGCAGGACAGGACTTTGACCTCGGGTGGGATTTTTCAGTCTCGGGGTGAGTGTGGCCGGAAAATCCCGCTCGGCGCCTGTTCGGGTACGCTGAGGGGGAATTTAGCATGGCCAATGCACCTAACCAGCACGTCTTTTTTGGACTGTGGGAGGAAACTGGAGCACCGGGAGGAAACCCACACAGACACAGGGAGAACGTGCAGACTCCGCACAGACTGACCCAAGCCGGGAATCGTACCCAGGGCCCTGGTGCTGTGAGGCAGCAGTGCTAACCACCGTGCTACTTTCCATTAATACCCCTAACCTACACATCTTAGACAATTTAGCACAGCCCAATCTTGGACATCTTTGGAGTGTGGAAGGAAACCGGAGCACCCGGAGGAAACCCATACACACACACGGAGAATGTGCAAACTCCACACAGTGACCCTAGGCCGGATTGAACCTGAGTCCCCAGTGCTGTGAGGCAGCAGTGCTAACCACTGTGCCACCTTTCCACTCATGAAGTAATTATCCATCATCTATTAGGGAGAGGAATGGTTACATAGCTCGAGGGGCTGCACTCTGCGCCAAACAGGGAGCAAAGCATGGAGACGGGCCTCCATGAACTACCACAGCCAGCACAGGGATTGAACCCACACCCATGATGTCAATACGCACCATGGACAAGCCAACTGAACTAACCGACTGCCTTCTTTCTGAGCACAGTCATTAAACAAGTTTTAAGAAAAACTTGGACGGGTTCATGGATGAGAGGGGTGTGGAGGGATATGGTCCAAGTGCAGGTCAGTAGGACGAGGCATAAAATGGTTCGGCACAGACAAGAAGGGCCAAAAGGCCTGTTTCTGAGCTGTAATTTTCTATGGTTCTATTCAGGATGGCCTGGTTCTGACTGATCAGATTCCTCATCCGTATTGATCTTGCCCCATGAGGGAAAGTTACATGAAAATGCATTAAATGGTGTAGCACAGAGCAGACCATTCAGCCTGACTGGTCTGTGCTGGTGTTAATGCTGCACATGTGCCTCCTCCTCCTCCTCTTCATTTCACCATCAGTTTCACCTTTGATTCCTTTGCATCTACACGATTCACTTCAACCACAACACATGCTCGCAAGGTTTCACATTCTGAACACTTGCTAGTTAACAAAATTTCTCTGAAATTCCCTATTAGATTAGGTGCATTGACCCAAACAGGCGCCGGACAGTGGCGACTAGGGGAATTTCACAGTAACTTCATTACAGTGTTAATATAAGCCTTACTTGTGACTACAGTGCAAATAAACATTAAAGCTTTACTTTATTAGATTCATCACTGTCTATCTTATCCCAGTGGCCCAATCTTCCGCACCTTGCCTATCAAACTCCATCATAATTTTATTTTACCTTCATTATATTGCGTCCTCACGGGAGTTTCTGCAAACACCGAGCTTCCCAGAGGTTCACATATGTGCCAGGTGCGTGGAACTGCAGCTCTTGAGAGACCGTGTTAGGGAACTGGAGCTGCAGATCGCTGACCTTAGCCTAATCAGGGAAAATGGGAGAAAAATTGACAGCAGTTATAGGCAACTAGTTACATCGGGGCATCGGGAGAATGACACGTGGGTCACAGTTAGGAGGAGTAAAGGGCAGAAGGGTAAAGTACAAGAGAGGTCTCCAGAGGTGTCTCAAAATAGGAAGGGCTTGGTGAAAGGTGTGAGAGGGGAGGGGAGTGGACAGTTAGAAGAAGGGTCACCTGTGGTTGTCCCACTCCAAAACAGGTACATTGTTTTAGATAGTGTGGAGGAGTGTGCCTCTCCAGGGGTAAGACACAGTGACCAGGTCACTGGCACACAGTCAGGCTCTGTGGCCCGGAAAGGGAAGAGAGGGGTTAGGAGAGCGATAGTGGTGGGGGATGCGTCAGTTAGAGGGACAGACAGGCGATTCTGTGGGGGCGAACGGGACTCCAGGATGGTAGTCTGCCTACCTGGTGCTGGGGTCACGGATGTCTCCGAGCGGATAGGAGGCATTTTAAAAGGGGAAGATAAAGAAACGGATGTCATTATACACATTGGTGGAAATGACGTAGATAGGAAGAGTAGGGGGGTCCTAAGGGAGCAATTCAGGGAGTTGGGAAATAGGTTAAAAAGTAGGGTCACTAGGGTGGCCATCTCTGGGCTGCTCCCAATGCCTCGTGCCAGTGAGGATAAGAATAGGGAGTTGGTTCAAATGAATGCCTGGCTAAAGGACTGGTCCAGGAGGGAGGGCTTTATTTTCATAGACCAATGGGAGGTTTTCAGGAGAGGATGGCACCTGTACAAGAGGGAGGGGTCACAACTAAGTTGGAAGGGCACAAATATCCTGGCTGGGAGCTTTGCTAATGCAGTTCGGGGGGGTTTAAACTAGTGTGGCAGGGGGGTGGGGATCAAACTATTAGGTCTATAAGTGTGGTGGCTGGGGACGAGCTTGGGGCTGGGACAAGGCTGGCAAAGAAGAAGAGCACTCTGGGGGAGGACGACCTCACTGAGCCTGGGGGTCTGGAGTGCTTATACTTCAATGCAAGGAGCGTAGCAGGTAAAACAGACGAACTTGGGGCCTTAATGCGCACGAGGAATTTGGATGTGGTTGCGGTGACGGAGACTTGGTTGAAAGAGGGACAGGACTGGCAGCTGAATATTCCAGGGTACAAGTGTTTTAGGCGAGACAGAGGAGGGGCCAAAAGAGGTGGGGGAGTAGCGGTATTGGTTGGAGAGCATATTACAGCGGTGCAGAGGGAGGACAATTCGGAGGAGTCGTGTAGCGAGTCACTCTGGGTGGAGCTTAGAAACAGGAAAGGCGCAGTCACTATGTTGGGGGTGTACTACAGGCCCCCCCAACAGCCCAAGGGAAGTGGAAGAATGGATATGTCAGGAGATACTGGATAGGTGCAGGAAATATAGGGTTGTTGTAGTGGGAGACTTCAATTTCCCTGGTATAGACTGGAAATCGCTGAGGGCAGGGACTCTGGATGGTGAGGCATTTGTAAAATGTGTACAGGAGGGTTCGTTGGAACAATATGTGGACAGCCCAACTAGAGAGGGGGCTATACTGGACCTGGTGCTGGGGAATGAACCCGGTCAGGTCTTCAAAGTTTTGGTTGGGGAACATGTGGCAAATAGTGACCACAATTCTGTTAGCTTTAGGATAGTGATGGAAAAGGATGAGTGGTGTCCCAAGGGTAAGGTGTTGGATTGGGGGAAGGCTAACTTTATTGGGATCAGGCAGAAATTGGCAGCTCTTGATTGGGAGAGGCTGTTTGAGGGTAAATCCACATCTGGTATGTGGCAGTCTTTTAAGGAACGGTTGTTAGGGCTACAGGACAAGCATGTGCCTGTAAAAAAGAAGGATAGGAAGGGTAGGATTAGAGAACCGTGGATAACCAGGGAAATTGAGGGACTGGTCAAAAGGAAAAGAGAGGCGTATGTTAGGTCCAAGCAGCTAAAAACGGAGGGAGCTCTGGAGGAGTATAATGAAAGTAGGAAAATACTCAAACGGGGAATTAGAAGAGCAAAAAGGGGTCACGAAATGTTCTTGGCAGACAGGATTAAGGAGAATCCCAAGGCATTTTATTCATACGTTAGGAACAAAAGGGTTGTAAGGGAAAAAATCGGACCTCTCAGGGACAAAAGTGGGGACTTATGCTTGGAGCCCAAAGAGGTAGGGGAGATCCTAAATGAATACTTTGCGTCGGTATTCACTAAGGAGAGGGATGTGTTGACTGGGAGTGTCTCGGAGGGGAGTGTTGAACCGTTGGAGAAAATCTCCATTACAAAGGAGGAAGTGTTAGGTTTGTTAGAGAATATAAAGACTGACAAATCCCCAGGGCCTGATGGAATCTATCCAAGGCTGCTCAGGGAGAAGAGAGGTGAAATAGTTGGGCCTCTGACGCAAATCTTTGTCTCGCCACACTACCAGAAGGACGTGGAGGCTTTGGAGAGAGTACAGAGGAGGTTTACCAGGATGTTGCCTGGTATGGAGGGGCTTGGTTATGAGGAGAGATTGGGGAAACTGGGGTTGTTCTCCTTGGAAAGACGGAGGATGAGGGGAGACTTAATAGAGGTGTATAAAATTATGAAAGGCATAGATAGGGTGAACGGTGGGAAGCTTTTCCCCGGGTCGGTGGTGACGTTCACGAGGGGTCATAGGTTCAAGGTGAAGGGGGGGAGGTTTAACACAGATATCAGAAGGACATATTTCACACAGAGGGTCGTGGGGGCCTGGAATGTGTTGCCGGGCAAGGTGGTGGAGGCGGACACACTGGGAACGTTTAAGACTTATCTAGACAGCTATATGAACGGAGTGGGAATGGAGGGATACAAAAGAGTGGTCTAGTTTGGACCAGGGAGCGGCGCGGGCTAATTGTTCCTGGTTTCTCGTTTCAAGGCTTCATTCTACGATCATCTTGCTGGTGCCAGTACAGAGTGAGACTGCGGATAGTTGGGAACCTGTCTCGGGGGCAGGGAATTCATATGGTGTTCGTGGAAGTGGAAATGACTAGGGTTGGGAAGCATTTTCCGATCGGGGCCATTGTGATCTCCTGGACTCGTTTCGATCGCCTCAGGGGGTCGGAGAGGAATTTCCCAGATTTTTTTTTCCCCATATTGGCCCTGGGGTTTTTCACTCTGGGTTTTCGCCTCTCCCTGGAGATCACATGGTCTGGAATGGGGGGGTGGGGGTAAGTTAATAGGTTGTAATGAACAAAGCATCGTAGCTGTGAGGGACAGCTCGGTGGATAGGATATTGGTATGTAGATAGGCTGGAAAATTGGGCGGGGATCCTGGATTCAGGATTCAATCCTGGACCGGGGAGCGGCGCGGGCTTGGAGGGCCGAAGGGCCTGTTCCTGTGCTGTATTGTTCTTTGTTCTTTGTTCTTTGTACTTCCTTCCAGGGAAAAGAGTCCAAGCCTATGCAGCTTTTTCTTATAGTTATAACCTCCCAGTCCTGGTAGTAGTCTTGTAAATCCATTTACAATCTGTTAGACAGGACTTTACATTGATACATACATGTATTATTGCTGGAAAAAGAGATATACTGCAGAAGTTTTTCATCTTGTACCCATCAGGACAATTGCAGGAATGCCAAATTTCAAACGTTCACAATTTATACTACAGGAGAACAGGGTGCTGATTGGTCGGCAAGTCAATTCTGATTGACTGAGGCATTGCCATGAGGAACTATAGAAACCTCAATCTCTGGGGTAGTTCAAAGAAGATGCAAGGCTTGGACATTTTCCTCTTGTTTGCAGAGAATGGGTCCCTATGTGTGAATGTATGTCGCTTCTAGCAAGCGTAAATAAGCCACATTATGAGCTCTACTGATTCTCTGAAAATGGTTAGTGTAGCTATTAGCACACTCAGGATTGTTCAGATTGGGATTCAGGATGGCCAACCAATCAATACCATTCTCTCCTGTATCCATTTGAAATTTGGCATTCTTGGCTTCATCCTGGTGAGTGCAAGATGAAAAGCTTCAACAACCTCTTTTCAGAAATGGACTGTTTACATATATTAAATTGCACAGGCAGATAGATGGAGGCCATTTGGCCCATTTACTCCATGCCAGTTTTTAAGGTCCTGCTCCTACCCTTCTTCATCTTACCCTATTAGTGTGACCTTTTTTTTTAGTAGCCATGGAATATATTTGTTATTTTTGTTATGTTAATGTTAAGAATGAATAATTGCATGTGGGCGAAGAACTTCGCCGGACCTCTACCATAGAAACATAGAAGTTAGGAGCAGGAGGAGGCCATTCGGCCCTTCGAGCCTGCTCCGCCATTCATTACGATCATGGCTGATCATCCAACCCAATAGCCTAATCCTGCTTTCTCCCCATAACTTTTGGTCCCATTCACCCCAAGTGCTATATCCAGCCGCTTCTTGAATACATTCAATGTTTTGGCATCAACTACTTCCCATGGTAATGAATTCCACAGGCTCACCACTCTTTGGGTAAAGAAATATCTCCTCATGTCCATCCTCAATGGTCTACCGTGAATCCTCAGACTGTGAGCCCTGGTTCTGGACACACCTACCATCAGGAACATCCACTGCCACCTCGCTCACCATGGAATCGGAGTGGGCGAGGGGTGGACAACGGAAATCTCTGTTGACCTCGGGTGGGAATTTCTGGTCTTGCCTCAGCGAGACTGTAAAATCCGGCCCCTTAATGGCAGTTAGCGTGAGCAGCAACTGAACAATTATAGACATTCCTGGTTCTCGCTTTCGAATAGCATCAAGCAGGGCTGCCATGGGGAAGATCATAGAAATCATAGAAACCCTACAGTACAGAAAGAGGCCATTTGGCCCATCGAGTCTGCACCGACCACAATCCCACCCAGGCCCTATCCCCATATCCCTACATATTTTACCCACTAATCCCTCTAACCTACGCATCTCAGCACACTAAGGGACGATTTTAGCATGGCCAATCAACCTAACCCGCACATCTTTGGACTGTGGGAGGAAACCGGAGCACCCGGAGGAAACCCACGCAGACACAAGGAGAATGTGCAAACTCCACACAGACAGTGACCCAAGCTGGGAATCGAACCCAGGTCCCTGGAGCTGTGAAGCAGCAGTGCTAACCACTGTGCTACCGTAAGGCTACCACTTAACATTTGATGGCAAACCAGTCACCAGGTAAATTCTGTCCCTCGATTTCCCAAATTGTGCCAAAGTTCTGCATTTCCCACGGCCTTTCCCGATAAATAATGTAGCATCAGGCCAACATAGACCAAGCTGAAATATGAAGAAAAGGTCAAAGAATTTGTCAACACATTTCCATCCAAAACCATGGAGTTTTTTTATTTTTTGTAAAAAAAAACACAGAAGGAAACATCAAGGGGAATTGGAAATAAAATGTTATCAGTTTATGCAGAGCTAATCGATTATGCTTTGACCGTTAAGATAATGGTATTTGCACCATAATTTTTACATAGAGAACATATCTGCAAAAGTGGTCCTAAGTCTTGGAAAGGTTCAAATAAGTCTTTCACGCTTTCGAAGGAAGCCATTACGTGAAGTGTTACGCAATTTTTTTTAATTATTAATATTTAACCTTCCAGAATAGCTTTTATAGCTTTAAAATTAGGATTGGTCACAAAAGACATTTTGCAAATGGAGTCTCAGATGTTACATTACAGAATTACGAAGAAAAACAAGTTAGCGTGTTGATTGGTGAAGGTCCTGGGATCTGTTCCCATTTCGCTATGTTTCAGGAAGTGCGTCCATTTATGAATGGAAACTTCCCGTTTACATACGGGAAGGCGGGGGAAGGAGAGGAACAGGAAGAGGAGGAATTTCCCAGCCATGGGCAGTCCACAATTCAATTCTTAATTTGACAATTCTCAAAATAAAAATTGGAACACTTTCATAGAATCCCTACAGTGGAGGAGGCGGCTATTCGGCCCATCGAGCCTGCACCAACCCTGCAAAAGAGCATCCCGCACAGGCTTAACACCCACCCTTACCCCCATAACCCCGCACATTTAGCTTGGCCAATCCATCCATCTAACCTGCATAAACCTAATCTTTGGACACTAAGGGACAATTTAGTATGGCCAATCCGCCTAACCTGCACATCTTTGGACACTAAAGGGCAATTTAGCATGGTCAATTCACCTAATCTTCCAATCTTTGGACTGAGAGGGGAAACCGGAGCACCCGGAGGAAACCCACGCAGACATGGGGAGAACGTGCAAACTCCACACAGACATGACCCGAAGCCGGAATTGAACCCGGGTCCCTGGCGCTGAGAATCAGCAGTGCTAACCAGTGCTAACCGCTCTACTTAGCACCTCCTAAAAATGACTGCGTTTCCACAGTCTAATGACTATCCCAAACAGTGCGAGCTTTGCACTCTAAGCTCTCTCTCTCCACCTCCGTTCCCAGCCTGGACCAGGTTTCCCCCTTTTGCTTTTACAGATGTCCCATAGGCGGACGAGACTGGATTAAGCCACAACAACATAAAAAGATCCGGCTAATTCATATGCATGAACAAAAAAGCGGATTCAGTTCTGAATTAAAGGGAAAATGTTAGAACACAATACATAAATCAATACTGAAATGTCCAGTTGCATTTACTAATACAAATTTAAAAGGTTAGTTATGTAAAACACATACTGGCACTAGGTACTGCTACAAAGACAATACATAATGACCTGCTTACATTAAAATAGTTATATTATGTAGTGGTGAATAGTTTCTGTAGTAAGTACTATCAGGACTATTATTTTACCCTACTGGTGCACAGCGCTACCTCCAACTCCTTGTGCACTAAGTTGCAGAATGATTACATAGCTTGTGACAAAGCAGTATTACCCGGAGATTAAACTGAATATGAAACCTGGTATAATTTAGAGAAACTACTCCGAGCAACAATCTGGGTGCTGTAACTCTTGTCTTTTTGAAGAGGAGAAAAAAAGCACCTTGCCTGGTTAAAAACAACAATAAAAATACTCGTATAAATTGTACCTAATTCAGGAAATGTACAAAACAATTTACTAAATAGCAAAGACTTGGAAAAGGAATACAGGTCAAAATCTCCAGTCCTGGTGCATCATTTAATGAGACTTGCAGAGATGACTATCTGCCAATGCACGTTACAGATTGTAATAACGGTCCAGCAATGCATGGGGACACCGCAGGAACTTAAGTCACCCAAATTAAGGCACCTATAGGTTAATCAAAAACAAAACCCAGGCAAAATTGCATTCACCAACGATGAGATTATCAAACCGACCTTTTAAGGCAATCTTTCCAACCCCCTCATCCCGGCAATTTGTATAAAAATTGCAGCACAGCAGCCGGGATGGTTTCCCATTCTGGTCAATCGTTCCATTCATGAGTGCAATGTAACCAAGCACTGGTATACACGTCCATCGCAGACAGTGGAGTTGGTTCATGGTGCTGCTCCAAGGAATGCATTCCAAAGAACCATTGTATTCCCACGCCATGCCATTATCATGCATCGTCCATTCTTATTTGCTAGGAAATCCTTTTAGTCATTAGGAATGTGCTTGAGATTCCAGTAGGTAATTCTCCAACTTAATCAGGTACCTGGCAGGGAAATGTATCAACCAGGAAACTTGGTATTTGGAAGTAGAACTCAAAATGAGAGGTTACTCCCACGAATGTAACACCATCAAATATTTGGTAACACAGATTTTGGCACTAACAATGCCCGGTGCAGATTGGCATTACCTTGTCATGGCAAACCTTAATCTGTTCAAAGATCCTAGGACGTATCAACGCAGCATCTCCCAGACCCAGATTTCACAGGGAGCCATCGGGAAATCAAACAACGGGTCAACACAACTCAACATCATCCTGTTAAAGCACACCCGCCAGACCATATTCAATAAATAGTTCACCTTTAGGTTTTTTTGCTGACAGATTTGTGCATTTTTTAAAAAACCTTTTCATTTGCTCCACTTACAGCCGTGACTGCAACGCGGTAATCGGTGTGATGGAGAGAATGTGTTAGCAATGCAGGAAGTGATGAACTATTTACTCAGGAGGTCCCAACTGCGATTGAAACTCAGAATGCTTCACAAAACACAACTCTCCCCTGCTGACACCGAATAGTCATCTGTATGTACCGTTTGCTCTGATAGACCGTCCTTTTAAAGTTAAAAAGTTTATTTATTAGTCACAAGTAGGCTTACACTCACATTGCAATGAAGTTACTGTGAAAATCCCCTGGATAAAACATTGGAAGCAAAACTGACTGGATCGGCATGGGAGCAACTGTTATTTTTAAATTAAAAAAGGGGGATTAAAGAAAGCACGCATTCTGAGATATTGCTAATGAATGACAGAGTGTGTGCATTCCAAAGGGCAAAGAACTGCCAACAGTCTCTTTAGAGAGATACAATAAAAGCTCTTCTTAATGATCATAATATTTTGTTTTTCAGTGTACTAACATGAAGCATTAAAAGGTCGAATCTGCCTGCTCGACAAAGTCCATCTCAAGCATGCTGATGGGGGTTGGTGGGGGTGGGGAGGTGAATAAAATAGGTTTATTATATTTTTAATAAGCTATAATTTCTACAGTTTAGCAGGTAATACAACATAAGTACTTAAGATGTCAACGGGTGTTACGGTGTCTCACACTAGGTCCGACTAAAGCAGAAATACTTGTCAACAAAGTCTCATATTAGTTTGTCAATAGGCCCCTGGCGCTTATTTAGCATTTAGTCTTCAGTGTTTAATTCACGCGTCCACAGCTGGTTCACATCTGGCCGTCTCCTCGATCCCGGCAGTGGGCAGCCGCGAACCCTTTCTCCCGCTCCGGTTTTACACCATCGAATGGTCGTTGTGGATGCCGCTCAGAATGGTGTGGTTGAGGGAGGAGGCCGAGCGGTCAGAGCCCTCGGCTGCGGTGTTGCTGCCCTCGTTGCCCTGGCAGCACAGGATCTGCTTGAAGGTGGCGCTCATCTCCTTGTCGCGGTAGGAGTAAATGATGGGGTTCATCGCGGAGTTGAACTCGGCCAAGAGCAGGAAAAACTTCTCGTAGGTGAGGACTTTGCACGTGGGGCAGAACACGTCCAGCAACAGCAGCACCAGGCCGGGGGTCCAGCAGATGATAAACGCCCCTAAACAGAGTGAACAACAGAACAAAAATTACACACTTAGAATGATGTGGGGATGCCAGCATTGGACTGGGGTGGGCACAGTAAGAAGCCTGGGTTTGCAAAATCCTACTAACTGTCCTGGCTTGAGACAATTCACATCTCTTTAACCTGTGATTATCCCTCTCTCCGCTTGCACTGTCTGTACCCGTAAAGACTTGATCACCTGTAAAGACTGACATCCCAACCGTTATCTTGCAATTGAGTCTTTGTCTAAATACGCCGTGTTTGTGAAATCTACCTCTCCACTCACCTGATGAAGAAACAGCACTCCATCCGAAAGCTCGTGCTACCAAATAAAGCTGTTGGACTTTAACCTGGTGCTGTGAGACCTCTTACTGTGCACACTGAGAATTCACAGCACAGGGACGAGGCCATTCAGCCCAACTGGTCCATGCCAGTGATTATGCTCCACACAAACTGCTTCCCTTTCACACTATCCATGTTTTAATCAGGTTCCAGCACACGGCATTCAGTCTTGGCAAAGGGAGTCGAGTGCAGAACAGCCATTTTGTTATACATTCCGGAAACATGACAAACTTCAGACTAGCTTCCCAAGAACTACAATTTCTCCATCTTACCGAATGTGCAGGGGTGCGGGGAAAAGGCAGGGGAATGGCCATAATTTGGAGAGCCAGTGCAGACACGATGGACCAAATGGCCTCCTTCTTAACCGTAACTATGATGGTTCACTGCCTGTGTGGAGTTTGCACATTCTCCCCGTGTCTGCGTGGGTTTCCTCCGGGTGCTCCAGTTTCCTCCCACAGTCCAAAGATGCACAGGTTAGGTTGATTGGCCATGCTAAATTGCCCCTTAGTGTCAGGGGGACTATAGCAGGGTAAATAGATGGGGTTATGGGGATAGGGTCTGGGTGGGATTGTTGTCAGTGCTTTTTCTGCACTTCAGGGATTCCGCACCATAGGGAATCTATGATTCTATGACCAAATATTGCAGATGTGGATTATACATTACACATTCACACTTATCAAGTGTGGTTGCCCTTAAATGAGTGAAGGATACCAACAGAAAGAGAGTGGGAAAAAGTCACTCTTAATAATGTAGAAGATAAAGGGTGGCACGGTGACACAGTGGTTAGCACTGCTGCCTCACAGCGCCGGAGACCCGGCTTCGATTCCTGGCTTGGGTCATTGTCTATGTGGGAGTTTTGCACATTCTCCCCATGTCTGCGTGGGTTTCCTCCAGGTGCTCCGGTTTCCTCCCACAGTCCCAGACACATACTGGTTAGGGTGTATTGGCCGTGCTAAATTCTCCCTCAGTGTACCCGAACAGGTGCCGGAGTGTGGTGACTAGGGGATTTTCACAGTAACTTCATTGCAGTGTTAATGTAAACCGACTTGTGACACTAAATAAATGAAAAAGCTTTAATTCACACTACCTGCTCCCACATCAGGATTTGAACCTCAAATGTTAACACTACTTTTCCGTCTCCATAGATGTTGTCTGATGTGCAGAGTGAATCCAGCACTTTTGTTTTTATTTCTGATCTCCAGTGTCTGAAATCTTTTTTTGCTTTAATTCTGAGCCAGGAGAATTTATCCCCATCAGCTGAGTGATATTATTTTGCACTTTGAGATCAATTCCGTTCCGTTACTTATCAATTTCAAATGGTGAAAATTTATCCTGAGGTTATCCTGAGGTTTATCCACCTCCCCCAACCCCCACTCCCCCCCACTCCTTCATTCCCCCCTCCCCACACCCCTCCATCCTTCCTCTATCCTTTGATGCATTAATTCAGGGGACGATGGTGACATGATGGTAATTTGTGAAGAATAATAATTTTGAAAAACCCAATATTACTTCACATCTCGTTTAATTCAAAGTTCACAATATCAGGTTCCTGTTCCTCTTATCCAAGCTTTATTCCAAACAGAGATTTTTTACACAGTGGGTGCCTGGAACTCGTTGCCGGGGGAGGTAGTGGAAGCAAATACGATAGTGAGTTTTAAGGGGCATCTTGACAAATACACGAATAGGATGGGAAATGGTCCCCGGAAGGGTAAGGGATTTTAGTTCAGGCGGGCAGCATGGTCATAGAACATAGAACAGTACAGCACAGTACAGGCCCTTAAGCCCACGATGTTGTGCCGAGCTTTATCTGAAACCAAGATCAAGCTATCCCACTCCCTATCATCCTGGTGTGCTCCATGTGCCTATCCAATAACCGCTTAAATGTTCCTAAAGTGTCTGACTCCACTATCACTGCAGGCAGTCCATTCCACACCCCAACCACTCTCTAAGTAAAGAACCTACCTCGGATATCCTTCCTATATCTCCCACCATGAACCCGATAGTTATGCCCCCTTGTAATAGCTCCATCCACCAATTTATGGTCGGTGCAGGCTTGGAGGGCCGAAGGGTCTGTTCCTGTGCTGAAATTTTCTTTGTTATTTTCCTTGTTCTATTTAACTCCTTTCTTGTATATACAAGTTATATAATAGATGTAAATACAAAATTTCTGGAGTTGCCCATCCCTGATTGCCCTTGGACTGAGTGCTTTGGTAGGCTTTTGCAGAGGGCAGTTACATGCTGTGAATCACATGTAGGCCAGACCAGGTAAGGACGGCAGATTTCCTGCCCTAAAAAACATGAGTGAAACAGATGGGGTTTTTTTTTTAAACGACAATTGACGATCGTTACAAGGTCGGCATTACTGGGACAAGCACATGAAAAGACGATTAACAGGACTACTAACTTTCGACCAAGATTTATCCATGAAATGAAGTTCTTAATTAGTTACGGTTCAATTCTACCTGATGCTCTCCTCTCCAGAGCATTAGCCCAGTGCCATCACCAAAATAAAGTTATTTATTAGTCACAAGTAGGCCTACATTAACACTGCAATGAAGTTATTGCGAAAATCTCCTGGTTGCCACACTCCAGCACCTGTTTGGGTACACAGAGAGAATTTAGCATGGACAATGAATCTAACGTCTTTCAGACTGTGGGAGGAAACTGGAGCACCCGGAGGAAACCCACGCAGACACGGGGAGAACGTGCAGACTCCGCACAGACAGTGACTCAAGCCGGGAATCGAACCCGGGTCCCTGGCGCTGTGAGGCAGCAGCGCTAACCACTGTGCCACTCCAGTACACTACCTCAAATCTCACTAACCTAAAGCTTGGGTTCGTCAACCTCAACTTCCTTAACTGCTTTACTCAGTGGCCGGAACTCTATCACCTCGCCTGCCACGGAATGGGAGCGGGCGAGGTGTTAACAAACGGAAATCTCTGCTGACCTCAGGCGGGGAATTTCCAGTCTCACCCGAGCGGGGCTGTAAAATCCTGCCCTGTACCTTTTCACACAATGTTCATACTCGAACTATGTCTTTAGGAACGTCACCATCATTTACTAGGACTTGTACAGGTTTATTCACACAGCTTGACATTTTTTAACCATTTAACTTGCTGCAGTCTAATAACATAGGAGCAAAAAATATATAGGAGCAGCAGTAGGCCACTCGGCCCCTTCAGTCTGCTGCCCCTTTCAATAAGACCATGGCTGCTGTTTACATCAACTCCACTTTGGTCATCTGTGCCAACTAGAAGCAATCCCTTAATTCACCCGAACGACATCTTTTAACAATATTAGCTCTTTAGTAGGCATATATATATATCTAAGCTGGTACATTTAAATCAGAATCTATGCACTCAGCTCATACTTAGGACAATGGAAAAGTTACAGCACTGAAAGAGGCCATTCAGCCCATCTCACCAGCTGAAAAAAACTAATTCTAATCCCACCTTCCAGTTTGGAACTGTCGATTCACTCGAGGTGAAAGAGAAACATATCAGAACTGTGGACCCTTAAGAAGGTTTAGAATCCAAAAATTATACAATTGAATAAACCATATGTACAACAGTTAAATCAGCAAAGTATTAACGCATTGAAGCATTTCACTGAAAATTCATTATATTAAAAATGTAGTGGATATAAATGGCTAATTTCACTGTTCTAAATCAGATAGCTCTATTGGCAGTGGCCCATGCGTTGCATTACAGTGAGGCACAACCAAGCTCAGGCAGGGCAACTTGGCAAAGTCCCCCCACGCACACCATTAACATCTTCTGGCATCCAAGTCCCAGCTGGGGACTGTGCTGTACACACGCAACAGCCTGACACGCACACTCTGTACACACGCAGCAGCCTGACACGCACACTCTGCACACACGCAACAGCCTGACACGCACACTCTGCACACACGCAACAGCCTGACACGCACACTCTGCACACACGCAACAGCCTGACACGCACACTCTGCACACACGCAACAGCCTGACACGCACACTCTGTACACACGCAACAGCCTGACACGCACACTCTGTACACACGCAACAGCCTGACACGCACACTCTGTACACACGCAACAGCCTGACACGCACACCCTGTACACACACAACAGCCTGACACGCATACTCTGTACACACGCAACAGCCTGACACGCACACTCTGCACACACGCAACAGCCTGACACGCACACCCTGTACACACGCAACAGCCTGACACGCACACTCTGTACACACGCAACAGCCTGATATGCACACTCTGTACACACGCAACAGCCTGACACGCACACCCTGTACACACGCAACAGCCTGACACGCACACTCTGTACACACGCAACAGCCTGACACGCACACTCTGTACACACGCAACAGCCTGACACGCACACTCTGTACACACGCAACAGCCTGACACGCACACCCTGTACACACGCAACAGCCTGACACGCACACTCTGTACACACGCAACAGCCTGACACGCACACTCTGTACACACGCAACAGCCTGACACGCACACTCTGTACACACGCAACAGCCTGACACGCACATGGGCACAGTGGTTAGCACTGCTGCCTCACAGCGCCAGGGCTCTGGGTTCAATTCCCGGCTTGGGTCACTGTCTGTGCGGAGTCTGCACATTCTCTCTGTGTCTGCGTGGGTTTCCTCCGGGTGCTCCAGTTTCCTCCCACAGTCTGAAAGACGTGCTGGTTAGGGTGCATTGGCCATGCTAAATTCTCCCTCAGTGAAGCCAAACAGGCGCCGGAGTGTGGCAACTAGGGGATTTTCACAGTAACTCCATTGCAGTGTTAATGTAAGCCTACTTGTGACAATAATAAATAAACTTTCAAACTGTAAACTTTGTAAATGGTGAGTTAATATGATTAGATGCTGGTATTTGGAGGAATGAGCATTAGCCAGGAACATAGCATCTCTCCTGTCTCTATCTAAATAGCAGCATGGGATCTTCCACATCCATCTGAACAGGCAGACCGAGTTCTGGGTTTAATGCGCAAACCAGCCTCCCATCCATTGACTCTGTCTACACTTCCCGCTGCCTCGGAAAAGCAGCCAGCATAACCAAGGACCCCCACGCACCCCAGACATTCTCTCTTCCACCTTCTTCCTTCGGGAAAAAGGTACAAAAGTCTGAGGTCACGCCCCAACCGACTCAAGAACAGCTTCTTCCCTGCTGCTGTCAGACTTTTGAATGGACCTACCTCGCATTAAGTTGATCTTTCTCTACACTCTAGCTATAACTGTAACATTACATTCTGCGCTCTCTCCTTTCCTTCTCTATGAACGGTATGCTTTGTCTGTATAGCGCGCAAGAAACAATACTTTTCACTGTATGTTAATACGTGACAATAATAAATCAAATCAAATCAAATAATATCTCATCAAAGAATCTGATTCTGTGGCACACACTCCTGAACTAAAATGGCAATCTAGACCCTGCGCTTTGCAGTTAATACATTTCAAAACCGGCCCAATCTCACTTTGCAAAGAGAAATTCCACAAGGAAAATGAAACATTTAATCTGATCTGTGGCCTCGGAGTTGTTTCCATTGCCAATTAATCAACAATTTCAGCTTGCGTTACAGGAAATCAGGCAAACTGAAACAATATGCAATGTTCTCAGTTCTGAGGATTACGTTCTTGCAAAATTGAGGGGGAAACATGATTAAAGTTTGAAAAGGGAACTAACCACTGAAAACGTTATCCAACCCCAAAAGTTTTGTCATTTGTTTCAATCTTGCCGTCTCTTCCCAGGAGGAGGAAGACACAGATAGGGTGGATAGGGAGGAACTTTGCCCCTTAGCAGAGGGATCAGTAATCAGGGGGCATTGATTTCGGTTAAGGGGCAGGAAATTTATAGGAGTGTGAGAATCTATAGAATCTATGGTTCTATGGTGACCCCAAGATTGTGAAGAGTCTGGCTCAGCCACAGCCAACGAGAGGCAAGGAGTCGGAACAGGGAGCAGGAAGAGGCAATGGCCCCACTCTTCCTGATAGCAGGACATTTTAATTCACCGCGTACTGGATGTCAGGGAAACAGTCTGATAATAGACAGAGAGTGGAGGAGTTGGAGAAGAGTTGGAGTTGAGGGTGGAGCTGGACATTGGCAGAATACGGGTGAAAACGAACACTGGGCACTTACTGGCTGTTCACGCCACGCTCCCATTGCAGCAAAGTTGGTGAATTTGCCTCCATTCACTGCAATGGGATGGGAAAATCCCACTGGCGAGAACGGCCATAACATTCATAGAATCCCTGCAGTGCAGGAGGAGGCCATTTGGCCCATCGAGTCTGCACCGACCACATCTCCACCTATCCCCGTAACCCCACATATTTACCCTACTAGTCCCCCTAATCTACGCACCCCAGGACATTAAGAGGCAATTTAGCATGGCCAATCCACCTATACCGCACATCTTTCGGACTGTGGGAGGAAACCGGAGCACCCGGAGGAAACCCACGCAGACACGGGGAGAATGTGCAGACTCCGCACAGACAGTGACCCAAGCCGGGAATCAAACCCAGGTCCCTGGAGCTGTGAGGCAGCAGTGCTAACCACCGTGCCGCCTCCACCGTGTTTTCAGATGATGCCATCGAGGGCAGTCAGGAGCCAAGGGTGGCACAGTGGTTAGCACTACTGCCTCACAGCACCAGGGACCCGGTTTCAATTCTGGCCTCGGGTCACTGTCGGTGCGGAGTCTGCCCGTTCTCCTCGTGTCTGTGTGGGTTTCCTCCAGGTGCTCCGGTTTCCTCCCATAGTCCAAAGATGTGTGTTAGATTGATTGGCCATGCTAAATTGCCCCTAGTGTTAGGGGGATTAACAGGGTAAATATGTGGGTTATGGGAATAGGGCTTGGGTGGGATTGTGGCTGGTGCAGACTCGATGGGCCAAATGGCCTCCTTCTGCACTGTAGGGATTCTATGATATTCTACGATTCTAAGGATAGATCCTTGAGGCACACCAGAGGTAACGGAGCAGGAAGAGAAACCTCAGCAAGTGGCTCTCTGGCTATGAGCAGATAAGAATGGAACCAAGGTGAGTGCGTCCCACCCCACTGGACGGCTGTGCACAGGTATCGATGGAGGAGGATGGGGTTAACCAAGACAAAGGCCGGAGACAGGTCAAGAAACATGAGGAGGAATAGTTTACCTTTGTCATAGCCTCGTAGGCCGTCACCTGTGAGTTTGATAAGAGTTGTTTGGGGGGCCTGAAACTTAATTGGAGGGATTCAAACATGGAGTTCCAGGAAAGACGGACACTAGGATGGTCACGCAATGCCCCCCCCACCTCCACGTCTACACTCATTACAAAACTGGCTTCAGAGAGTCGGAGCTGTACTGAAATACATGGCTTTGAAATCGTACCGCACTGCGGACTGAAAAGAGACAAAAGCCCCAATGTTTTCCCTGATAATCATCAACGTGAGTGAGAAGATGTCAGGAGCCCAGCAGCACATTCTTGTATGCCCCAGTGTGTTTTGCTTTCTGTAAAATGGAATGTGAGCAGAGGATCAAAAGAAGCAGAATGTGTCGGATAAACTGAAACCCTTCCCACAGGAGGAAGATCCAGCGATGCTGCTGCAGCTCAAAACCATTAACCCGCCTTGCAGCAGGTGCATTGGTGTCTGCAGAACAGGGCAATTTCAAACACACAACAATTTACGCTGCAGTGAAAAGGAGGCTGGTTGGCAGGCAAGTTGACTCTAATTGGCCAAAGTGTTGTCACGGAGAACTATAGAAGAACCATAGAATCCCTACAGTGCAGGAGGAGGGTCATTCGGACCATCGAGTCAGTACAGGCCACAATCCCACCCAGGCCCAATCCCCGTAACCCTCATTGATCCTGCTAACCCCCCCTGACACTAAGGGGCAATTTAGCATGGCCAATCAACCGAACCCGCGCATCTTTCAGACTGTGGGAGGAAACCAGAGCACCCGGAGAAAACCCACACAGACACGGGGAGAACGTGCAAACTCCACACAGGCAAGTTCCCAGCTGTGGCATAAAAAGACGCAGAGTTTGGACATGTTCCTTTAGTCTGCAGAGTACAGATCCCTCTGTATGAATGTATGTCACATTGACATTTTTATGAATGAGTTCACGGGGTGTAAACGTCGCTGGCTAGGCCAGCATCTATTGCCCATTCCTCAGTGCTCTTGAGAAGTTGGTGGCGAGTGGCCTTCTTGAACCGCTGCAGTCCATGGTCAGGTTGCAATCGGTTGCTCCACCATTGGCTGCTCCCTGGGCCCCAAGCTCCGGAATTCCCTTCCCAAATCTCTCCACCTCTCCCCCTCACTTTCCTCTCTTGAGACACTCCTTACGACTTCTTTCCAATTTTGACTATGTTTTTGGTCAAATCTCCCTCCGTGCCTCTATTTCGTTCAATGAACAATCCTGTCAAATGACTTGGAGCCTAGATTATGCGTTACAGGCAACAACGAGGTTGGTGGACAGATCAGAGGCAGCACAAATCAAACTGGTGGGCATTATGTCTGCCCCCATGGTCTACGAATCACGGGGTGGGCTTGAGTACTTCAATACTGGGCGCTGTTTATTGAAGGTGCCCTCATTCACAGTCTGGTCTAAGATTGCCCAATGGGGTCCCACACTGGGAGGAGCTAATTGCCCAGGGGTCGCCTAACCTGCACAGTCTTAAAGGGAAAGTCCGCACCCCAAACTCCAACATACAATACATACACATATATCACAGCAGCGGGATTCCTAACCAGCTAATCTAACATCAGCTCTGGAGGAAGCTGCCCACTCCAGCAGTGATTGGCAGTCACGTGGTCTACGGGAGGTAGTTACTGCACATCAGAGGGTATCGCGACCGTGTGGAACAGGCCAGGTATTCTAGAGGGTTCATAAGACCACAGGATACAGGAACAGAGTTAGGCCATTGAACCCATCGAGTCTGCTCCACCATTCAATCACGGCTGACAAGTTTTTCGACCCCATTCTCCTGCCTTTTCCCCATAACCTCTGATCCCCTTACCAATCAGAACCTATCTATCTCTGTCTTAAATACACTCAATGACCCGGCCTCCTCTGTGGCAATGAGTTCCACAGATTCACCACCCTCTGGCTGAAGAAATTCCTCCTCATCTCGGTTCTAAAGTGTTGCCCCTTTACTCTGAAGCTACATTCTTGGGTCATAGTCTCTCCTGCTAATGGAAACAACTTCCCCACGTCCACTCTATCCAGGCCTGTGAAGGTCATATCCTTCCTGTCACGATCGGCAAGTTATTCAGAACGACAAATGAAGAGCTCAGCACCCCAACCCTCGAGAACCTGTGTGAAATAAATAAGGTTTTAGCCAACCTCAACAACAAAGGTTGCGGGAGACAATTCACGACAGGAGTCCCCTCAGCATGGACTCAACTAGGCAACGGAAAAAATCCAGGGGAGACAATGGCCTAGTGGTATTATTCCAAAAACTCAGCTAATGTTCTGGGGACCCGGGTTCGAATCCCACCACGGCGGATAGTGGAATTTAAACTCATTAAAAGAAAAATCTACTGATGACCCATAAAACCATTGTCGAAAAAACCCATCTGGTTCACTAATGCCCTTTAGGGAAGGAAATCTGCCATCCTTACCCGGTCAGGCCTACATGTGACTCCAGACCCACAGCAATGTGGTTGACTCTCAGCTGCCCTCCAAGGGCAACTAGGGATGGGCAATAAATGCTGGGCCCAGCCAGTGACGCCCATGTCCCGTGAATGAATATAAAAAAATACTGACAGGGTGACGAGTAAAAAGCAAAGAGCATCACACGCCCTTCATCAGAAATACCTCAAAATACCCAGACAAGCAATGAAGTCCTTCAAAAATCGTTGATGTGTGTAGGATGGCACAAGCAATATGGAAGAGTTACAGAGCACAATGTGAGAGACTGATACTTCAATCTGCCAGAGAATTGATAAGACATGTTTTGGACTAAAATTCCAACTTGCATACTGCACAATCCTGGAATTCCGAAGCGCTCAGCAGTCTGCTCCAGGATGTTCCGAGCAGGCATGTGTTTGCGGAGGTTCCCTGCGCACACTCCCACCTGCCTTGATCCACGCACCCAGGGTTCTCAGGCTCAATAAATCATGGCAATTAGTCATTGGTAGATTTTCGTTCACCAGAGGTATTAAGCAAAATGGTGCTAAATTAGCTGGATATGGAACAGCTCTTAGTAAATGGCGGAACAGGCTCAAGGGGCTGAATGGCCTCTTCCCATGTTCAAGCTCATTTTGAGTACATCGGGATTACAGAACTTGAATATTGGTGAAAAGAGGAAACAGACGTGTTGCTGAAGTTTTTCCCCTTGTACTCATGAGGACAAATCCAAGAACGTCAATTTCAAACAATCACAATTCATACTATGTTTGAAATTTGGTATTCTTGCATTTGTCCTGATGAGTACAAGTCAAAAAGCTTCAGCAGCTCATCTCCCTTTTCAGCAAGATTCATTGCGACTTTCTCAGGATTCCAGGTATAGATTTGGCCTCGGAAGCACTCCATACAGGAGAAAATGGAACGCCAGCCAAATTTAAAGAGCTGGCCAATGAAATAGTAATGTTAGAATAGAGGGATAAAATTCTGGAAAGCTTTCAGAGCTGCAAAAATACCTCCAGCGATTAGCCGACTCCTCCAAGGATGCAGAGGATTAGTCAGCACATCCACAAACATGCACTCCCTCCACCACCAACGCTCAGTAGCAGCAGTGTGTACTATCTACAAGATGCACTGCAGCAATTCACCAAAGATCCTTAGACAACACCTTCCAAACTCACAATCACTTCCATCTGGAAGGATAAGGGCAGCAGATAAATGGGAACACCACCACCTGCAAATTCCCCTCCAAGCCTTCCAGGCACGGTGGCACAGTAGATAGCACTGCTGCCTCACAGCGCCTTGGTTCGATTCCCGGCTTGGGTCACTGTCTGTGCAGAGTTTGTACATTCTCACCGTGGGTTTCCTCTGGGTGCTCCAGTTTCCTCCCACAGTCCGGAAGACGTGCTGGTTAGAACCATAGAAAATTACAGCTCAGAAACAGGCCTTTTGGCCCTTCTTGTCTGTGCCGAACCATTTTACGCCTAGTCCCACTGACCTGCACTTGGACCATATCCCTCCACACCCCTCTCATCCATGAACCCATCCAAGTTTTTCTTAAATGTTAAAAGTGACCCCGCATTTACCACTTTATCCGGCAGCTCATTCCACACTCCCACCACTCTCTGCGTGAAGAAGCCCCCCCTAATATTCCCTTTAAACTTTTCTCCTTTCACCCTTAACCCATGCCCTCTGGTTTTTTTCTCCCCTAGCCTCAGCAGAAAAAGCCTGCTTGCATTCACTCTATCTATACCCATCAAAATCTTATGCACCTCTATCAAATCTCCCCTCAAACTTCTGCGCTCCAGGGAATAAAGTCCCAACCTATTCAATCTCTCTCTGTAACTCAGCTTCTCAAGTCCCGGCAACATCCTTGTGCATTGGCCGTGCTAAATGCACCTTAGGTGCATTGGCCGTGCTAAATGCTCCCTCAGTGTACCCAAACAGGCGCCGGACTGTGGGGGATTTTCACAGTAACTTCATTGCAGTGTTAACGTAAGCCTGACTTCACCTGATGAAGGAGCAGCGCTCCAAAAGCTCGTGATTCCAAATAAACCTGCTGGACTTTAACCTGGTGTTGTGAGACTTCTTACTGTAACCTTTTACATTGATTGAAAATGGCAGACGGAGCCTGGGTTTAATGTCTGATCCAAAAGCCGGCACGTCTGTCAGTGAGGCACTCCCTCACGATGCAGTTTCTCTGGAAAGTGCGCCGTGAAACTCCCTCGTACTAAGCTGGCTGCTCACTGATGCAGTTAAAACTTTCCAGTCATGTAAATTCAGCCCACATCAACTTGTAGGAACTTCCATCTCGTTCACCTCTTATAAAAGGATATTTTCCCCACTGTTGGGTTACGGGGTTGAGACGCTGACTGGAATTTAAGGAGCCTTTGCCAGGATCCTCAGCATCTTTCGTCTGCAGCTAAGGGAAAAATAACCATTTGACGTACACTCGGAAAAATATCAAGACTCTTCAAGAATGAACAACATGGAAAATGCTGGATCCAGTCACAATCGTGCCAATTAAACCCAATCTTGGATTTTTTTCCTGACAATTTAGTTAAAGTATAAAGGATATACATTCTATATTCAATATAAATTAAAATCTAACCTGATGATGATGCACTAATGACCACATATATCCCTAAACAGACAGGGACAATGAAGAAGGTGCCAGTGTTTGGAGAGTTTTTCGGTGGAAATTGGCAGCATCACAGGCATTCATTTTGCGCCCAACATTATAAAATTGTTTTTAGATGTGACTATCCCAATCTTCTCCTGGTTACTCACCCACTCTGTGCCCTCCATAAACCCAAGCCTATCCGTGCTGCCCATATCCTAACTCACACCAAATTCCGTGCACCCCTGCGCTCATAGACCCTGTGCTAGCCCAGTCCACCAAGCAAAGTAGCTGCCCATCCGTTCACTCCATCTACACTCCCTGCTGCCTCGGAGAAGCCTTAGGGTAGCACAGTGGTTAGCACTGCTGCCTCACAGCGCCAGGGACCTGGGTTCAATTCCCGGCTTGGGTCACTGTCTATGCGGAGTCTGCACGTTCTCCCCGTGTCTGCGTGGGTTTCCTCCGGGTGCTCCGGTTTCCTCCCACAGTCCAAAGATGTGCAGATTAGGTGGATTGGCCATGCTAAATTGACCCTAGTGTCAGGGGAACGAGAGGGTAACTCTGTGGGGTTACGGGAATAGGGCCTGGTTCGGATTGTGGTTGGTACAGACCTGATGGGCCGAATGGCCTCCTTCTGTACTGTAGGAATTCTATGTAACAATGCTTTTAGTGATCAGGAGAGAAGCCAGAATTCTCCTTTCTGGAGCACAAGAAAGATTAAGAAATTATTTAGAGGCGTTCAAAACTAAAGGATTTTGATCGAGTGAATAAGGACATTGTCCAGTTGTGTACACCCCACCACCACTGCCAGTGAGAACGGAGAATTTGACGCTCAGCCAAATCTCCATTCAGACCAGCGGGACTGGAGAATCCCAGCCGCAGGCGAGGCTGGAGAATTCTGGTCATTGTTTCCGGTGGTAAAAGAGTTGGAAACCAGGGGGACGCTGGTTGAAGGCAATTGGCAAAGTGTTGTGCTCCTTGGAGAGGAGCTTGGATAGGGAAAATCATGGGTGGATGGGAACCATTCTCATTGGCAGAAGAGTTGAGAACAAGAGGACACGGATTTAAGGTGATTGGCAAAAGAAGCAAAGTGAACGGGAAAATACATTTTTTTTCTAAACACAGCGAGTGGTTAGGATCGGGAGCGCACTGACTGAGTGTGATGGAGGATTTCAAAGGGGAGTTGGATAAACACCCGGAGAGAAAAACAAACTGCAGGGTTACGGCGAAAGGACAGGTGAGTGGGACTAGCTGTGATACTCTTAGAATTACACAGGGTTCACGGCACAGAAACAGGCCATTCAGCCCAACTGATCTATACACAACACAAGCATCCTCCCACCCTACTTCATGTCAGCCTATCAACAATTCCTTCCATTCCTCTCTCCCTCATGTACCTTTCCAGATTCTTCTTAACTACATCCGCACTATTGGCCTCGACCTCTCCTTGCGGTCGTGCATTCTCAGCACTCTCTGACTAAAGACGTTTCTCCTGAATTTCCAAAGGGATTTTATAGAGTGCAGAAGGAGGCCATTTGGCCCATCGAGTCTGCACCGACCACAATCCCACCCAGGCTCTAGTCCCGTAACCCCAAGCATTTACCCTCTAATCCCCCTGACAGTAATGGACAATTTAACATGGTATGAAGTCTAACAACACCAGGTTAAAGTCCAACAGGTTTATTTGGTAGCAAAAGCCACTAGCTTTCGGAGCACTGCTCCTTCATCAGGTGAGTGTTTAACATGGCCAATTTAACATGGCCAATCAACCTAACCCGCACATCTTTGGAGTGTGGGAGGAAACCGGAGCACCCGGAGGAAACCCACGCAGACACGGGGAGAACGTGCAAACTCCACACATACAGCGACCGAAGGCCGGAATTGAACCCGTGTCCCTGCCGCTGTGAGGCAGCAGTGCTAACCACTGTGCCACCGTGCTGTCCCTTAGGTACGGACCAGAGATTTAGTTTGGTTTCATTTGTCAATGGGAGCAGAATTCAATCATCAGGGAATTTTCCAACGCACATGGAGGCCATTTGATTTAAAAGTGACCACCTGATATTCGTGATCCTTGGCTACAGAGATGCAGTGCAAATATAATGGGCTGAATGGCCTCCTTCTGCCATTCTGAATATAAGCCTTTCTTTTCTTTGAACTGTCGTCTCAAACTACAGCTGAGGAACGGTTGTACAGCAGCGAGTAATTTGGTGCCTGACTCACATTGCCGTGCTGTGGAACGGTGTGTCAGAGCAGTTTAAATAAAATATTCTAACTTTATCCAGTTTGCAACTTGCCAGTCCCCCAGCCTCCTGAGGGAGGGCTTGTGTGCACAACAGGAATCACAGAATGCACGGAATCACCGATCACTGAAAGTGGCAACACAGGTGGATAAGGTAGTCAAGAAAGCATACGGTATTTTCAGATAAAGCTCGGCACAACATCTTGGGCCGAAGGGCCTGTTCTGTGCTGTACTGTTCTATGTTCTATGTATGCTTTCCTTCATCGGTCGGGGCATTGAGTATAAAATTTTTCAGGTCATGCTGCAACTGTACAGAACATTAGTTAGGCTTCATTTAGAATATTGTGTATAATTCTGGTCGCCACACTACCAGAAGGATATGGATGCTTTGGGGAGAGTACAGAAGAGGTTTACCAGGATGTTGCCTAGTCCGGAGGGTATTAGCCACAAGGAGAGGTTGGATAAACTTGGTTTGTTCTCACTGGAACAACGGAGGTTGAGGGGTGACCTGATAGAGGTTTACAAGTTTATGAATGGCATGGACAGAGTGGATAGTCAGATGCTCTTTCCTAGGGTAGGAAAGTCAGGTACTCAGGGGCTTGGGTTTAAGGTGCGTGGGGAAAAGTTTAGAGGAGATGTGCGGGGCAAGTTTTTTCACAGAGGGTGGTGAATGTCTGGAGCGCGCTGCCCGGGGAGGTGGTGGGACCAGGTACGATTGCAGTATTTAAGGGGCAACTAGATGAATACATGAATAGGATGGGAATGGAAGGATACGGATTCCGTAGGTGTATATGATTTTAGTTTAGGCAGGCATCATGATCGGTGCAGGCTTGGAGGGCCGAAGGGCCTGTTCCTGTGCTGTATTGTTCTTTGCTCCTTGTAATGGACTTGGAATATGAAGCATCTAACGTAATAGCATCTGATTTTACAGAAAGATGCAGACCAGTGATTTAGCTTGGTTTCATTTGTCAAAGGGAGCAGAATTCGATTATCATGGAATCTCCCAACACACACGGAGGCCATTTGATTAATCAGGCCTGTGTTGGCACTGTGAAAGAACGATCCAATTAGTCCCACTCCTAAGCTTTCTCCCCATCACCCTATCAGTTAGTTTCAAATGGAACTCCTCAGACACTGAAGTAGTTTGTGTCCATATGCAGAAAGACCTGGACAACATTCAGGCTCAGACTGATCAGTAACAAGTAACATTCGCGTCACATAAGTGGCAGACACTGGCCATCTCTGACAACAGAGAATCTAACCATCTCACCTAGACATTCAATGGCATTACCAGTACTGAATCCCACACCATCAACTTCCTGGGGGTTACTGTGGACCAGAAGCTGAACTGGACCCAACCACATAAATACTGGGGCCACAAGAGCAGGTCAGAGACTGATTTGATTTGACTTATTGTTCTCACATGTATTCACATACAGTGAAAAGTATTGTTTCTTGTGCGCTATACAGACAAAGCATACCGTTCATAGAGAAGGAAACGAGAGAGTGCAGAATGTAGTGTTACAGTCATAGCTAGGGTGTAGAGAAAGATCAACTTAGTGCGAGGTAGGTCCATTCAAAAGTCTGACAGCAGAAGGGAAGAAGCTGTTCTTGAGTCGGTTGGTACGTGACCTCAGACTTTTGTATCTTTTTCCCGATGGGAGAAGGTGGAAGAGATAATGTCCGGGTTGCGTGGGGTCCTTATTTATGCTAGCTGCTTTGCCGAGGCAGCGGGAAGTGTAGACAGAGTCAATGGATGGGAGGCTGGTTTGCGTGATGGACTGGGCTTCATTTACGACCTTTTGTAGTTCCTTGCGGTCTTGGGCAGAGCAGGAGCCATACCAAGCTGTGATACAACCAGAAAGACTGGGAATCCTGTGGAGAATATCTCACCTCCTAACTCCCCAAAGTCTGTCCACCATCTACGAGGCACAAGTCAGGAGTGTGAAGGAATACTGTCCATTGAATGCAGTTCCAACAACACCCAAGAAGCTCAATGCCATCCTGGACAAAGCAGCACACTTGATTGGCACCCTATCCAACACTTTGAACATTCACTCCCTCCATCACTGATACATCTACAAGATGCACTGCAGCAACTCAACAAGCCTCCTTCGACCACATCTTCCAAACCGGCAGCCTCTATCAACTAGGAGGACAAGGGCAGCAGATGCACCACCACCTGCAAGTTCCCCTCCAAATCACATACCATCCAGATTTGGAATTATATCACTGCTCCTTCACTGTCACAACATCCTGGAACATTCTTCCTAACAGCACTGTGGGTGTACCTACACCAGCTGAACTGCAGTGCCTCAAGAAGGCAGCTCAGCATCTCAAAGGCGTTGAGGAGTGGAACATTAGAAGTGACCTTGCCAGCAATGTTCACATCCCACCAAAGAATGAAGAATCAGACACGCCCGAATGCCTTTGGAAAGTTACCAATGAATCTGTGTCCACCACTCTTTAAGGTTTGATTGATTGGTTTATTTGATTTATTATTGTCACGTGTTGGAATACAGTGGAATACAGTGGAAAGTATTGTTTCTTGCGCACTATAGGGACAAAACATACCGTTCATAGAGTACATAGGGGAGAAGGAAAGGAGAGAGTGCAGAATGTAGTGTTACAGTCATAACTAGGGTGCAGAGAAAGATCAACTTAACACAGTGCTCAACACAGTGCTAACCACTTTGCCACCATGGGCAGCATGGTGGCACAGTGATTAGCACTGCTGCCTCACAGCGCCAGGGGCCTGGGTTCAATTCCCGGCTTGGGTCACTATCTGTACAGAGTCTGCATGTTCTCCCCATGTCTGCGTGGGTTTCCTCCGGGTGCTCCGGTTTCCTCCCACAGTCCAAAGGTGTGCGGGTTAGGTTGATTGGCCAGGCTAAATTGACTCTTAGTGTCCCAGGGTGCGTAGGTCAGAGGGATTGGCGGAGTCCATATGTGGGGTTGCGGGAATGGGGCATGGGTGAGATTGTTGTCGGTGCACACTCGATGGGCTGAATGGCCTCCTTCTGCACTGTAAAGATTCTATGATCATTCTATGATCGATAAGGTAGGACCATTCACAAATCTGATGGCAGCAGGGAAGAAATTGTTCTTGAGTCTTAAAGGTGGAGTCTACAGATCCCAAATATCCTCCCAGTGGGAAAAAAAAGTCTCCTCATTTCCCCTCTCGTTTTGTTTGTAATTTATTTTAAATCTGTCTCCCCTTTGGTTACTGACACACTTGGCAGAGGAAGCAGAGCAAATAGGGAGAGACTGGAGCAAAACAGAATATTCTGGACACTCTCAGCGGGTCTGACAGCATCTGTGAAGAGAGATTAGAGCCAACGCTTCGAGTTTGGATGACACTTCATCAGAGCTGAAGACAAAGAAATTAGGACGAGATTTATACTGTTAGGGTGAACGGTGCTGTGGGGTGGGGGGTGTGATGTCCACCACCAGTTATATCCTTTGGCTTTTTATCTACGACATGTTTGCCAACTTCTCTGCTTCACAGCTCCAGGGTCCCGGGTTCGATTCCCGGCTCGGGTCACTGTCTGTGTGGAGTTTGCACATTCTCCTCGTGTCTGCGTGGGTTTCCTCCGGGTGCTCCGGTTTCCTCCCACAGTCCAAAGATGTGCGGGTTAGGTTGATTGGCCAGGTTAAAAATTGCCCCTTAGAGTCCTGGGATGCATAGGTTAAAGGGATTAGCGGGTAAAATATGTGGGGGTAGGGCCTGGGTGGGGTTGTGGTCGGTGCAGACTCGATGGGCCGAATGGCCTCCTTCTGCACTGTAGGGTTTCTATGATTTCTATGATTTCTCCTCCCCCCCCCCCCCCCCTTGTCTTCAACTCTGACAAAGGGTCATCCGGACTGGAAACTTTGACTCAATTCTCTCTCGACAGAAGCTGTCAGATCTGCTGAGATTTTCCAGCACGTTATGTTTCATTTCAGATTCCAGCATCCAAAGTATTTTGATTTGATTTATTGTCACATGTATTAACATACAATGAAAAGTATTGTTTCTTGCGCGCTATACAAAGCATACCGTTCATAGAGAAGGAAATGAGAGAGTGCAGAATGTAGTGTTACAGTTATAGCTAGGGTGTAGAGAAGGATCAACTTAATGCGATAAAAACTACTGCGGATGCTGGAATCTGAAACCAAAAGAGAAAATGCTGGAAAATCTCAGCAGGTCTGGCAGCATCTGTAAGGAGAGAAAAGAGCTGATGTTTTGAGTCCAGACGACCCTTTGTCAAAACTAAAAGGCAGAGAAAGTGGGAGATGTTTATACTGCAGGGGGAGGGAATGACCATAGAAACCAGGGGAAAGGCTGCTAATAGCTGTCCACAGAGAGAATAGAGGGTGTGAATGGCCAAACAGCAGAGAAGCTGTAAGCTGTGACAAATGGGACAGAGGTAGAATGTAGAAAAGGGGAAGCGGGGGGGAGGTAGGTCCATTCAAAATTAATGTGAGGTAGGCCCATTCAAAAGTCTGATAAGTTTAAGTTTCTTTAGTATTGTCACAAGTAGGCTTACATTAACACTGCAATTAAGCTACTGTGAAAATCCCCTATTCACCACACTCCGGCGCCTGTTCAGGTACACTAAGGGAAAATTTAGCACGGCCAATGTACCTAACCAGCATGTCTTTCAGACTGTGGGAGGAAACCCATGTAGACATGGGGAGATTCCACACAGTGACCTAAGCCGGGAATCGAACCAGGACTCCTGGCGCTGTGAGGAATCAGTGCTAACCACTGTGCCGCCGGTAGCAGGGAAGGGATTCCTGATCGGTAATGGAATTAGGGGTTATAGGGATCAGGCGGGTAAGTGGAACTGATCCACTTCAGATCAGCCATGATCTTATTGAATGGCGGGGCAGGCTCGAGGGGCTAGATGGCCTACTCCTGCTCCTACTTCTAATGTTCTTATGTTCTTAAACTGTTCTTGAATCGGTTGATACGTGACCTCAGACTTATCCTAAGGAGAAACTAAAACTCCTCAATTTGAGCCAGCTCTATTAAATCTCCCCTTAACCTTCTCTGCCCCAAGGACCACGGATGAATTGGAATCTCACGCACGTTGCATTGTTAATTGTCGGTGGAACTGGGCGGGCGAGTGGGGGGAGGGAAGAGGGTGAAGAAACAGGAAAACAAAAGGAAAAATGAGCAAGTGTCAACAGATTCCGATTCACAGCTGAAATTTTCCCCAAAAAGATCATTCCAACACACATGTCAAACGTTAGCCAGTGAAGAATGCTGCTGACTTTGAACCTATCCACCGCATTCAATTAGTTACATGGAAAGATTCCCAGGAGCTATTTTCCCCCCTTTGGTTTAAGCTACTGGCAGTTAAACCAGTTCCAAAAATGCATTCGGAATTATTCTGAAACCAGACTCAAGCCGCTGACTGCATTAGAACAAAAAAGAGAGACTTGCATTTATATAGCGCCTTTGGGCCTCCCAAAATACTGTGCCACCAATGAAGCGCAGTCGCTGTCTTAACGTCGGAAACACTGCAGGCAATTTGCTCACAGCATCCTCCCACAAGTAGGGCAAAGAGACGATACGCATATACTGTGTTTTAGTGCCTTTCTTGATTTGATTTATTGTCACATGTATTAACATTCAGTGAAAAGTATTGTTTCGTGCGCGCTATACAGACAAAACATACCGTTCATAGAGGAGGGAAGGAGAGAGTGCAGAATGTTACAGTCATAGCTAGGGTGCAGAGAAAGATCAACTTATTGCAAGGTAGGTCCATTCAAAAGTCTGACAGCAGCAGGGAAGAAGCTGTTCTTGAGTCGGTTGGTACGTGACCTCAGACTTTTGTACCATTTTCCCGACGGAAGAAGGTGGAAGAGAGAATGTCCGGGATGCGTGAAGTCCTTAATTATGCTGGCTGCTTTTCCGAGGCAGCGGGAAGTGTAGACAGAGTCAATGGATGGGAGGCTGGTTTGCGTGATGGATTGGGCTACATTCATGACCTTTTATAGTTCTTTGCGGTTTTGGGCAGAGCAAGAGCCATACCAAGCTCTGATACAACCAGAAAGAATGCTTTCTATGGTGTGTCTCTGAAGAAATACACATTAGATCAGTATAGAGAACATACAACCTCTGAATTAGACCATTCAGCCCATTGAGCCTGCTCTGCCATTCAATAAGATCATGGCTGATCCGATTGTGGCCTCAACTCCACTTTCCTGCCTACCCTCTGATAACCTTTGACTCCCTTGTTAGTCGAGAATATAGCTACCTCTGCCTTAAAAATATTCAATGACCCTGCCCCCCTCCCCAACACTCTGGGGAAGAAAGTTCCAAAGAGGACTTTCCAAGAGAAAAAAATTCTCCTCATCGCTACCTTAATTGGGAGACCCTTTATTTTTAAATTGTATCCCCTGGTTCTAGTCTCTCTCACAAGGGGAATCCACCCTGCCAAGTCCCCTCAGAATCTTATGTTTCCAACGCTCGTTCTTCCAAACTCCAATGGATACAGGCCCAACCTATCCAACCTTTCCTCTTAGGGTAACTCCCACCACGCCAGCCCCCTCACCCCAGGTATCCATCAAATGAAGACCTTCTCTTCTACTAAATAGTGTTCTGGGATCTTTCACAGCCCAACAGCACTCCGAGATCTCTATGCTCATCCAATTCTGATCACCCACATAGCTCCAATCTTCGCTGATCCGTCATTGGCAGCCATCACGGTAGCACGGCGGCATGGTAGCACAGTGGTTAGCACTGCTGCTTCACAGCTCCAGGGTCTCGGGTTCGATTCCCGGCTCGGGTCACTGTCTGTGTGGAGTTTGCACATTCTCCTCGTGTCTGCGTGGGTTTCCTCCGGGTGCTCCGGTTTCCTCCCACAGTCCAAAGATGTGCAGGTTAGGTTGATTGGCCAGGTTAAAAATTGCCCCTTAGAGTCCGGAGATGCGTAGGTTAGAGGGATTAGCAGGTAAATATGTGGGGGTAGGGCCTGGGTGGGATTGTGGTCGGTGCAGACTCGATGGGCCGAATGGCCTCCTTCTGCATTGTAGGGTTTCTATGATTTCTATGATCAAGAAGAGGCCTTCAATTGAACCCCTGATCTGAGACAGTAAGAAGTCCCACAACACCAGGTTAAAGTCCAACAGGTTTATTTGGAATCACGAGCTGTCGGAGCGCTGTTCCTTCCTCAGGTGAGTGGACCTGATGAAGGATCAATGTTGTCCACTCACCCAGTCCAACGCCAGCCTCTCCACACCTGATCTGAGAGCTAGCACTGCAGTCAGTGCAGCATTCCCGCAGTACCGCGCTGAGTGTATCAGCTTAGATTTCGTGCTCAGGTCTCTGGGTGCCGGGACCCGAACCCATGGCCGTCTGTCTCAGGGGCAAGGGTGCCACCAACTGAACCACAGCCAAAACCAGACACCAGCATGTTCCCTTCGCCGTGACCCATGTACTTTCCATCACTGTTACAACAACAATCTGCACTTACATACGGGACCACGCGTATAATAAAACATTCCAAAGCACGGGAATATGCAAAGTGTGCATCCGTCATCCTCAAACTAACAGGAATAGCTAAAGCTAGCCGTTGTGACCCACTATTAGTTCCCAGAAGGAAAGGAAGCAAGATTTGCATTTATATAGCGCCTTTCACGACCCAATGACATCCCAAAACTCAGTGATGCACTTTAGAAGTTTGGACACGGGTGCAATGTGGGGAACAGGGGACAGTCACACGGTTCAGTAATTGCAGCGCGCGACTCAGCCAGCCTACATTCCTCGTGTTTCAGCACTTTTCAGGTTGGTGCACAGCAAGATCCCACCAACACTGGTTACGAGACTGTGGAGAAGTCCCCCTGCTCTTCCTCAAATCACCAGCCAGCCAGCCGGGTAGTTTTGCATCCACCTGGGTGGCCGCGGGGGGGGGGAACGTTTACTTTTGAAACATCTCACCCTGGAGTGCAGTACCTCTGGCAGTGCAGCACTCCCTCAGCGCTGCATCGGGAGAGATTTTGCCCTCGACTCTCTCGGTCGAAGCATTGAACCTGAGGTTGGCTATTCCTAAACTTCCTATCAACAGGTTTCACCCCCATGTCACCACAACCAGATGCATTGAGATGTAAATAAATTTAAATTAGAACAAATCTGTGCGCAAAAAAACTCTGTACAAGACCAAGGTAAATTTTTCAATTGTTCGATCAAGTTATTTTTTAATCTGAAGGAAGTTTCCCCACATTCCATGGAGACAGCATCAGGCAGCACCGTGGCTCTTGCACTCGCTGACCCTGTGCTAGCCCAATCCATCAGGCAAACCAGCCTCCCATCCATCGACTCCATCTACATTTCCCACTGCCTTGGAAAAGCCTCAGGGCAGCACAGTGGTTAGCACTGCTGCCTCACAGCGCCAGGGACCCGGGTTCGATTCCCAGCTTGGGCCACTGTCTGTGCGGAGTCTGCACATTCTCCCCGTGTCTGCGTGGGCTTCCTCCCTCAGTCCGAAAGGCGTGCTGGTTAGGCACCTCCTCCCAGCCAATCACCTGTGGAGACAACTGCACTGATCTAATTCTGGTCTCTTGCGCATATTCCATTTTAATCTCTCCACCAATGATGGCCAAGCTTTCATCTCCTTAGCTCCCAACTCCCTCCCTCAAGCTCTCCATCTCTCAACCGCTTTCCTATTTTTTAAACATCCTCCCTAAAACCTACCTTTTAGCCTTATGGGCAACATGGTGGCACAGTGGTTAGTAGGCTTGAGTCACTGTCTGTGCAAAGGCTGCACGTTCTCCCCGTGTCTGCGTGGGTTTCCTCTGGGTGCTCCAGTTTCCTCCCACAGTCAGAAAGACGTGCTGGTTAGGTGCATTGGCCATGCTAAATTCTCCCTCAGTGTACCCGAACAGGCGCCGGAGTATGGTGACTAGGGGATTTTCACAGTAACTTCATTGCAGTGTGAATGTAAGCCTACTTGTGACAACTAATAAACAAACTTTAAAAACTTTAATTTCACTTTTCCAAACTGATGCAATTAAAGCTTTGCAAAAGCTTGACTATTTACATTATCCTTTGCAAACTATATTTGTACCAAAAGTAGATTTTCCTTTGAAACCACACTGGGTGGATTTGGAAATCTCTTCTGTGTAAACACAGCAAGAAATGATATTCTGGAGCAACTCGAGAGAGAGAGAGAGAGAGGTGTGTCCGTGCTGGGAGTGCTGCCAAGGTAAATACTGAAACCAAAATGTTTAATGAAAACAGGAGGATGATTTTATTTTTGTTTTGAAATGTTGACTGCAGTACTGTACAAAAACCATCAAAAGCAAAGTATTGACCTCAAAACCCACACAGTGTCAACTCAAGGGTCATCTAGCGTCTCAGTAATTGCAAGCAGCAACACAAAACAGCCAACCTTCAGCACTTTTCAGTTCTTACTGCAGTTCCACCGCAGATTCGTTTGAAGTCTAAAGTTTATTTATCACTGTCACAAGTAGGTTTACATTAACACTGCAGTGAAGTTACTGTGAAAGTCTCCTGGTCGCCACACTCCGGCGCCTGTTTGTGTACACTGAGGGAGAATTTAGCATGGCCAATGCACCTAACCAGCATGTCTTTCAGGCTGTGGGAGGAAACTGGAGCACACGGAGGAAACCCACGCAGACACGGGGAGAAGGTACAGCCTCCACACAGACTGAGGCCCAAGTCAGGAATCAAACCCGGGTCCCTGGCGCTGTGAGGCAGCAGTGCTAACCACTATGCCACGTGGGTCATCATTGGGTCACTTAAAACGGAACTTCTGTCCAAAACAGAAACTCTGATTTGAAGGTAGACACTGAGAGGGTGTTTTCCCTGGCTGGACTCCAGAATCAAATGCCACCAGTCTCAGAATAAGACGTTGGCCATTTAGGATTGAGACGAGGAGAGATTTCAGCACTCCAGGATTTTCCCACCCTTCCCATCTGTGGGATCGTCCGGTCCCCCCCCGCCCCACTTCCCAGAGCGGGACAGGCGAGCCACACAAAACACCATAAACATCGGGGGGGGGACGGAACTGGAAGATTCTGCCACCAGCCAACGGCGAGCTGCCTCCACCATCAGAAAACACACCACAGGAGGGTGGAAAATTCCTCCCCTAAGGGTTGTGAATCTTTGGGGATTGAGGAATGTTTTAGCCCAGAGATTCACAGCCGTTGAATGTATTCAAGGCAGAGATCGATAGATTTTTGGATGCTAGGGAATGAAGGGGATACTGAAAGATGGAGTGAGGTACAAGGTCAGCCATGATTTCATTAAATGCGGAGCAGAATCAAGTGTGGGTATGTCCTGCTCACTCACTTGTTACATAAAGGAGGCAATCTGCTGCTGTTGGGGGCTGGACCAGAGTCTCTTTGGTGTTTTCAGAAGTTGTCTCGTCTTCAAACTGTTCTGAATGAATCCGGAGAACTGCAGACTTCAGCCAAAGGACTCAATTTCCAGTATCACGTGAGCAGTAGTCTGTGCTGTGTTAAACCTGTGAAAAGGGTCTTTTGTCTCTGGGGTTGATTTGATTGGGGCATTGTAGAGATCTTTGTTAAGGGCTATACATGATCATGATTGTTTGTTTCCTGTGAGGATTCCAAAAATTTGGATTGTTCAGACAGTGGAAGATCCAACATTAAATGTGCTCCTCCCTGCCAGATAAATAGTTCTTCCTTCTCAACCACTGCACACCCGAACTCCTGCTTCCACCAAGCTTCATGTTCCAGAGACCGTTTTAGCCACCGTGATCTCGAAGATCCACTGATAAAGCCAGGGGATGACAGAAATACTCCCACAACATTCCACAAGGAGCTGGTTCAACAAGTCAAATCAACAAGAGGAACAGCAAAGGCATTTGTGAAGTGAAACTTCACAATAGAACTCAAAGTTTCCAGAATGAACTTTTACAGATGCACCATAGAAAGCATTCTTTCTGGTTGTATCACAGCTTGGTATGACTCCTGCTCTGCCCAAGATCGCAAGGAACTGCAAAGGGTCGTGAATGTAGCCCAGTCCATCACGCAAACCAGCCTCCCATCCATTGACTCTGTCTACACTTCCTGCTGCCTCAGCAAAGCAGCCAGCATAATTAAAGACCCCACGCACCCCGGACATTCTCTCTTCCACCTTCTTCCGTCGGGAAAAAGATACAAAAGTCTGAGGTCACGTGCCAACCGATTCAAGTACAGCTCCTTCCCTGCTGCTGTCAGACTTTTGAATGGACTTACCTTATATCCAGGTATCAGCCCAGGTCCCTCACAGTGCCAGGGACCCGGGTTCGATTCCCACCTTGGGTGACTGTGCGGAGTCTGCATGTTCTCCCCGTGTCTGTCTGGGTTTCCTCCGGGTGCTCTGGTTTCCTCCCACAATCCAAAAGATGTGCTGGTTAGGTGCAGTGACCATGCTAAATTGTCTCTTAGTGTACCTGAACAGGCGCAGGGCTTTGGCAACTAGGGGATTTTCACAGTAACTTCATTGCAGTGTTAACGTAAGCCTACTTGTGACACTAATAAATAAACTATAAACTTTTTTTAAAAAAGTAGCCAGCATAATCAAGGACCCTAGGCACCCCGGACACTCTCTCTTCCACCTTCTTCCATCGGGAAAAAGGTACAAAATTCTGAGGTCACGTACCAAATGACTCAAGAACAGCTTCTTCCCTGCTGCTGTCAGACTTTTGAATGGACCTACCTCGTATTAAGTTGATCTTTCTCTACACCCTAGCTGTGACTGTAACACTACATTCTGCACTCTCTCCTTTCCTTCTCTATGAACAGTATGCTTTAACGCATAAGAAACAATACTTTTCATTGTATGTTAATACATGTGACAATAATAAATCAAATCAAAGAAACTGTGCTGTCTGTCACGCATTGAAGTTGAAGGAATTTGCTGTCAAAGGGTGCGGTCCTGACTGTACATTTAGAGGACTGAATGCACAGGCTTGCCTGGGTGATTGTGACTGGGAGTAGGCTTCAAGTCCGTAGCTTGCTGCCAAGGGAATGTTTGTTAAAACCATCAGAGAGAGAGACAGAATCCAATGCCAACACTGTGGGCAAAAAAATACGATGAATAATGGAGGCGAATGAGCTGCTGAAAGAGCATTATTTATGAATCACGGGAATCTCAGTTACCAGCATGGAATTATTTTCCATTTGCGGCTGCATCAGATCATTGTTCTGGGAAAACTCCTTCCCATCGTCCTACAAGGCAGTTCCTAAAAAGGACATCAGGACTGATGATGGCACAGTGGTTGGCACTGCTGCCTCACACCGCCAGGGACCCGGGTTCGATTCTGGCCTCGATGACTGTGTGCGGAGGTTACATATTCTCCCCGTGTCTGCGTGGGTTTCCTCCGGGTGCAGTGGTTTCCTCCCACACTCCAAAGATGTGCAGGTTAGATGGATTGGCCATGCTAAATTGCCCCTTAGTGTCGGGGGACTAGCTCGGGTAAATATGTGGGATTATGGGGTTAGGACCTGAATGAGATTGTGGCTGGTGCAGACCCAATGGGCCAAATGGCCTCCTTCTGCACTGTAGGGGTTCTATGGTTCCATGTGCCTTGGGATCTATTTACCCATCGGTTTTCCCAGTGGGAGGAGATACACAGACAGGTCATGGGGCCTTTGAAACGCTGAATATACTTATAGCTCAAATTCAAAACCAGTTGCATTCACGAACATTCCTACCTGCATCTCTTTCATAGGGCACATTAATAAATCATGACACAGGGGTTACAATAGATGAATATGGAGAAACTTTCCATATCCACTGGGGTGACACAGTGGTTAGCACTGCTGCCTCACAGCTCCAGGGACCCAGGTTCAATTCCCAGCTTGGGTCACTGTCTGTGTGGAGTTTGCACGTTCTTCCCGTGTCTGCGTGGGTTTCCTCCCACAGTCCAAAAATGTGCGGGTTAAGTGCATTGGCCATGCTAAATTGCCCCTTAGTGTCCCGGAGTGCGGAGGTTCGCAGGATTAGTGGGGTAAATATTTGGGGTTATGGGGATAGGCCCTTGGTGGGATTGTTGTCAGTGCAAACTTGATGGGCCGAATGGCCTCCTTCTGCATTGTCGGGATTTATGATTTATATGAACCAGAGGACTCAGATTTAAGGTATTTACCTCAGTGGCAACAAGAGGGGGAAGGAAAACCTCCGCAATGTGTTGTGATCGGGAAGGTGCTGCCTGAAAGGGTGTTGGAAGCAGATTTAATCGGAACTTGCCAAAGGGGAAACGGGATAAATATTCAGCAAGGTAAAAAGAAAAGTGGTGGAGGACAACCAGAACGTTTCACAAAAAGCACTTTCAAAGAGCCAACACAGACACAATAGGCCAAATGGCCTCGTTCTATATTGTACCATTCAATATAGATGCAAACTTTTAACCAGCCAACCTCCATTCCCCATCTTGGGATGGGTGAAAGAGGGGTGGGCGTTAAGTTAAAAAGTTATTGATACACAACTTGACTCTAAAGCACCTCCCACATGTTGTCGTCACCTGATGAAGGGGCAGCGCTCCGAAAGCTCGTGCTACCAAACAAACCTGTTGGACTTTAACCTGGTGTTGTGACTTCTTACTGTGCCCATTCCAGTTTTAATGGTGGAGGATTTGGGGGAAGGGGGAGGGGGAGGGGGGAGGAGTGGTGGGGGGGGGGCGGGGGTGGGGGGGGCGCTTTGTTTCCAGAGGTGGGCACCTAATTTAATATGATAACATGTAACATCTGTGAGCCACGTTTACCAGGGCCCAGGGTGTTTATTCAGCTTGGGTGTATCCAGCACTGCTTGAGGGTCAAGAAGAGCAAGATTGCCATTTCTCCTGACTCCAACCCCACACTCCCCAAGCTAACCTGTCTCCCAATCCACACCAGGTCAAACCTCCCCGAACTATCCACGACGGTAGCACAGTGGTTCGCACTGCTGCCTCACGGCACCAGGGACCTGGGTTCGATTCCCGGCTTGGGTCACTGTCTGCGTGGAGTTTGCACATTCTCCCCATGTCTGCGTGGGTTTCCCCCGGGGGCTCCGGTTTCCTCCCACAGTCTGAAAAATGTGCTGGTTAGGGTGCATTGGCTGGTGCTAAATTCTCCCTCAGTGTACCCGAACAGGCACCGGAGTGTGGCGACTAGGGAATTTTCACATTGCAGTGTTAATGTAAGCCTAATTGTGACACTAATAAATAATCTTAAAACCCAATTCCTCAGGCCATTGGGCCATGTCCCCTATCTAATGAAATATCCAAAGTTCTTCACTCTTTCCACCCATTCCCACCCCCCCCCCCCGCTCTCCCCCACTGCCTGAAAGCTATATTTCCCTGTCTTTCCCACTCTACGCTCCCCCGCTGTTGTGGCAGTTGTTTTTCAGCCAAAGACCATAAAACATAGGGGCAAAATTAGGCCACTCGGCCCATCGAGTTTGCTCCGCCATTCAATCATGGCTGCTATTTTTCTCATCCCCATTCTCCTGCCTTTTCCCCATAACCCCTGATCCCCTTATTAATCAAGAACCTATCTATCTCTGTCTTAAAGACACTCAATGACCTGGCCTCCACAGCCTTCTGCGGCAAAGAGTTCCACAGATTCACCACTCTCTGGCTGAAGAAATTCCTCCTCATCTCTGTTTTAAAGGATCGTCCCTTTAGCCTGAGGTTGTGCCCTACGTCTTTGCCTCCACAACACCCACCCCCCCCCCACTCCCTGACCAACTTCTCTAGAAAGATCCGGGCCTCCGATTCTCACTTATTAGTACAAATTAGATAAGGAGATGTATAATTAGACAAATGACAGAGAGGAATAGACAGTCCCTTGAAGAAAACTGGCACCAGTAAGATAGAGAAAGTAATTAATTGCGGGAAGCCTCATTACCCACTTACGAGGTTATTCAGGCAGAAAGATATTCCACATTTCATTCACACTGTTGTGTCCTGTGCAGTTAGGCAGTCACATCAGGTTTATACTATCAGTCAAATCTCTACTGCATCTCATTTCTTAGTCAGTAATCAGTAAAGGTTTGTGAAACAATAAGTTTGCAATAAAATGTTTATTTTCGCACATATTCACTTCCATAAATACTCAGGTATTTAATCGGAAGCTGAAATATAAACTTGGCAACATGTCGTGGACAGCACGGTGACACAGTGGCTAGCACTACTTCCTCACAGCGCCATGGACCCGGGTTCGATTCCCGGCTCGGGTCACTGTCTGTGTGGAGTCTGCAGGTTCTCCCCGTGTCTGCGTGGGTTTCCTCCGAGTGCTCCCACACTCCAAAGATGCGTGGATTAGGTTGATTGGCCATGTTAAATCGCCCATTAGTGTCGGGGGACTAGCAGGGTAAATATGGAGGGTTATGGAGTAAGGCCTGGACGGGATTGTTGTCGGTGCAGGCTTGATGGGCCGAATGGTTTCTTTACCCTCCTGATCCCCCTGACATGAAGGGGCAATTTAGCATGGCCAATCAACCTAATCTGCACATTTTTGGACTGTGGGGGGAAACCAGAGCACCCGGAGGAAACCCACGCAGACGAGGAGAGAATGTGCAAACCCCACACAGACAGTGAACCCAGGCTGGAATCGAACCCGGGTCCCTGGCGCTGTGAGGCAGCAGTGCTAATCACTGTGCCACCGTGCCATTTGTAATGGCTGCAAATTCTGGCCTTGCCATCAATGCCCGGATCCCATGAAAGAATACAAACCCTCCCATGGCACTTGTCATAAGAGCAATTAGTCAAACGATCGGCATAGAGGCAGTGAGCGCGGATTGAGTGAAATGTTCAAATCACAAAATATGAAATTCTATCTCGCTTGAACAAAAGTCAAAACAAGTTATAATTGCATTGCTTTGGAAATGGTTCCTGTTATTCAGATTGATGACTCTGGCCTAGATCCTAAATGAAAAGTGCTGCCTTTCAGATCTTTCACTGTGTGAGGGCTTTCCTTCAGTCTTAGGGGAGGAAGATAGAGACAACATTTTGAATAAAGTGCCAAGTGATTACAGTAGTGGTAAAAGTAAAGTTTATTTGTTAGTGTCACAAGTAGGCTTACATTAACACTGCAATGAAGTTACTGTGAAAGTCCCCTAGTCGCCACACTCGAGCGTCTGTTTGGGTTCACTGAGGGTAATTTAGCACGGCCAATGCACCCTAACCAGCACGTCTTTTGGACTGAGAGGGGAAACCGGAGCACCCGGAGGAAACCCACACAGACACAGGGAGAACGTGTAAACTCCGCACAGATAGTGACCCAAGCCGGGAATCGAACCCGTGTCTCTGGCGCTGTGAGGCAATAGTGCGAACCACAGTGCGGCCCCTTGGTGCAACTTTGAGACAATTCTTTACCCAGTAAGTTTGACAGAGAATGGAAATTTTTCTAACCAAGTTTTCTGGGTCACATAGATCATTATAAATGGGGTTATGAGTGCGGCATGTTGCAGGGTTTTAAAGAACCTGCTATACATTCACACTGCTAACACTTAACAACATTTTTCTACAACTTTAAACTTCCTCGTTAAGGATCTCTTTGAAGTTTGTTGCGACTTGCGGAGGGAAAGAAGAGCTTTCTTTAAGAAGACTTAAGTTGGCCCCTAAAACGCCCCTTGACATCCAACAGGCTTACAGCGGAGGATGTATTTATTGTGTGCCCGCACCGACATTAAATGATAAACTTTGGGAAGTGAGTGGCTTATACAAAATAAGCCAAGATATTTTCTAACCCCACACAAATAATTACTTCCTGCTGGAGAAAGAACCCAGTCAATGATGACTGTTCCCCACATCTGTAGCAATATGCAAAGCAGCTTTAGTTACAAAATTTATAACAAATGCCAGCTTGTTTTTGATTTCAAGATTTTCCTGCATGGTTCCTGTACAGTACCAAGTGTATATTTCTGGAAGTGTTTTTGTCCCAGTTTAAAGCTAGACCCTGAAGAGTGATTTATTTAATTATATTATTTAATTGCACACAGACTCATTATCCACTGATTAGGTTCTTCAAGCAGAAAATTTTCCACATTACAATCGTGTTTGTTGAGTCCTGTGGCAATTATTCAGTCACGTCAGGTTTACACAGTGTTTAAAAGCCTGGGCCCTACTATGCCCCGTTTCTTTGTAGTTAGTAAATTAATGTCAGGCAGGAATCTTACAAAAAAAAAACTTAGATTGCGTCTGCATAAATACTTGAGCATTGCAAAGTTGGGTAGAATAATTGAAGATTGCCGTTTGTTAAATTTTAAGATGCTGATGGGGAAAGCATTGCGTGGTTCTGTGCTTAGAGATTTAAAATGCAAGTACACTGAGAGCCCAGACTGAAACATTAGTATCGAAAGGCCAAGCAGCAGTTTTTACCAAGACAACAGGCTTTTGAATTCAGCCAATCAATTTGAATCAGGCACTTAGATACCACAAACCTATTAAATTTAAATCCGATGGTTTTGACAACCTAGACCAATCCTATTGTGGGAAATATTGATATGTCATCACAGGTATTAAAGAAGGGGGGCAGTGGGACAAAAAGAGAGAGCAACTGCCGCCTGCCGGAGAAAACAGCTCTCAGAGAGAGAGAGAGAGAGAGAGAGAATCGCTGGCTCTCATAGCTTCATCTCTGTCTTAGAGAAAGCACCATCTGGATAGCAAAGGTACCAAAGAAGAAAGAAGTTCCAGACAGAAGAATCAACAGAGAAAGCCCAGAATATTCCGGAAGACACAAAACCTGGTTGTAATTTAGAGAGTGACTAAATTCTATTTTGTTAATGAGTGGGAATTGTACTTATTTGAACAGCATTCCATTAGAATCTTGTTTTATTCGGAAATAGTTAATAGAAGGGATTTATTCGGTTTGTTAATAGTTTAGTTAATTTGCTCACTGTTAGATAAATAAATTGTTACATGTTGATTTTAGAGCGAGTGCCAGGGATTTATTTTGTATTTAACCACTAGGAGTTGCTGAAGAGCAGGTCACACCACTTCACACACACTTCTTACAGATTATAGGGCGAGGTCCTCCTCTTTGGGGTGTTTCAGTGTTAGCTCTCAGAGGGGGGATCCACCTCCGCTTTATAACACGAGTATGAACTCGGCAGTGTGTTTAAGAGCTCTGCAATCATATCAGGAATTTCAAATGACATTGTAGATATGTCTTCATTTGAAGTTCTTAGGTCCACTGATTTTACGGGACACAAATCCATTGCGTATGATCCCATTATGGTTATGCAACTGGACCATGCTGTAAACCTCTGTGACTCTATAGGGCATAGGTTTAAGGTGAGAGGGGAGAGATGCAAAAGGGTCCAGAGGGGCAACTTTTTCACACAGAGGGTGGTGAGTGTCTGGAACAAGCTGCCAGAAGTAGTAGTGGAGGCGGGTACAATTTTGCTCTTTAAAAAGCGTTTAGACAGTTACATGGGTGAGATGGGTCAAATGCGGGCAATTGGGACTAGCTTAGGGGTTTAAAAAACGGGGCGGCATGGACAAGTTGGGCCGAAGGGCCTGTTTCCATGCTGTAATTGAGGAGAGCTGTTCAAGTCCCAATGAGGCAGCTGAGAATTTTAAATTCAATGAATGAAAGGAATCTGCAATCAAAAGTTGACATCAGTTACCAAGAAGCTATTGGATTGGATTGTCATAAAAATCCATCTGGTTCATTTAATGTCCTTCAGCGGGAAGGAAATCCTCACTTTCTCTCCCTCACACTGAACTCCAGCCACTCTCTGACATGTCCTGACAAACCACTCAATTGCGTTCAAGGGGGCATTTCATCTCTAGAATAATTTGGGATGTTGGTCCTTGCCAGCGATGCCCACGTGGGCAGCACAGTGGTTAGCACTGCTGCCCCTCAGCACCGTGGTTAGCACTGCTGCCCCTCAGCACCAGGGAGCCAGGTTCAATCCTCGGGTCACTGTCTGTGCGGAGTTTGCACGTTCTCCTCGTGTCTGCGTGGGTTTCCTCTGGGTGCTCCAGTTTCCTCCCACGCTCCAAAGATGTGCGGGTTAGGTGGAGTAGCAGGATAAATGCTCTTTCAGAGAGTCAGTGCGGACTCAATGGGCCGAATGGCCTCCTTCTGCACGGTAGGGATTTGACGATTCTATCCCATGGACGTGGTAGCAAAATAACAAATGCAGGGACAATGTAGCAACATTCCACCACTTCAGCTCCCACCCATTCCTGCTCAATTGCCGGAATTTTACCACCCCGCCCACCACGGAAATCAGAGCGGGCGAGGGGCGGAAAACGGAAAGGTCTGTTGACCTTAGACAGGATTTTACGGTTTCAGGACGAGCATGGCCGTAAAATCCTGCCCGATGTCTCTGTTGGAGGGGGCTGCAACCGTGTGGCTGGGGTTGCCAAACCTGATTGGACATTCATTCTTCTGGCGGTTTAATCACATGACCTGCTGGTTACAACCATCCCTCCCTCACAACCTGGCCATTGGCCACTCTACGGGCCAATCCTCACATTGTAGCACCCTCCCAGCCAATCAGACTCATTACTCCCAATTCATGACTTGTCAGTCCAAAAGTCTTCCACATGTCCCAATGGTTTGGCAACTAATAACCAACGGTGTTCAAAAAAAAATGAAGGAAAATCCTATTTCAGTTAATACCCTGATGATTTTGTTCAGAAGAGTTTCCTAGAGATTGAACCTTAACTCGTAGAGACTCTGTGGTGAACCATAGATGGTTACCACTATGGATACTGAACCATAGATGGTTATCACTATGGGTACTTGTACATATGTTACTCTTGTTACTGTTGGGGTTAGGGTTGGGGTGTTCCACCTGTTGGTATTGTTCTGTGGTACACTCCGGTTGGCTCCGCCTTCCTATAGGAGGATAAAGGTCACTGCACTTCCTAGTGACCCTTTAGTCTGGGATTGTATTGTTAAGCAGTATGCTCTATTCTTGTTGCTAATAAAAGCCTTTATTTCCCGGGTACGATCCAGCCTCCCGAGTGAATTAATCGTGCATCAGACTCCATAGTGTGTTCTGGAGGATTGGCCAACTCTTGGATACAGCTCTAACAATGTTACATGGCTTTGTGTATCTTGTCCATCCCCCTGATATTCAGGCAGTGGGGTAGACAGCTTGTGTAAAGAAGAGCCTTATTCTCACTGCACAGAGAAATGGTGAGACCACACCTGGAACACTCTGTGCAGTTTTGCTCTGCTTACCTAAGGACATAGTTACCCTACAGAGAACGTGGGGAGGCAAAGTGGTTAGCACTGCTGCCTCACAGCACCAAGGACCCAGATTCAATTCCGGCCTCGGGTCACTGTCTGTGCGGAGTTTGCATGTTCTCCCCGTGTCTGCGTGAATGTGCAAATCCGGGTGCTCAGGTTTCCTCTCACAGTCCAAAGATGTGCAGGTTAGGTGGATTGGCCACGCTAAATTGCCCCTTAGTGTCGGGGGATTAGCAGGGTAAATATGAGGGGTTACGGGAATAAGCCCTGGGTGGGATTGTGTTTGGTACAGACTTGATGGGCCAAATGACCTCCTTCTGCAGTGTAGGGATTCTATTCTATGATTCTATGACATTCGAGAGTGCAGTGAAGGTTCACCAGGCCTATTCCTGGGATGAGGGGAATGTCCTATGAGTAGAGATGGGTGTAGAGTTAGCAGAATGAGGGGATCTAAGAGGAGGGTAGATGCTGAGAAAATGTTTCCCCCGGTTGGGGAGACTGGAACATGGGAGCACAGCCTCAGGACAAGCACCTGGACATTTAGGAAGAGAGATTTGTTCACTCTACCCCAGGGAGCTGTGGATGCTCTGTCATCGAATTATATTCAAGACACAAGTTGATAGATTTCTGTACCGAGGGAATTGAGGGAAATGAAGTTGAGATAGAGATCAGACACAACTCTGTTCGGTAGTAGAGAAGGTTTGAAGAGTTAAGAGGCCTACTGCAGTTCCTATTATGTGAAATTATGTAAGCGAAGGATTATTTGATTTGATTTATTACTGTCACATGTATTAGTATACAGTGAAAAGTATTGTTTCTTGCGTGCTATACAGACAAAGCATACCATTCATAGAGAAGGAAATGAAAGAGTGCCGAATGTAGCGTTACAGTCATAGCTAGGGTGTAGAGAAAGATCAACTTAATGCAAGGTAAGTCCATTCAAAAGTCTGACAGCAGCAGGGAAGAAGCTGTTCTTGAGTCGGTTGCTACATGACCTCAGACTTTTGTATCTTTTTCCTGACGGAAGAAGGTGGAAGAGAGAATGTCTGGGGCGCGTGGGGTCCTTAATTATGCTGGCTGCTTTGCCGAGGCAATGGGAAGTGTAGACAGAGTCAATGGGTGGGAGGCTGGTTTGCGTGATGGATTGGGCTACATTCACGACCTTTTGTAGTTCCTTGCGGTCTTGGGCAGAGCAGGAGCCATACCAAGCTGTGATACAACCAGAAAGGATGTTTCCTATGGTACATCTCAGATTCAGATCTTGGAATAATAACCCATCTGCTTGTGACAGAAACAAAGCAGCTCTATCTCATTTTTGAAAAGATATTCCTTCAATTCAGTCACTAGTTGTCTGAACTTATCGTTTTCAAAAGTTAGAATCGTGTTCCAAGCTGATCTCAACATGAACTCATTAACAAATCTTGTTGTTTTGCTGCATCCCAGATGCCACATATATCTCACATTATTTTCCAAGTATATTAATTATATTTATTTGCCTGTTCGCCTTTTGTTAAAAAAGAGTCTGCTTCCTGTTTAAAATTAAAACTATTTCTGTGATGCTATTGCACTTATCAAAGACGGAATGCAGATCCCACGGTTGCACAGATATCAAGCCCAGTAAGATGCCACTGAAGATGTAGAGACTGGCACACACTTGCAAGAATCTCAAATACGGAGATGAAAAGATGTAGAAGTTTTTTTTAAGTTGAAGTTTATTTTATTAATGTCACAAGTAGGCTTACATTAACACTGCAATGAAGTTACTGTGAAAATCCCCCAGTCGCCACACTCCAGCGCCTGTTCGGGTACACTGAGGGAGAATTTAGCACGGCCAATGCACCCTAACCAGCACGTCTTTCGGACTGTGGGAGGAAACCGGAGCACCCGGAGGAAACCCACGCAGACACGGGGGAGAACATGCAGACTCCGCACAGACAGTGACCCAAGCTGGGAATCGAACCCGGGTTCCTGGTGCTGTGAGGCAGCCGTGCTAACCACTGTGCCATCCCAGGATTTTGAGAGACAATCCAAAATGGAGCAGACATTTTATTGGGCAAGGGAGGGGTTGCTGGCTAGCTTATATTTTGCCAATTTAACAACGCCTCATGTCAATTCTAAGCACTCCGACCTTAACCCTACACTGGGGAAATTGAATTGTCTCTGTCCAGCTTTGCTGGTCATTAGATAGCCTCCCACAATCATCACACTGAGCAAAATCTGAACCAAGATAAAGCCAGAATTTGGCCTGTAAACTCGCTCATTTACCAGTTTGGGGAAAACCCATCTCGTTTAGTTACAGGTTGAAACTATACAGAGGCGAGCAGCCTCGTGGCTGCAATCAGCTCCCGGGATGAACCATGGTGATCCCTCACCCTGCTCCCCGATTGGTTCTTCAGGTCACATGACCCTTATTCTGCGGACTAATCCTTAAAGGGGCAATCACCACAAAGATGCAACGAGCCCCTTGGCTGTTGATAGTTCAGCTCAGCACATTGATTGGCGTGGCTGTTCCATTGCGCTAACAGACCTCCAGCCAACACAATGGCTTCATGTGCCCTTGCAATGAGAGATGAACCCAGTTGGCAACAACGGCCTAAGTCAATGCTACCAATACGAACACAATTGCCTCTCCTCCTGGGAACCCACCATTACTGAGCAGGAGCTGTGATACAACCAGAAAGAATGTGGTACATCTCAGGTTCAGATCTTGGAACAATAACCCATCTGCTTGTGACAAAAGAAAGGCAGCTCTCGCTCAAGGTGAAGGTGATTTGAACGGTGTCTCACCACCGTTCCTACTCAAAACCTCAATCATACATCACGTAAACTCCACAGAAAGAAGCTGGCACCGCAGCACAAAGAAAGAAAACACATTCGCGTTTTCCTGGCGTCTTGCTAGGTGGATAAGAGAGACTTGGCTTTCGCAACGTGCTCTCTGCACTTGCTGATTGCCATGAGAACATTGGATTTGAGGTTGCCTCTTAACCATTGATTTATTAAATGATGGATTAAGTGACTAAACCAGACCTGGCCAACAAAATAAAACTGGGGAGCTGTAGGAACTGTACGTTACTATTTGAACTACGTTGGAATGTGTTGCCAGGAAGGGTAATGGAAGTAGATTCAATGATAACCTTCAAATAGTTGAAAGAAAGCATTTGCAGGACTGAAGGAAGAGTGTGAAAAGCAAATCGCTCTTTCCAATGAAACATTAACCTGAGGCCCTGTCTCCCTGATCAGGTGAGGAAGATCCCATGACACTATTGCGAAGTAAGAAGTCTCACAACACCAGGTTAAAGTCCAACAGGTTTATTTGATAGCGCGAGCTTTCCAAGTGTCGCTGCTTCTTCAGGTGAAGGGGGAGCGACACTCGCCTGAAGGGGGAGCGACACTCACCTGAGGGAGGAGCGACACTCACCTGAGGGAGGAGTGGCACTCACCTGATGAAGGGGCAGCACTCCGAAAGCTCGTGCTACCAAATAAACCTGTTGGACTTTAACCTGGTGTTGTGAGACTTCTTACTGTACTCATCCCAGTCCAATGCTGGCATCTCCACATCATCACTACTTGGAAGAACAGAGAAGTTCCCCCACCCCCCCAGTGCTCCCAGCCAATATCCATCCAACAACCAACACCTAAATATAAATCATCTAGTCACAGAATTCCTACAGTGCAGAAGGAGGCCATTCAGACCCTCAAGCCTGCACCGACAACAATCCCACCCAGGCCCTACCCCTTTATTCCAACGTATTTACCCTGCTAATCTCCCTGACACTAAGGGGCAATTTAGCATGGCCAATCCACCTAACCAGCACATCTTTGGAGTGTGGGAGGAAACCGGAGCACCCGGAGGTAACCCACACAGACACGGGGAGAACGTGCAGACTCCACACAGACAGTGACCCAAGCCAGGAATCGAACCCGGGTCCCTGGCGCTGTGAGGCAGCCGCGCTGACCACCGTGCCACCCAATCTCACATTGCTGATGATTGAGAGAGCTTATTCTGCGCAAACTGGGGCTGCCACGTTACAGCAGTGACTATACTTCAAAAAGTACTTCACCGGTTGTAAAGCCAACCTGGACATTCTGAGCGAGTAAAAGGCGTCCGTCTTTCTGTACGGCAGAACCCCCGCCTCCGAATTAGAAGATTCTGGGTTCAGGTCCCATCCCTGAACTTCAGCAGGAAAGAAAAATCAAGGATGACAGTCCAGTGTGAGTGCTGCACTGTTCGATGTGCCTTCTTTCGAATGAGACCAAAATAACATCTCAGGTCAACGCAAAGAAACTACAAAGGGTGGTGAATGAAGCCCAGCCCATCACGCAAACCAGCCTCCCATCCATTGACACTTCCCGCTGCCTCGGAAAAGCAGCCAGCATAATTAAGGGACTCCATGCACCCCGGACATTCTCTTTTCCAACTTCTTCCATCGGGAAAAAGATAGAAAAGTCTGAGGTCACGTACCAACCGACTCAAGAACAGCTTCTTCCCTGCTGCCATCAGACTTTTGAATGGACCTACCTTGCACTAAGTTGATCTTTCCCTAGACCCTAGCTATGACTGTAACACTACATTCTGCACCCTCTCCTTTCCTTCTCCCCATGTACTCTATGAACGGTATGCTTTGTCTGTATAATACTTTTCATTGTATCCCAATACACGTAACAATATAAAATCAAATCAAAAGATGCCCTTGCACTTATAGAGTTATAGAGGTTTACAGCATGGAAACCGGCCCTTCAGCCCAACTTGTCCATGCTGCCCCTTTTTTAAATTAACCATTAAGATAGTCTCAGTTGCCTGTGTTTGGCCCATATCCCTCTATACCCATCTTACCCATGTAACTGTCTAAATGCTTTTTAAAAGACAAAATTGTACCCGCCTCTACTACTACCTCTGGCAGCTTATTCCAGACACTCACCAGCCTCTGTGTGAAAAAATTGTCCCTCTGGACCCTTTTGTATCTCTTCCCTCTCACCTTAAACCTATCCCTCTAGTTTCAGACTCCCCTACCTTTGGGAAAAGATGTTGACCACTTCGCTGATCTGTGCCCCTTATTATTTTATAGATCTCTATAAGGTCACCCCCTCACCTCAGCCTCCTACGCTCCAGAGAAAAAAGTCCCAGTCTATCCAGCCTCTCCTTATAACTCAAATCATCAAGTCCTGGCAGCATCCTAGTAAATCTTTTCTGCACTCTTTCTAGTTTAAAAGAACTGTTTTGAAGAAGGGTGGGAGAGTGGTTCTTGCCATCTTTCAACCAAATCCCTCCCCCCCCCAAAAGATTATCTAGTAATAATCACATTGCCGTTTGTGGGAGCTTGCTACGCACAAATTGACTGCCATTTCCTACATTACAACAGTGACTACAGCTTCAAAAGTACTTTATCGGTTGCAGAATGCTTCAAGACATCTGGTGGTCATGAAAGGCTTGATATAAATGCAAGTCTTTCTTTCTCTGAGCCTCCCTGGGTAGAGGTGGTGTTTCTTTATTTTCAGTGGATCTCTGTTAGAAAGTGCGCGTGGAGGAAAAGTCAGAATCTGGCACCACAGTGATTCATCAGACAACCAAACAACTCGTCAGTATTGAGTAGATGCTCAGGCATGAATAATAGCTCCTTTGTTAAGATACTATCAGCGCTTGTTAACTCTCAATCACAATCCTTGGAACTGGATGAGGGAGAAAAAAAATCAGCAGGCAAATCTGGAGAAAGAAAGTGAAAAGAACACAAGTTTTACCATCCAAATCCACCCCGAAACAGTCTCTTCAACAGACATCCGGGGAATTAATACTTGAGCCAAAACCTGCAACAAAGCTATACAACTTTCTGAAAATTTAGGATATGAGTAAGTTTCGTTTGGACTGATAGGCAATATTTATAATTCACATTTCTAAAGCATTAGATCCAGTAATTCAAGACACTTGGATTAGTGTTCAAAAATACATAAACATCCATTAAAGGGAACACTCTCTTTGTACAGACTGCTTAGTCCAAACTTCAGCAAAGCTCCACAATGTGATCTTGCCAAAACGCAATAAAACGTGTGTCAAATGCTTTGTTGCCCTTCTAAGGAATTTGTGCAACAATGTGTTTAGTTAGTATACCTGTTAAGAAGAAGGACTTTGCAAGGCAGTTACATTTTAAATATCCCCTTTAATTTCAGATCATTCTGTAAAGGGGCAAGGTGAAGTCACAATGAACACCTCTACTCAGAGACAGGCCCATATGATCCGATTGCCATGGGGGAGAAACTCAAACAAATGCCCATTGAAATATCGAGGAACAGTTTTCACACCTTCATAGGATAACTCACAGAAAAAGGACAGCTGTTTTTGAGAGGCAAAGAGAAAGAAAGAAAATACTATTGTGTGTCTAGACAAAGCAGCTATTTTGATTGTTTTGTGTTAACAACCATGCAGGATGCTTGTGAGGATATATTTTCTGTTGTGAAAAGACAGAACCAACAATTTAAGGAACAAGCTTTGCTAGTGAAAACTGGATCTGGAAATCTCAGACTAAATGGAACACTTTTTGAAAGACACCAGAAGTTTTGGCTTAGATTCGGCAGAGAGAACTGAGCTTGTTGCAAAACTGGGAGTTATGGAGGCACTGTTCCTGAAATAGTACAAATGTGTCAGAAGTGCAGCACACGGCCAAAGGGGGCGTGTAAGACTTATCTCGACTGCATTGGCTAGTTAAGGCAAAAGTACTTTTTCTTTATTTTGTTGTATTAGCTGCTTGTTGAGTAATGTTTGGTCTATGGTGTGATTTTAGCTATGTTTGTTACAGTAAAAGTCTTAACCCATGAAATGGTGCCCCAGTGATTTTTTCCATCTGTCGCTGGGAAATTCATCTCTTTTACAAAGTTATCGACCTCCACTGGGACTGTGGCAGTGTTACAAGGATTTAACGTTTCCCCAAATCAAAAATAAAACAAAATCGCTGTTCGGATAACTAAGAAAGGAGCGGGCACTTGTTAACTGAAGATACAAAACAGATCTCCTGTGTTTTTTAAATAAATAAATTACAGTTTGCTGACACAGGACAAGTGAAGGAGAGCGAGGCCAAAAATTACTCAATGCAAGCAACTAGTAGCCAACAATGTTATAAACTGGAAGAGAGCGGATAACCTTTTGCTTACAATCTAATCTCAAATACCGCAGGAATTGCAAACTCAGTGAGATTGCAGCTCCTAGATAAAGTTGAAGATAGTTTCAAACTGAAAAAAGCATACAATTTGGCAAAGGTTAGTGGTAGATTGGACAGCAAAGAATAACTTTAAAAAATAGGGAGGGAGTAATTTCAGTGAAAGAGAAAGCAAGCTAGGAATATAAGGTTAATTTCATTTTTTAGTGTCGCAAGTAGGCTTACATTAACACTGCAATGCAGTTGCTGCGAGAACCCCCAAGTCGCCACACTCCGGTACCTATTCGGGTGCACTGAGGGAGAATTTAGCATGGCCAATGCACCTAACCAGCACGTCTTTTGGACAGTGGGAGGAAACTGGAGCAGCCAGAGGAAACCCACGCAGATACGGGGAGCACATGCAAACTCCGCACAGACAGTGACCTAAGCCGGGAATCGAACCCAGGTCCCTGGCGCTGTGAGGCAGCAGTGCTAACCACTGTGTCGCCCAGACAGACAGCAAGAGCTTCTACAAGTATTTTAAAATGAAAAGAGTAATTAAACGGAGTGTTGGTCTTCCAGAGAGTGAGAACGGGGGAATTGCTAAATGTTAGTATACAGGTACAGAAGGTGATTAGCAAGGCAAATGAAACGTTGTTTATTGCAAGGGGAACAGAGTATAAAAGTACGGATATTTTGTTACAGTAGTACAGGGTGATGTGGAAACCACATCCTGAGCCCCGAGTACAGTTTTGGTCTCCTTACCTAAGGACAGGCATAATTGCATTCGAAGCAGTTAAGAGAAGGTTCACTCGAATGATACATAGGATGAGGAGGTTATCCTATGAGGAAAGGACAGGCTCTGTACCCATTGTGGAGTTTGGAGGAATGTGAGGTGATCTTAGTGAAGCATACAAGATCCTGATGGAACTTGACAGAATGGATGCCAAAAGTTTGTTTTGCCTTGTTGGAGACACCACGACCAGGGGGCAGTTTAAAACTAAGGGGTCTCCCATTTAAGACGGAGATAAGGAGTTTGTGGCACAGTGGTTAGCACTGCTGCCTCACAGCGCCAGGGACCTGGGTTCAATTCCGGCCTCGGGTCACTGTCTGTGTGGAGTTTGCACTTTCTCCCCGTGTCTGCGTGGGTTTCCTCCGGGTGCTCCGGTTTCCTCCCACAGTCCAAAGATGTGCGGGTTAGGTTGATAGGCCATGTTAAGTTGCCCATTACTGTTAGGGGGGACTAACAGGGTAAATGTGTGGGGTTACGGGAATAGTGCCTGGGTGGGATTGTGGTCGGTGCTGACTCGATGGGCCGAATGGCCTCCTTCTGAACTGTGGGGATTCTATTATTTTTTTTCTCTCTGGGAGTCAGTAGTCTGTGGAACTCTCTTCACCATTGTGTGGTGGGGGCAAGCTCATTTGAATCGTTTTAAGGCAGAGGGAGATAGGAAGGGCAGCGATTCCTGGGTCAGCCATGCGATGGAAAGGATGTTGAAACCTCGACCATCACTATCCATAGCTGCAGAGTACCATGTACATGAAAAATGCATGTTGCCACAGCAATGCACTGTAACACTGCCACCTGTTCACTAATCACTACACATCCATTTTGTCTCGAGAGCTTACATCTCAAGAGTTAGAGAATCTTTTGTTATTATTCATTCGTGGGACATGGGCGTCGCTGGCTGGCCAGCATTTATTGCCCATCCCTAGTTGCCCTTGGAGGGCAGTTAAGAGTCAACCACATTGCTGTGGCTCTGGAGTCACATGTAGGCCAGACCAGGTAAGGACGGCAGATTTCCTTCCCTAAAGGACATTAGTGAACCAGATGGGTTGTTCTGACAATGGTTTCATGGTCATCAGTTGATTCTTAATTTGTATTAAAATCAAATTCCACCATCTGCCGCGCGGGATTCGAACCCGGGTCCCCAGAATATTAACCGAGTTTCTAGATTAATAGTCTGGCGATAATACCACTTGGGCCATTGCCTCCCTTCAGACTGTTCCTTGTCCAATTTCCCTTAATTAAAAATAAAATCAACATATCCCCGATAGTGAAGGATGGGAAAAACCCCCCTTGGGTCTCCCCCCGCCACTCTGTTCCCCCTCTGAGGGAGAACGCCACTGACTCCTTTAAAAGAAAATCTACATGTGTAGCAACACTCACACTTCCAAAATTTTGACCCAGCGACAATCAGGCCAGGATGACGTGTGGATTGGAGGTTGCGGTTTTCTCATGCACTTGCTGCCCTTTGTTCTCTGGAGCATTAAGGGGTCTCTGGTTTGATTCTGACCGACTCTAAGTTGCGGTGTTAACAAAGCTGATCGAGTCAAACATCCTGTCAAGGGTGAATCCCCCCTCCCCCCATCCCCGACCTCCCCCAGACACTGACAGCGTGAGGATGGTAAATCCCGTTGACCGTCAAGGCAGTGTGGGTGGAGTGGGATGTGGGTAGAGGATGTTTAGGGAGGGATGATCAATGTTCCTTGGGGGAGGGAAGAAAGACAACAGAATGTTTAGGAAGGGGGCCACAGGGGTTTAATTGTAAATTTGGAGCAAGGATGAGTGCTCGCTTTCTCTCGGTTTGGTGAGGGGGAAAGATTCGGACTCCTGTTGACCCATCAGCAGTGCAGGAAAGACATTTGCCTGGTGATGGTCAAAGTTTTCAGAATGAAACTTTTACAGATGCACCATAGAAAGCATTCTTTCTGGTTGTATCACAGCTTGGTATGGCTCCTGCTCTGCCCAACACCGCAAGAAACTACAAAGGGTCATGAATGAAGCCCAGTCCATCATGCAAAGCAGCCTACCATCCATTGACACTGTCTACTCTTCCCGTTGCCTTGGAAAAGCAGCCAGCATTATCAAAAACCCCAGGCACTCCGGACATACTCTCTTCCACCTTCTTCCATCTGGAAAAGGATACAAAAGTCTGAGGTCACGTACCAACCGGCTCAAGGACAGCTTCTTCCCTGCTGCCATCAGACTTCTGAATGGACCTACCTCGCACTAAGTTGATCTTTCTCTACACCCTAGCTATGACTGTAACACTACATTCTGCACTCTCTCCTTTCCTTCTCTATGTACGGTGTGCTTTGTCTGTATCACCATGATGTGGAGATGCCAGTGTTGGACTGGGGTAGGCACAGTAAGAAGTCTCACAACACCAGGTTAAAGCCCAACAGGTATATTTGGAATCAAGACTTGATTACCTGAAAAGGCTCGCATTCCAACTATGATCTTGTAATTGTGCCTTTGCCTATATACGCCGTTTTGTGAAACCTCCCACTTTACTCACCTGATGAAGGGGCAGCGCTCCGAAAGCTCGTGATTCCAAATAAACCTGTTGGACTTTAACCTGGTGTTGTGAGACTCCTTTTACCTGAACCACGGTTCTCAAAGTTAGATGGTCATTTTTACACTGTTACTAAAACATATTTACTTCCAAACAGGCTGTTGCCTAAGAAAACTTGTGTAACAGAAGTTGGTCTCTGATGCAAAATATATCATTCTGCATTTAAATAAACAGAACTTGGGCTGTAACATAAACAGTATAAAGCAAGCTTCGTATCACAAGCAATGGAATCATGTTGGCAATTTTTCAATGTGGCGTGCAATATGTTTAAGATCATTCGCGCTCATCTAAATATATACGCCCCTCCGATTCACGGGTTTATGACCCTTTTTTTGCCTATAAACCAAATCAATGAACAAGTGGCTGTAGTGTGAACGGAACCAGTCATGCCTGGCAAAGCACTATCGAAAAAACAGTCAAAAAGTCTCATTTAATGTTGCACAACAGTTCTACAGTGTTCAAAACCAGGGCGAGGGAGAAAACGTAACACTGTGCTGACTGTGACATGGCAGCGGAGGAAGCTGGGCCCAGGCCAACGTCTACATTCTATAAATTATTACCAATCGACACCAACACGCTTTAAGGACCGGCCAAACAATTTATCACCATCTCAACTCTTTCACCAAACACTCTCGTGCCAACGTTCTTTGCACTCTGTACTCATCGGTGGCCAATTCGCCTCACTCTTTCCTCCAACCCTTACCCCCCCGCTCAAGAACGAGAACAGCCCAAAAAGCGGAACCTTGACTGCTCGCAGCCCTGCGGGGCACGGGTGGCTCAGTGGGTTAGCACTGCTGCCTCACAGCACCAGGACCCGGGTTCGATTCCCGGCTTGGGTCACTGTCTGTGCGGAGTAGGCACGTTCTCCCCGTGCCTGTGTGGGTTTCCTCTCCGGTTTCCCCCCACAGTCCGAAAGACGTGCTGGTTAGGGTGCATTGGCCGTGCTAAATTCTCCCTCAGTGTACCCGAACAGGTGCCGGAGTGTGGCGACTAGGGGATTTTCACAGTAACCTCATTGCAGTGTTAATGTAAGCCTACTTGTGACATTAATAAAACAAACCTGCTTTCGCAGAATCTGTGAGCACTGCATTGGGGATCCAGTGGGAATTAATGACACCCCCGCCACCTCCAATGTCACAATGACGACAATTAGGAGGAGAAACGGCTGAAAGATGAACACAGAGATCCATTTTCTAAAGAGTCGCTCCAGTCCTTTGTACTTGTGAGGGGATCCAAACCTTAAAGGTCAAAAACATACGGTAAGTACGAATAAATCCAAGAGGAAATTCAGGAGAGACTTCTTTACCCAAAGAACCCACTCTCACAGGGAGGTGAGCAGCATTTAAGGAGACAAAAATGGAAAATGCTGGAAAATTTCAGCAGGTCTGACAGCATCTGTGGGGAGAGAATGGAGCCAAGATGACCCTTCCACTCAAAACATTGGCTCGACTCTCTCTCCACAGATGCTGTCAGACCTGCTGAGATTTTCCAACATTTTCTGCTTTTGTCCGATTCCAGCATCCGCAGTATTTTGCTTTTATCTTAGCATTTAAGGAGACTGAGTAAACTGGGAGTATACTCATTGGAATTCAGAAGGAGGAGTAGAGATCTTATGGAAACATATGTGAGATTATGAAGGGAAAAGATGAGATAGAAGCAGGGAGGTTGTCTCCAATGGTGGGTGAAACTAGAACTGGGGGGCATAGCCTCAAAATAAGAGGGAGCAGATTTAGGACTGAGTTGAGGAGGAACTTCTTCGCCCAAAGGGTTGTGAATCAGTGAATTCCCTGCCCAGTGAAGCAGTTGAGGCTACCACGTTGAATGCCTTTAAAACAAGGATAGATAAATTTTTGAACAGTGAAGGAATTAAGGATTATGGGGAGCGAGCGGGTAAATGGAGCCGAGTCCACGAATAGATCAGCCATGATCTTATTGAATGGCGGAGCAGGCTCGAGGGGCCAGATGGCCTACTCCTGCTCCTAGTTCTTATGTTCATAGAAGCTGGGTAAACATGAGGGAGAAAGGGACATGCTGATAGGGCGAGATAAAGAAGGGTTGGAGAAGTCTCGTGTGGAACAGACCAGTTGGCTGTAAAATCTATGGGTGGAATGTTCCTGTCCCGCCTGCTACGATTCTCCCGGCAGACGGGACAGGAAGATTTGGCGGGCCATTTCAAGTTCTGTTGACCTTGGGTGGAACTTTCCTGTCTTGGAGCGCATGTGGCCTGAAAATCCTGCCCTACGTAACTTTAGATTGCGTTCTGCCACAGTAAAGGAAAGCTAAATCGTCGCCCAAGGAGGGTAGACAAAGCATAGAAATGGGAACACCCGGGGCAGAGAAGATGAAGGAGGGATTTTATAGAATAATTCAAACTCACAAAGGATTCTGACAGATCCCACGCATCCCGGACATTCTCTCTTCCACCTTCTTCCGTCGGGAAAAAGATACAAAAGTCTGAGGTCACGTACCAACCGACTCAAGAACAGCTTCTTCCCTGCCGTCATCAGACTTTTGAATGGACCTACCTCGCATTAAATTGATCTTTCTCTACACCCTAGTTCTGACTGTAACACTACATTCTGCATCCTCTCCTTTCCTTCTCGATGAACAGCATGCTTAGTCTGTATAGCGCGCAAGAAACAATACTTTTCACTGTATACTGATATACGTGATAATAACAAATCAAATCAAATTCAGAGGAAATAAGGAGAATTTACTTTCATTGGCAGAAGGGTCAGTAACAAATTTAACTGGTTAACAAAAAAATAACACACCACCCCCCACGCCCCCGAGACAAGATGAGGAAGAAATTTTGACACAACGGATTCTTGTGATCAGGAATGCACTGCCTGAAAACAGAGTAAATAACACTCAGAATGGAAATATTCGAAGGGGCAGGATTTGCAGGACTACAAGGAGGCAATGAACAGGGGAATGGAACCAATTGCAAAGCTCCTTCAAAGAACTGGTACCAGCATGATGGGCCAAATGGCCTCTTTCAGGGCTGTATCATTCTATAACCTGTGGATCTTCAACAATCCTTTGTCAGAAGTATTGAACGTTCTGCCCTGAGATCAGATTAGTCATCAGGGAATCATAGAATCCCTACAGTGCAGAAAGAGGCCATTTGGCCCATCGGGTCTGCACCAACTCTCCGACAGAGCATTCCACCCAGACTCTATAACCCCACACACTTACTCTGCTAATCCCCCTAGCCTACACATCTTTGGACACTAAGGAGCAATTTAGCATGGCTAATCCCCCTTATCTGCACTTCTTTGGACACTAGGGGCAATTTAGCATGGCCAATCCACCTAATTTATACTTCTTTGGACACTAAGGGGCAATTTAGCATGGCCAATCCACCTAACCTGCACATCTTTGTGCACTAAGGGGCAATTTAACATGGCCAATCCACCTAACCTGCACATCTTTGGACACTAGGGGCAATTTAGCATGGCCAATCCACCTAACTTATAGTTCTTTGGACACGAAGGGGCAACTTAGCATGGCCAATTCACCTAACCTGCACATCTTTGGACACTAGGAGCAATTTAGCATGGCCAATCGATCTAACCTGCATATTGTTGGACACTAGGGGCAATTTAACATGGCCAATCCACCTAACCTGCATATCTTTGGAAAAGGATATAAGATTATGTCCTGACTTAACTTCATTGTAACTTGTGGGTTTCCTCTGAATATGAAGTCAGCCATTCACTTTAATCTTTATCACATTCTCATTAGAGATATTTGTAAATCGCCATCTCAAACATACCAACTAATCAATGGGATGGTAGATTAAGTTTAGCAAATTAAAAAGGATGAGAAGTTTGTCAGGAGAAAACACAGTGACTTAGCAGCACATAAACAAAACTGTTTCTGAAAGATAAGAAGTCAAAAATAAACAGGAACGGCTATAATTTTTGTTAAAAAATGAAATGGTTCATTTGGATTGTCTTAGACATGTTGCCATACATGGCATCAAGGAATTATACATTTGGCAGATTCAAGGGATGGTAATAAATTTAAGAGGTGGTTTCTAGGTTACCAATCACTTAAAATGAAAAGAATAATGTTTTCTGTTCTCTCTCCTTGTATCGCTATGGATACCAGTGGCTAAACTATAGGGCAAGCCAGCTCGCTGGGACTTGGGGCGCAGTTACGGGCAAATTGAGACATTGGGGTGAATTTCCCGTTTTGCTCACCGTGGGAATCGGAGCAGGCGACGGGCGGACCATGGAAAAATCCACTGATCTCAGGTGGGATTTTCCGGTTTCGGGGTGAACACAGCTGGAAAATCCCACCCATTGTTTTCCTTTAGAATTATTTACATGTCACCTTCTCAATGCCTCAAGAGTTGATCCTGTGAGTAGGCCGATTCGCATGGCCCAGGGGATCTCAAAGCTCCAGCCTGTGCTTAGTAAGGTTTTTGGGGTTGGACAGAGAGAGGACATGTCGCCTTTCCTTCGTGCTCTGCCACTTTTCATCTGGCTCTCGTCCAACTCTTGTTGCCCCCTCTGATGCCTTGCCCCTTATATTAGCTTGTTGTCTTTTTGTCTCCTGGGCCTTTTCCTTGTTTTTAATATATTCTTACTCATTAGTTTTTTCTTGTGCAGGGTAAGGTTAGCCTAGAAGACCCTCAAGATTGTGAATTCAACAACAGCTGCTTACATTTATTACAGGGCCTTAAATATAGCATAATGCCCCAAGCCACTTCACAGGAGTATTGTCAAGTGAATTTTGACACTAAGTCACATGAGGAAATGTGAGGGTAGGTCACCAAAAGCCTGGTCAAAGAGGTAGGTTTAAAGGTGCGTCTGAAAGGAAAAAAGAGAGGCACAAGAGGTTTATGTTAGGGCCTAGACAGATGAAGGCAAGGCTGCCAAGGGCGAGTGGCTAAAAGTAGACGCTGCACGAGTGGCCTGAGTTTGAGGAGCAGAGGTCGCAAGGGAGCAGTGTGGCTGGAGGAAATTCCAGAGAAATGGAGGAGGGCAACATCACAGGGGGATTTGGTGAGCATTTTTAAAGTGAAGCATTATGAGACCATGAATCGTAGAATCCCTACAGTGCAGAAGGAGGCCATTCGGCCCATCGAGTCTGCACCAACTACAATCCCACCAAGGCCATTTCCCCATAGTCCCACATATTTACCCTGTTAGTTCCCCCTGATATTAAGGGGCAATTCAGCACAGCCCATCAACCTAACCCGCACATCTTTGGACCATGGGAGGAAACTGGAGCACCCGGAGGAAACCAACACAGGCATGGAGAGAACGTGCAAACAGTCATTGAAGGCTGGAATCGAACCCAGGTCCCTGGGCGCTGTGAGGCAGCAGTGCTAACCACTGTGCCACCCACCATGCTGCCATCCCAGACTCAACTCCACTTTCCTGCCCGTTCTCCTTCAACCCATTACTAATTAAAAATCTGTCTATCGCTTCCTTAAATTTACTCAATGTCCCAGCATCCACTGCACTCTGGGATAGTGAATTCCGCAGACTCCCTATCCTTTCTCCTCATCTCTGTTTAAATCTGCTACCCATTCTCCCAAAGCTGTGACCGCTTGTCCGAGATTGCCCCACAAGGGGAAACACCCTCTACACGTCTACTTTATCAATCTCCTTTAACATCTTATACTCCTCAGTTAGATGGAGCCAGCTGTACAATTCAGCACAGCTAGCTCAGGAAACTCAAAAGCGTGTAATAATATCACATCAGGACAGGTCCTGTTGGTCTGATTGAAATGCTATGTTTCTAAAAGGGAAGATAGAACATAGAAAAACTACAGCACAAACAGGCCCTTCGGCCCACAAGTTGTGCCGAACACATCCCTACCTTCTAGACCTACCTATAACCCTCCATCCTATTAAGCTCCATGTAGTCATCCAGGAGTCTCTTAAAAGACCCTATTGAGTTCGCCTCCACCACCACTGACGGCAGCCGATTCCACTCGCCCACCACCCTCTGTGTGAAAAACTTACCCCTAACATCTCCCCTGTACCTACCCCCCAGATGCCATGAGTCTACTGTCAGCAAAGTCCAACCCAGTTGTTTATAGTGACCATTGGGCCCGGAATTTCCTCATTATGAAAAGGTTCATGCTCACTTTACACTGGTCTCACTGCCAGGAATTGACACCGGAATTTGTTGAGAGTTGCATTGCGCAAAGCAGATTGTTTTTTTAAAAAACCGGCAAAACAAAACCAAAGCAGCATGAGGCATCAGGACCCCAAGGAAAGCACAGAATATCCATCATTTAAACCCATTTTAAATCGCCTTCATGTCATGAAAATTAAAAATTTGCCGCCCCTCATTCACGCACATTAAACACAAAACTATTTCCGAAAATACAATCCTGGAAATTTTCCTCCTTTTAATGTAACAGATTTGGATGTTATTACGAAAAGAAATGTAGAAATTACCACAGCAGATTACCACACACGCAAATTTCCTCAGAGAAATCAGCAAGTCTTGGCACTCCCGCCATTATTATGCTGGAAATATTTAAGCAGAAATGTGTAACCCTGGGTTAACAACCCCAAACACCACTCACTAAATCAGTACCTTTTTAAAAATTCATTCTTGGGACATGGGCATCACTGGCTGGGCCAGCATTTATTGCCAATCCCTAGTTGCCCGAGGGCAGTTGAGCATCAACCACATTGCTGTGGGAGTCACATGTAGCTCTGGAGTCACATGTAGACCAGACTGGGTAAGGACAGCAGATTTCCTTCCCTGGACATTAGTGAACCAGATGGGTTTTTCCAACAATCGACAATGGTTTCACGGTCATAAGTAGATTCCTAATTCCAAATATTTTTAATTGAATTCAAATTCCACCATCTGCCGTGGCGGGATTCAAACCTGGGCCCCCCAGAACATTAGCTGAGTTTCTGGATTAATAGTCTAGTGATAATACCACTGGGCCATCGCCTGCCCGCTGTGAGTAAAAGTGCAGGTGACGCAACAGACAGAGCTGCTGTAAGGGGCACTGTGCTCAGTTTAAGTTCTCGAGCTCGCCCAGTGTTACAGCCAAAATTTCTGGGTGGCCAAATGTCAACTGATCAAGAACAGGGAGTACGAGAGAAGATATCCCAGTGTGTCACCATCCTTGACCAAGGAACAATTCCTCTATGTGAAAGGCTGTTTTTTTCTTTCATCGTACTGCCGAACAAAGGGAGCAGTTTTTGAAACCTCTGGCAGCCGCTCCTGTCGTACAGCCTCAGCAATGTTGATGTATGACACTGCCTCACACTACCAGGCATCTGCCAAACTGATAACAAATGGCAGAGGAAACAGCAATTCCTTGTAATCACTTTTGGAGCTCAGGCAGCCAATGACTTAACGAATATCTGAACGGTGAATTGCTTCCTTGTCCTTCAGTCTAGAACTTCAATATTGACAACGGGACGAACTCTCAAAATCCACAATGAAGCCATCCTGTCCCAGCCTGAGAATCTCAGAGTTCGCAGCACTGAAACAGGCCATTTGGCCCGACTGGTCTACATATAGGTGGCGCAGTGGCTAGCACTGCTGCCTCATAGTGCCATGGACACCGGTTTGATCCGGACCCGACTTGGGTCGCTGTCTGTGTAGAGTCCGCACGTTCTCCCCATGTCTGTGTGGGTTTCCTCCAAGTGCTCTGGTTTCCTCCAACAGTCTGAAAGACGTGCTGGTTAGGGTGCATTGGCCGTGCTAAATTCTCCCTCAGTGTACCCGAACAGGCGCCGGAGTGTGGTGACTGGGGGATTCTCACAGTAACTTCATTGCAGTGTTAATATAAGCCTACTTGTGACACTAATACTTAGACTTAAAAAAACTTCTACATCTCCGTATTTGAGACTTTTGCAAGCGTGTGCCAGTCTAGGGGATTTTTGCAGTAACTTCATTGCAAGTGTTAACCGAAGCCCGCTTGTGACACTAATAAATACATTTTAAACTTTAAAACACAATGATGTGGAGATGCCGACGTTGGACTGGGGTGGGCACAGTAAGAAGTCTCACAACACCAGGTTAAAGTCCAACAGGTTTATTTGGTAGCACGAGTTTTCGGAGCACTCACCTGAGGAAGGAGCAGTGTTCCGAAAGCTCGTGATTCCAAATAAACCTGTTGGACTTTAACCTGGTGTTGTGAGACTACTTACTTTAAAACACACCATATGCTCCCATCCTACTTCCTGTCACCCTCTGAACATATCCTTCCCTTCCTTTTCCCCTCATATACTTTCCCAAGCTTCTCCCTAAATGCATCCACACGATTTGCCTCAAGTGTCCCCTGTGCTAGTGAGTTCCAATCCCCCCCATGCTGACAATATAGTTAAGAAAGCCCCACCAACGCCTCTACGTTCTCAGAAGATGAACGAAATTTGGCACGTCAGTGACGACTCTCACCAACTTTTACAGATGCACCATAGAAAGCATTCTTTCTAGTTGTATCACAGCTTGGGATGGCTCCTGCTCTGCCCAAGACCGCAAGAAACTGCAAAAGGTTGCGAATGTAGCCCAATCCCATCACGCAAACCAGCCTCCCATCCATTGACTCTGTCGACACTTCCCGCTGCCTCGGCAAAGCAGCCAGCATAATTAAGGACCCCACGCACCCCGGACATTCTCTCTTCCACCTTCTTCCGTCGGGAAAAAGATACAAAAGTCTGAGGTCACGTACCGACCGACTCAAGAACAGCTTCTTCCCTGCTGCTGTCAGACTTTTGAATGGACTTACCTTGCATTAAGTTGATCTTTCTCTACACCCTAGCTATGACTGTAACACCACATTCTGCACTCTCTCCTTTCCTTCTCTATGAATGGTATGTTTTGTCTGTATAGTGCGCAAGAAACAATACTTCTCACTGTATGTTAATACATGTGACAATAATAAATCAAATCGAATTACATTCTCACTGGGTAAAGATAGTCCTCCTGCATTCCCAGTCAAATTTCATCGTGACTACCTTGGATTTAGGACCTTTGGTTTCAGACTCCCCCACAAGTGGAAAATATGTTCCCCACATCTATCCTATCGAACCTTTCAGAGTTTCCAAGGCCTTTATCAGGCCTTCTCCTTAAGTGCAGAAATCCATCCGAGTCCACCCCTTCAGTAGCACCCCCTCAATCTTAGCATCGTTCCAGCAAGTGTGGATCATTGACACTGGTTCAGCACACTTCCTGTCAACCATACAGAACGCTGGCTGCAAAATAAAATGTACAAAGGCCACTAAAGGCGACTGAAGTTGCACATTCCTGAAGATTGTGCTAAAGTGTTGATATCGAGCAAAGTGAAGGTCAGCAGATAACGAGTAGTCCCACACAAACTGATAAACAATTAGAAGCTGAAAGCTTCTCATGAAAGCTGAAGTGTGTATCAACAAGGGCTGTT